>NC_080800.1:41345160-41715785 GCF_028018385.1 Neofelis nebulosa
TGATCGATCAATAGGTTCAGGTGGTGATGGCCTTAGCTTGTCATCATAGAGTTTCCTGTCCGTCTTCCCTGTGGGATGCTAAAACCACTGATGATTATCACCTGGATCCAGTTTTTATTAGGAGTTATGAAATGATCATTTTCTTTTTTAAAATTTTTTTTTAATGTTTGTTTATTTTTGAGAGAGAGAGAGAGAGAGACAGAGTGTGGGTGGGGGAGGGGCAGAGCGAGAGGGAGACACCGAATCGGAAGCAGGCTCCCGGTTCTGAGCGGTCATCACAGAGCTCGAACTCATGAACTGTGAGATCATGACCTGAGCTGAAGTCAGGCGCTCAACCGACTGAGCCCCCCAGGCACCCCCAAAATGATCATTTTCTAACCATGTCACTTCCTCTGCATATATTAATGGATGTTAACAGACCTTCTCGTACGCCGTAGCTGTTTGGTTAACTTGAAATACACTTCGTATCAGAAAAGCAGAATAAAGGGAAAATAATTAAGCATCCACTTTCAGAGCAGTGAATTGGTGCCCTAGCAAGCTACCGTGACGTCCAGTGAACTTTCTCTGTTTTCTCAATATCATTTTGAGCTCCTGTTTCTATATTCAGTATATTTTAATACAAATTGCAGTCGTTATTCCTTCTGTGACAGTGTCCCATCTTTGGCAACTGGGAACCCCTTCAGGCTGGCTCCGGTGTCCTTTTGGTACAGCCGTATTGACCTTTGATAGTCTCCTTGCTTTTCGGTTCAACAAGATATTCCAGGTTAATCGTCTCCATTTCTTGCCCCTGACAGAGAACCATGCATTTTTCTGAGCAGACGTTCCCCACTTAACCTTCTTTTCTGTATGTAGCACCTATCTTGATCTATACACTGTGATGCCGAAAAACCCATACTTTGTCCTCTGTATCTAATCGTGCGGTTTACATTTAGACGTTGTGCCGTTTCTGTGTCCGTTGTTTGTATTCAGTCACAAGCCCAGGGCGCTGTGATCTTTCGCCTTGTTCCTGTGTCTTGTCTTATGGCACATGCCTGCATTCAGCTCAGTATTTCGTGGCTTAGTACTTCATTGGTCTCCTTTGCCCCATATTTGTTTAATGGGTGTATGTCCTTTTTTTAAGAAACTTACAATTTTCTGGAGGTTAGGACATATCCAGTACTTAGGAGGTGAAAAGCCACTCTACTAGGGAACATAGTGATAAGTGAATAAATACGAATTGAATCAGAGGACACATTTTGCTTGGCTAACTCATGGCCACCTTGGCCAATAATTTGATACCAGCAGTTCCAGTGCTACATTTAAATCCAAGCCAAACTGAATCATAAATCTTGACGCTAGAACTTAAAGTGCAGGTGATTTCAAAGTATTCAAATGAACGCAAGGGCAAGGAGGTACAACTGCTCTATTCACGGAATGAAAACTGGGAGTCTTTGGTTCTAGAAAAGCACTTTCAGGCGGTCATTCCTTTTGGTGCCTGGCCTCAATTCCTACTTGGCCTAGAGTCATTTACTCGGGGCGCACCACGTGGCCGGTAAGTAGGAGCGTTGGAAGCCAGACCGGCTGCCTGGCAAAGCCGACTTGTGGGGACTTGGATAGCTTTTGATCATATTTGTCATCAACCCTTTTGTGTGCTGCTAAAAGAGTGGGCTTTTTTGTGGTTTTCATAGAAGAATGAAAACCAGAAAAGCCAGACTACCTACAGCACTTAAAAATGTGACCCTGGTCCTGTACGAGCACTGAAGCTACCCATCGTGTGATGAGACCCTGTCGGTCTGCCTTATGATTACAGTTGGAAGTAGTAGCTGAAGTGATATGGCCCATCTGTCTACTTCCTTCTTCCTCTTCTCTTACCCCCAAGGAAGAGGCTGGGGAGTCTTCAGAATATAAAGAAGAAAAAGATTCATTTTAGGGGTGTCCGGGTGGCTCAGTCGGTTAAGCATCTGACTCTTGGTTTCGGCTCAGGTCGTGATCTCACATGTTTGTGAGATTGAGCCCCACCTTGGGCTCCCGCTGAGCACTGAGCGTAGAGCCTGCTTGGGATTCTCTCTCTCCCTCTTTGTCTGCCCCTCCCGTTTGCGGGGGTGTGTGTGTGTGCGCGTGCGTGCGTGTGTTCTCTCTCCCTCAAATAAATAAACTTAAAAAAATAAACAGATTTGTATTCCTGTTCAGACAGCACGTCTTGGGTTTTCTTCTAGGTCCTGTTATTGCCTTGGAGTTCAGCGGAGATGGTGCTGTAGAAGGGTGTCACCTTATTGTCAACGAGATATTCAACGGGACCAAGGTACAAGATTTTATTGACTGTTTCTTTTTTTTTTTTTTTACCTTTATTTATTTTTGAGAGAGAGACAGAGTGTGAGCAGGGGAGGAGCAGAGACAGAGAGGGAGACACAGAATCTGAAGGAAGTTCCAGGCCCCAAGCTGTCAGCACAGAGCCCGACATGGGGCTCAAACTCAAAAACCGCGAGATCATGACCTGAGCCGAAGTCGGACGCTCAACCGACTGAGCCACCCAGGCGCCCCTTTATTGACTGTTTCTATTTCAGTCACACCTTTCATTTCACTTCCTTTTCCTCATGGTCAAATAGTGCTTTTTTTTTCTTTTAAATGCCTGTTGTTGCTTGGAATTAAAAAAAAAAAAAAAAACGGCAGATCATGATTTTTTAGACTCTGTGGTGAATAATTGGGAGCCAAGCTTTGGCTGTTCCTTGCCAAATTAAAATTGTAATAGCTTAAAAGTTTACAAAATAAGAATCTACTAATTTCAAGACCTTCAATAATACACGAGTTTCTAATGTAAAAAAATATCATTAAATGTCTAAGTCCTTCCTTTTTGGAAAACTCATGATATGCTGAAAAATGTTCCGTTTCTAAGATTATATATACTTTGGACAGATGAGCCTGTTGCTTACTGTTCATTTTGATTTGCTTCAGTAATTCTCCATCAAACATTGAATCTCAGCTATATCTAGAAATCATTACGGGTAGGTAGTTTCTAGATATGTTGATGAGGTTGCTGCAGCTAAGGATTTCAGACTTAGTAACTTAATAGAACTCAAAGACCAAACATATAAGAATATTAAATGAGTGCTGATATAATTATTTTTTAAGAAATATCTGAGATGAAATTTTTGGCTTTGTTGTCTGATTTGGCTTATAGTTTCTTTTTTAAAAAAAATTTTTAGCAGTTTTTTTTTTAACATTTATTTATTATTGAGAGACAGTGTGAGCAGGGGAGGGACAGAGAGAGAGGGAGACACAGAATCCGAAGCAGGCGCCAGGCTCCGAGCTGTCAGCACAGAGCCCGACGCGGGGCGCGAACTCACAGACCGTGAGATCGTGACCTGAGCCGAAGTCGGATGCTTGACCGACTGAGCCACCCAGGCGCCCCCATGGCATATAGTTTCTTGAACTTGCATAATTTAATGAACATTGTCTTTTGTCTCATTTTATCACGACAGTCCAAAGGGGAAGGGTAGATGTAATTAGGTTGAATAGAAGAAAATGGAGAAAATGGTTATATGATTTGGAGGTTTTAGATCTGAATGAGTCAGAGATAATCTAATCCAACGTTCCCATTTTACAGGTGTAGAACGTGAGCGCAGAGAGGTTTATTGAATTGTCAGCCTCATACAGCTAGTCTATGAGGAAGCTAGACTAGAACCCAGGTCTCCTCTAATTCCTGGCTGACATTTGTAAAAACGAGTTTTGAAGGGTTCTACTGAGTACTGCTCTACTGATGTTTAGAAAATATGTTATTCAAAATTAGTAATATATCTTTAGCAGCTTTCAGAAAGATAATCTCAAGTTTTGCTCTTTAGCGTGTTGAATTTGTTCTCAGGAAAGAGAAGAAACTAAGAGTTCTTTAAATAGGGGCGCCTGGGCAAGTCAGTTGGTTGACCGACCAGCTCTTGATTTCAGCTCAGATCATGGTCTCACGGTTCGTGGGGTCAAGCCCTGCATCGGGCTCTGTGCTGACAGCATGGAGCCTGCTCGGGACTCTGTCCCTCTCTCTCTCTGCCCCTCCCTTGGTCATGCACATGAGGGCGTGTGCACGCACACCGTCTCTCTCTCTCTCTCTTTCTCGATGCTCCTCCCCCGCTCCCGCTCTTTCAAAATAAATGAACATTTTTAAAAAAAAGTTCTTTAAGCCTCTTTAGTCAGTGGCTTTCATAACATTGACTGTTGGATATTTACAAAACAGTAACATCCCAAGTGTGATAAAGTACAACTGAAGTATTATGAAAGCAAAGACCTTAATTATACCGTAAAATGCTTTTAAAAGAGTTCAGTGTGCATTCTAGCTACTGAAACTATGTTCTATGGATTCTACAGAATACTGGTTAAATATTATAGATGATGTACTTGAATTTCTTTTAATAGCAAGCTTGTTCTGCAGATGACGTGGGCTTTGAAATTTGGGGATTACTAGTATTTATTTTTTTGCTTCTTTTGTATTTAAAATAGATGTTTGTATCCGAAAGCAAGGAGACAGCGTCTGGAGATGTAGACAGCTTCTACAACTTTGCTGACATACAAATGGGAATATGAAGTGCAACATGGAACCAAGGACTTGATATTAAGCCCTTTTTAAATTGTGTGTTAGCGGTTTTTACTAATGTTAAAACTGTCAAAGCGTATTTTTAAATAAACTGTTGAATACTGCATTATTTACTTCAGGTTCGAAAACCGTTCGTTTTGGGGGCGCCTGGCTGGCTCAGTCGGTAGAGCGTGCGGGTCTTGATCTCAGGGTCGTGAGTTCAAACCCCGCACTGGGTGTGGAGCCTACTAAAAATAACAGAACAACAACAACAACAAGTTCATTTTAAGTTAAGTAGTTTTCATCAGCTTAAAAACTACTTGGCCCACTTCAGTAAGCTTGCAGTTTTGTTTCTCTGCTGAGGATACTGTCATTAGGACATAGAAGTGGCTAGCAGTTCATCATTTTAATCCTAATTAGATATTCTTTCAAATCCCTAAGAATTTAAACTTTCCTCAGTGCTCCATACTATCGTTTGAGAATACATTCCATTGCTTCTTTTCTTCTTTAATTTAGAGAGATTTGTTACTAGCTGATCGATTAGAATGAACCTCTGCACATTTGTTTTCACGTATTCATATTCGGTTAAATAATTGCTTCCTAGTTGCATAATACGGCAAATGAGATTCTGTACGCGGAATTGAGATAATGCTTTGTAAATTGAATTTTTTTTAACAAATAGGTATTTGATGACCAGCTTTGCAATTAACTCTACTAACTGATGTCGGTATAGCTGTTGAAAGACTACTTCGTGAGTAGTATGATTATCTGAACAAATTCCACGCCGTGTGGTTTTTTTACTACAACTGCTAGATACACTCTTCTGCTTCTTGGCGAGAAAAGGTATATGCAGCAGTAAAAGCACAGGAGCCCCGTCACCGGCAGTTTTCAGAAAGGCGAAATCACCTGCTTGTGTGGGTTATCAGAAGGATGAGAACGAAACCTTGTGACATTTAGGTACGAAATGCTTGGTCACGATGAAAAGCTATGCAGGTTATTAAAAAACTAGATCAATTTGATGGCCAGTAGATACACCGCTCACCAAGTTCTGTTCACGTATGACGAAATTCCTTCGACTGCTTTAAAGCATTATTTTCCAAATCAACCTGACCGTAATAATTTCCCAGGAGGTAGGGGAGAGCTACGGGTTTAAAAACCCACGGTCCTGGGCCCAGTCCTCAGATACACCGATTCAGTCTCTGGGGGAAACCTGGCAGTGAGGAGTTTGCCGTAATCTGAAGTGATCAGTTCACTTCAGAAGTGAAGTGAACTTCAGAAGTGAAGTGAAGTGAACTTCAGAAGTGAAGTGAAGTGAACTTCAGAAGTGAAGGGGCTGAGCCTGCCATGCACACCACATTTATTTAGCAGCTAATAGGAAATTAGCTTTCATAGCTCTATTTTTAAAAGGAACCTTAAATTTAAATCTATTTTGGTAAACCAAGACTGAACATAGCCACTTATTAAAAATCCCTCTTATGATTGTTACTAAAAATGTACTTTCGTGTGTTAACTGCTTTTGGATACTTGCAGATTAATTTATAACTACTACTTTGAACTGTGTGTGGATGTTCAGAAATAACGCAAAGACTTTTCACTTTAATAATATTGAGGGGCGCCTGGGTGGCTCAGTCAGTTGAGCGACCGACTTCGGCTCGGGTCACGATCTCCCGGTTTGTGAGTTCGAGCCCCGCGTCGGGCTCTGTGCTGACGGCTAGGAGTCTGGAGCCTGCTTCGGATTCTGTGTCTCCCTCGCTCTCTGCCCCTCCCCCACTCGTGCTCTGTCTCTCTGTGTCTCAGAAATAACTAAACATTAACAAATTTTTTTAATTAATAATATTGACCACCTCCCCTGTGTCTGGCCTCGTGGTAGCCATAGCATTGTGTCATTTTGGTCTTTTGTAAGAGCATTCTATACTACCTACTCAACGTCTCCTTAAATCAGAATGATTTCATAAGATGCAAATAAGAATTGGTGACAGGTTTAACATCATTTCGCTCATAATTCACAAATAAGCTTTGCAATTAGTGGTCAGAGGGCATTAACTTTTCCCATAGTTAGGCTAAATTAATCGTATTCCTTCTGATCAGTAATTAAATGGCGATCGTTATTCAACCCCATTATTCACACTTTAAAATTATTGCAGTGCTTTTTGTTTTTCAAAAATATAATCCAGAAAGATTCTTTTGTAGTCCATAAGTGTGATGATTAGGTATTCATGCTGCTGTGTGACATGTGCCTCCCTCCAGTCCTGCTATGACCTCGGCACATTACCCATGTGATGTGAAAAAAAAATCACACAATGTTACACAAAGCTGTAAGCTGATTTCTTTATTTTATCTATGGCATTTTGGCAAAAAAAAAACCCTCAGGAATATAACATGTAAGGGAGATGTGAATTTTAAAATATCCACTAAATTTAGGATCTATTAACCAAAGCCTAAAATTTTATATTCTTCAGTTGGATGAGAGCTTTTACCTAAATAAGCTTCATTTGTCTTTAAGGACAGTCATTTGACTTCTGAATGTTTGAAAAGGTTTTTAAAAATAAGTCGTGCTGTGGTTGTTCTTTCTATAATTCTAAACTCTGATAGTAATTATCCTACATTTAATTTGTGAATAGGTTTTGAATTCATGAACATTTATTAGCAATGAAAAATTAGTAATTTTATTAAGTTATACATGTTTAAATGTTACATTAGCTCATTTCTCTTGTGTTATCAGTACTGCTGTTTTGGCTTCTGTATATTTCTGCCTAGCTTTTGTATGTAATTTATGCCTAGTGTTTATAAAATGTGATTTGTAATAAATGTTGTTAAAATGAAAATGGCTGGGGTGCCTGGCTGGCTCAGTCGGTAGAGTGTGCGACTCTTGATCTCAGGGTCGTGAGTACAAGCCCCACGTTGGGCGGGTAGCGTTTACTTTTTTTTTTAATTATAAAATGAAAATGCCTTAACACTAATTTTTCAAGTGCACTTCTAAAACATACATTTACTTGTATGTGTGCCAAGATGTGACCATGGCACATATTTTTTAGTGATAAAGGTGAAATAGACTGGTCTAATCTCTGTCTCATGCTAATGAGAAACAAGCTGTGTGCCGTGTGTGTGTGTGTGTGTGTGTGTGTGTACACACAAAGCACTCTAGAGAAATGCAAAGGAAGCAGAAAACTTGTTTTAATCTCAGGAATTCCCAATATAATGTTTCCTTTGTTAAAAGATACATTTTCTTATGATTCAATATCTACTAAGATTAGGCATTTCTCTCATATTTAAGAAAATAATGAATTGTTTGTGATATAATTTCTTTCAGGTTTATACAAATGGACCTTATTTTTAAATTACTACCAGATTGGGGTGCCTGGGTGGTTCAGTCGGTTAAGCATCCGACTTCGGCTCAGGTCATGACCTCATGGCTCATGAGTTCGAGCCCCGCGTCAGGCTCTGTGCTGATGCCTCGGAGCCTGGAGCCTGTTTCGGATTCTGTGTCTCCTTCTCTCTCTGCCCCTCCCCTACTCATGTTCTGTCTCTCAAAAATAAATAAACATTAAAAAAAATTACTACCAGATTTACTAGCTTTTTGTACTCAACCTCTCCCCCCTCCCCCTGCCCCCGAGCCCATAAAGTACTGAAACTGTAGATTGGTTAGTTTTTAAAATAACATTTTTTTCTATGTATGAAGCTTCTCCATGTACATTTAAAACATGGCCGGGGGGGGGGGGGGGAGACAGAAACGTACAAGACAATAGAAAAATTCCTTCCTGTTTATTGGATAATTCTCGCTGCGTGGAGTTTAAATCTTATTTTTCTCATTTAAAAGGGACATATTTAGGGGCGCCTGAGTGGCTCAGTTGGTTAAGCGTCTGACTTCAGCTCGGGTCATGATGGCACTGTTGGTGAGTTCAAGCCCCACATCAGGCTCTGTGCTGACAGCTCAGAGGCTGGAGCCTGCTTCGGATTCTGTGTGTGTGTGTGTGTGTGTGTGTCTCTCTGCCCCTCCCCCACTCCTGCTCTATCTCTCTCAAAAGTAAGCATTAAAAATTTTTTTTTAAAAAAAGGGACGTATTTAACTGTTCCCTATAGGAAGAAACGATACTGTCATTAGGGTATGATTACTCCTTCAAAATCCATTCTAGAAACTAATTTATCCTTTAAAAGCATAACACTAAAAAATTTGAATTTTAGTAATGAAAACCTTTTTGTTCTAAAAATGGAGTCATTCACTGTTGACTTGGGTTTTCTTCTCTGGTAGATCGTGTTGGAGGGGTTGGCAATCAGTCTTACACAGTAAGCCTTTAAACTATGTACTTCTCTCTTGACATTTTGGCTTTTAGTGGCAAACTCCAGCAAGATGATCAGAAAAGCAATCTCTTCCTTTTCTAAAGTGTTTGGGGGCTTTCCTGGTGAGGGCAGGTGCTCACGTGTAAGTAGGTGGCGAGGGGAGCAGGAGCACAGGTCCGCGAAGTCCCGGCCTTGGCACTTGGGTTCTGATCCCCCCTCCCCCCCCCGCCCAGTGGGGTCCTGCCTTCCCCACTGTAGTTTAATGTGGTGCACTTGTAATCATACTACTGAGAGGTAGCCGGCAAGTGGTATGACAAGTAATTAAATGATGTTCATAAAGTGTACCTGGGAAAGAAGACCTACTTTATGAATGGTAAGTATTCATAAAGTGAGAATGGTGTTCTTTTCAAGTAGTTCAGCTGGGTAGCCATACACCCACCTACAAATGAGCGACTGAATAGGAGAAAATGTGTATAAGAGGCTGTTAAGTCTTAAGTGCTGTTTTGTTTTTTCCTTTGCTTTTTTCTCTTTAATTTGTAATTTTTTTTTTTTAATTTTTGAGAGAGAGAGAGAGCATGAGCTGGGAAGGGTCAGAGAGAGAGGGAGACACTGGATCCGAAGCAGGCTCCAGGCTCCGAGCTGTCAGCACAGAGCCTGACATGGGGCTCGAACCCACCGACCACGAGATCATGACCTGAGCTGAAGTCTGACACCCAACCGACTGAGCCACCCAGGCCCCCCTCTTTTTTTTTTTTAACATTTATTTATTGTTTAGAGAGAGAGACAGAGTTCGAGCAGGGGAGGGGCAGAGAGAGAGGGAGACACAGAATCCAAATCAGGCTCCAGGCTCTGAGCTGTCAGCACAGAGCCCGATGTGCCAGGCTCGAACCCACGAATCGCGAGATCATGATCCAGAGTTGGATGCGTAACAGACTGAGCCACCCAGGCGCCCCCTAAGTGCTGTTTTCTTATGGTTGACCTACTTACATTTGTCAAATGTAGGTCAATTTGTCAGGCTCATTAATAAAACCTTTTGGGGCGCCTGGGTGACTCAGTTAAGCAGCCAGCTCTTGATTTTGGCTCAGGTCATGATCTCACGGTTGCGAGATCGAGCCCCATGTCGGGCTCCTCACTGACAGCGTGGAGCCTTTTCAGTATTCTCTCTCCCTCTCTCTCTACCCCTCCCCTGCTCGTGCTCTCTCTCAAGATAAATAACCAAAAAAAAAAACCACACAAAAAACAAAAAACCTTTTATAGGTGTCCCTATGTATGTACACCTAACCCCAGCTGGTCCGCCCACCTGAGACCCCCCTGAACACCAACCCTAGTCCCCTTCACAGCCCTCGTTCCACTCCATCGAGATGAAAGAAACCATCAAGAACCAGGAGAAACTCGCCTAACTCCAGGCACAGTGCGCATTGGTGGGAAAGCAACCTCTCGCCCAAAGAAGATGGTTCATACAACAGCTACAACAGGGCCACCTGGGTGGCTCAGTTAAGCGTCTGACTCTAGATTTCCTGATCTCGCAGTGGTGACATCGAACCCAGCCTCGGGCTCCACGCTGATCACGGAGCCTGCCTGAGATTCTCTGTTTCTCCTTCTGCCCCTCCCCCTGCTCTCTAAAATAAACAAACAGGGCCACCTGGGTGGCTCAGTCGGTTAAGCGTCCGACTTCGGCTCAGGTCATGATCTCACGGTTCATGGGTTCAAGCCCCCGCGTCAGGCTCTGTGCTGACAGCTCAGAGCCTGGAGCTTCCTTCGGATTCTATGTCTCCCTCTCTCTCTGCTCCATCCATCCCCACTCATGCTCTGTCTCTCGAAAATAAATAAACATTAAAAAAATTTAAAATAAAAAGAACAGCTAAAAGCAGATGATAAAAAAAAAAAACCTTCAGCTCTCCTTAAAGGAGTCAGGGGTAAACAATACCATATTGAAGAGGTGAATATGTTCACAAGCCAAGTTAAAGGTAAAGATTCCCCAAGATCAAGTTGTGGGGAATTGTGATGAGGCTTCTGAGAACGAAGCACCCTGAATGGAGTCAACTGCTGAAGAAGATACGACTTGAGCAAGTTACTGGGAGTCGCTATTTTCTATGATGGCTGCTTATTAACATTTTGTTCATAGATGTGATCAACCCTGTATCTCTCCTGTTTTTAAGCCCAAGCCCCTTGAACACTTCTGCTCTTTTCAGTCTGGGCTTGTACTGCATTCATTCTTTGCTACTAGTTAAGCTGAAGAAACCTGGAAATAAAGTTTGAAACAGGGTTAATAAAGCCCCTTGCCTTGGGGCGCCCGGGTGGCTCAGTCGGTTAGGCGCCGACTCTTGCTTTCGGCTCAGATTGTGATCTCATGGTTCGAGGGTTCGGGCCCTGCATCAGGCTCTGTGCCGTCAGCACAGAGCCTGCTTGGGATTCTGTCTCTCTCTCAAAAATAAACATTAAAAAAAGAATATTTTAAAAATAATAAAGTTTTTGCCTTTATTAAATAAATAAGTAAATAATCAAACCTTTTATACTATTTCACCCTAACTTCCAAACAGATCCTGTGTTGGGCGATTTTAAAGTTTATCTCATTAGAGTCATCTGGTTTTAGTCCTTTGAAGGATCTGGACATTTTCAGTCCCTTATCTTGCAGATGAGAAAGTCGAGGGTCAGAAAGTACAATCACTGGGGGTGCCTGGGTGGCTCAGTCGGTTGAGCGTCTGACTTCAGCTCAGGTCATGATCTCACGGTTTGTGAGTTCAAGCCCCGAGTCTGGCTCTGTGCTGACAGCTCGAAGCCTGGAGCCTGCTTCGGATTCTGGGTCTCCCTCTCTCTCTTTCTCTGCCCCTCCCCTGCTTGCACTCTGTCTCTCAACAAAAACTCAACAAAAACTAAATGCTAAAAAATATTTAGAAAGTTTAATCACTGGGGCACCTGGGTGGCTCAGTGGTTGAGCCCGCTACTCTCGATCTCAGCTCAGGTCATGATCTCTGGGTTCGTGGTTTCCAGCCCCGCATCAGGCTCTGTGCTGACAGCACAGAGCCTGCTTGGGATTCTGTACCTCCTTCTCTCTGCCCCTCCCCTGCTGTGCTCTCTCTCTCTCTCAAAATAAATAAACTAAAAAAAGTTAAAAAAAAAAAAAGTTTAATCGCTGAGCTACAGCGACTAAATCCCTTGACTTTCCCCACAGATCACCGGGAAAACGAGTCTCAACTCACCTGTCTTCTATATGATGCCTCTTTGAACTCCCATTTCCTCCTCAGTGCTCACGCAGTACTCTAAATAGATTTCCGAGTACCTGTAACACTTTATTCTATTTCCTTACCCACTTTTCCCTCGCAAAGTGCGATCTGTGGACCAGCCTCACCTGCATCGCCTAGAGCTGGTCGGAATCTCAGGCCCCGCTGCAGATCCGTCGAATAAGTTTCTACGTTTTAACAATGTTCCGGGGATTCATACGCACATTCAGGTTTGAGAAGCTCTGTCCTAGACCACTAGTTCGTCAAGCGCTGGAATCAAGGCTTAGAAATCTTTGCGTTCCTAGAGAGCAGCGTAGGGGCCAGTAATATGATCTATAATTCAATAAATGTTTTTAATTGAATGACACAATCCAGTGGTTTACTCTCCTCTCCTCGATTGCTTTTGGAACAAACACCATTTTTTTCTATATCTACACCCCCCCCCCCCCACCGCCGCTCTGTGTTATAATAGTAAACCCCGGTGTCTGCCCACTTCAGGCTCCATGGAAGCTTCGAGAGCTTCAGGGGAATTTGCTGGAAACAGAGATAAGAGCGCATCAGTTTCTGACTGAAAATTTCTTCCGCTGTGTATTCCAATTTGTTTTATTCAATTAGGAAATAAGTTGCAAAAAAAAAAAAAAAAAAAAAAAAAAAAAAAAAAAAAAAACCTAAGTAGTGATTTGTAGATGTTGGGGCTGAGTTGGGAAAAAAAAAAAAAAAAGCTGCTTGCTTTGGGTTTATGGAGGAAAGCTAGTCAGTCTCAGATCTGTTACCCTCCCTCTTTATTTCTTGACATCTTCCCACTTCTTGTGTTCAGGGATGAGCTTGTGGCCACCATCAATAAAACACGGGCAGGACTGTCCAGGGAAGTGTTCAGTGTTGCTATAAATCTGGGGGTGGGGGGGCGCGAAATATGGCGGTGACAACGACTTTTACTTCTTTCCTGGAACAAAGGCTTATAGATGTAAAATTTGAAAGAAAAGTAAAACCCTAAGCGCCCACGCTACCCTTTATTTACTTTAAGTGGTTTTTCTTTCTGTTTCCTCAGTAGAAAATAATGATGTCTTCATATGAGACTTCGCTGTCATTTCCTAGGGAGAAAGTGTTTCTTTGCATTTAGTCGTTGTAGACCAGGATTCAGATGGCATATGATCACTCCCTTCCTGTTACTGTTGTCAAGGTGATAAAAGAGAAAACAGAACGCGTGCATAAATGCGAGGCTCAGGTTGGAAAAGTCAGAGGTTTTGTAGCTTGAACCAGGGCTCAGCTTGAGATGAAAAAAAAAAAATGCGCTGACCGCCTTTATACATCTTTGCTCAAGTGTATTTTATTCTAAATCTTTTGGTGTGGACATGTACTTGTAAAGCGAAATAAATGATTGAAGGCTATATGGCAATGGGGCAGCGTTTTTGAGGCGTATACGGCATTCCTCATAGTGAATCTGACAGGACTACGTATAGGTGCTGTCCTGATTATTGTTATAATGAACGTTAAATACAGGTGACCCTTCAACAACATGGCTTTGAACTGTGCAGATCCACTCCTCCGCAGATTTTTTTTTTTTTTGATAAATACAGTACGGTACTGTACATGTATTTTCTCTCCCTTAAAATGTTCTTTTCTCTAGCTTCCTTTGTTGTAAGAATATAGTATATAATACACAGAACATACAAAATGTGCTGATCGACTATTTGTTACCACAGTAAGGCTTCCGGTCAACAGGAAAGCTATTGGCAGTTAAGGTTGGGGCGGGGGGAGTCAAAAGTTATACTGGATGGGGGGGCCGGCACCCTTGACCCCTACATTGTTCAAGGGTCAGCTGTATAAGGAAAATTGTAAACTGTGGGATATATAGTAAATAGATGCTCAGAATGTTCTAGTGCCCTTCCTTCACCCTTATAAAACTCATTTCTAGGAGTGAATTTTTAAAAATTGTGGTAAAAAGGGGCATTTTCATGGGATAATGTTGTGTTCCCCCTGCCCTCTCCCCCACCTCAATTGTACGTGAGGAGGTACCTCCCACCTTATTTGAAGGGGCAGAAATATTTCTTTTTAATTTTTAATGTTTATTTATATTTGAGAGAGGAGAGACAGAGAGAAAGAGTGATAAGGGGAGTGGCAGACAGAGAGGGAGACACAGAATCCGAAGCAGGCTCCAAGGCTATGAGCTGTCAGCACAGAGCCCGGCGCGGGGCTCGAACCCATAAGCCGTGAAATCATGACCTGAGCCGAAGCCGGAGGCTTAACCGACTGACCCATCCAGGCGCCCCTACAAATCTCTATTTTTATGATCGAGGACACTGAAGCTTACAGAGGTTAGCTAAGTTGACTGTGGTCAAACAGGTGCTAGGAGCATAGTCTAGACAAGGCCAGAGAGAGCAGATTAACTCCAAAATCCATGCTCTTAACCATCGCACGGTACCGCTCAGCAATGATAACAATAGTAAAAATAATTGCAGCTGTTTATTGAGCACCTGCTATGATGGCCGGGCACTGTGTTCAGGACTTTGCATACTTTAAGCCGCTTGGCCTTCACATCAAATATACGAAGGCTGTGTCGTGGGTCCCGTTTTGCCAAAGAGATGAAAAGTTAGGCCTAGCACCTCATTCGTTTAGGGTCGCCCGTTTGAGATTGGTAAGTGGGGGTACCCTAAAGGATGAGATCAATACGGTTCAGGATGTGTTTGGCCAGGGTACGGCAGAACCTGAATCCGGCCCCGATGCCCCGCTTCCAGGGGGTCTCCCAAGGGAAATCTATGCTCAGAGGGTAAAACAAACCGTAGCGTCCCTTTATTATTAGCTGGGGCCTTGGCCCCAAACTCCAGTGTATCCCACCATAAGGAGTGAGGCCACGAGCCACCACTGCAACTTCCTATGCCCGATAGGCCTGAGGCCTCCAAAGTCCACATTCTGGGCTTGGTTCTCCCTCCACTGAGGTGACAAGGCCCTGGCTAGGGGGGTTAGGAGAAAGAAAGACCGTGTGTCTTGACGCCTGGGAGCCTCTGCCCCCAGAACAGAGCTGCTGCCAAGGAAGGGCGAGTGAAATGGCCCTTCCAGACAGAAGATGGAGACAAACCTATACGAACCACTTAGCTCTTTGCTCCTCTGTAAGTGCCACCCACTGTGGCTGTGGTTCAACCCAGTGTTCTAGAATCTTCCCCGTCCAGATCAGCACTCCTTTTTGGGGTGGTGGCGATGGGGGTGAGAGAGGAGAAGAGTAACCCCGAGCTTCCTTCCCCCTCAAGACCAGCATTATCATAGCAAGTAAACGGTAGAGCTGAGGTTAAAACTAACGTCTGTCTCTTAACCACTATTCCAGAGGGAGAGGCATATCCAAAGTCCTTGTGGGTATGGGTCAAAATACATATGACTGGGACACCTGGGTGCCTCCGTCGGGCGAGCGTCCGGCTTCGGCTCAGGTCATGATCTCGCGGTTCGTGAGTTCGCGCCCTGCCTGGGGCTCTGTGCTGACAGTTCAGAGCCTGCTTCGGATTCTGGGTCTCCTTCTCTGTCTCTGTCTCTCTCAAAATTAAGTCAACATTAAAAAAAAAAAACACAAAAACCAAACAATAAAAAAACTAATGAAAAAAACAAATAAAAAATAAATCGCACTTTTCATCACTCTCATGTGCTTTCAAATGTCTCCAAGCTGCCACAAAATGTATTGCATGTTTTCCAGCCCGTGGGTGTGAAACGTAGAACCAAATAATATCGGGTAATACACCTGTACCCAGATGCACTGTGTGTTCATTTGCTCCTTCACTGATACGTCCACTAGGTTATTCGTTAACTTAAAACGGGAAAGGTCATTTGGTGCCAGGTACCATCCTCGTGATGACGAACGCCGCTCTCCACCCTCCGCGAACTCGTTGGGCGTGGCTCCCGGGGCCAGGCACCGTGCGAGACCCCTCTCCTCCCACTTGGTTGACACGCCGTCCCCTTTGGCCGGCTCATTTCTTTCCTCTGCCCTTCCTTGTCTGTCCTGCATCTCCGCTGTCATTGGGGGACAGAGCTCCGCCTGGGGTCCTCTGCCTCTCTCACACGAACCTTCCTCACACCTTCGACCGGCACCCCTAAGCCCAGCCATTCCCCTGACGGCCTCTTCCTCCACCTTCAACCCCCCCCGCAGTAGGTTCGTTGAATAGCCTGACGGTCTCGCTCCGAGTCTCACCATCTACTAAACTGAACTCCTCGCGCTCCTCCTTCCCAGATGGTCTCCCTGACCTGGCATCCTCATTTCCGCGGATGGCACGCAATTGTCTGAGTCCTACCATTGACCTGTGGGGGGTCATCTTAGCATGTGGCTTTTCTTTTTGTCACCCCCACGAGGCAGTTCTTAAGCAGCCTCGTTGCTGAAATGCTCTCATCTTCATGCTCTCCTTTTCATGTTCATCCTCGCCAACCTAACGTGGGCCATGGTTACCACGTCAGCCTCCTTGCTGGGGCGCCTGCTGAAGATCCCTGCTTGCTTCTTGCCACGCGTCGCATACACGGCAGGGCAAAAGAGCTAAATCGTTAGGAGCATGGCCCCCGGGGGTGCTTTTGTTATCATTAGTTTTGTCTCGTCTTGTGACATCTTCTATTCTGGCACTCTCAAATCATTTCATTTTCTCCCAAACTAGATTGTCAGCTTTTTAAAAAATTAAAAAAAAAAATTCTTTTTCTTTAATGTTCGTTTATTTTTTGAGAGAGCACGAGCGGGGGAGGGGCAGAGAGAGAGGGAGACACAGAATCGGAAGCGGGCTCCAGGCTCCGAGCGGTCAGCACAGAGCCGGACGCGGGGCTCGAACTCACGGACCGCGAGATCATGACCTGAGCCGAAGTCGGCCGCTTAACAGACTGAGCCACCCAGGCGCCCCTAGGCTGTCAGTTTTTTGAGTAAGCTGCGTAACGCGTGCCCTTGTGTTGAAGCCCGGGACCACTTTCTTAACAAAAGCAACATCAAAAACTGAGCGGCAACTGACATGCCAGGTACTTTCATAAAATTAACCTTGGTCTAGCCCACAGTGACTATCACACGATGTGGAGATACGCCAACAGATACTTATCTGTTTGAAGAGCTCAGTCGTCCATTTTAGCCATTTGATATCCTGTCAAATAGGGCACGATCCGTGGAAACTGGTCTTTGCTTAAATTCCTCTCTCCCTGCCTGGAATCCCTTGATCACTCTCCCCCTTCCCTCCCTCCCCCTTACCCCAAAGCTTTACATTCTGCCCCTTCTTCAGGACTGGCCCGAGTTCTGTATCCTCCAGGAAGCCCCTGACCCCTGGTCATTTGAACCGGTCATGTCAGAGTTGCACCGAACAACAGTGTGGACATGAGAATCCTCAGACCTGGATTTGATGTACAATTCTGCTACATATTTCCCGGGTAGCTTTCCACAAGCTGTGTTAGGTCTTCGGTTTTCTCATCTGTAAAATGAGACTTATGACGGCTTTGCAGTTATTTTGAAGTATTCAGGGAAATAAAAGTAACTAAGTTTTTCTCTTTGATCATACCAAAACCTTAGAGTTTTACTTTTCTCGCGTCTTATTTTTCCAGAATGATGCAAATAAGTCCTGTTTGGATGAGTACAAACATGTTGGGGGCGGGGGGGGGGGCTCTGCTGCTCTAATACCTGCCACTCGATCGAGAACTTCTTTTGAATATCTATGAGCAGTGAACCTATGAGCTGAAACAGTAGGGTGTGTGTAGGAGGACGGAGGAAACTGTTAGCAGGGTACCAAAAAAAAAAAAAAAAAGAAGAGGAAGAAGAGAGGGAGGAGAAGGAAGACGATGATGCTAGGTCTCACGTAACACAGTCTTTTTTGTTAATGTTTACTTATTTTTGAGAGCCAGGGAGAGAGAGAGCATGAGCGGGGGAGGGGCAGAGAGAGAGAGGGAGGCACAGACTCCAAAGCAGGCTCCAGGCTCCGAGCGGTCAGCACAGAGCCCGACGCGGGGCTCGAACTCACGAGCCGGGAGACCATGACCTGAGCCGAAGTCGGGCGCCTAGACGACTGAGCCACCCGGGTGCCCCTCATGTAATGCAGTCTTGCAGTAGGCAGCTAGTCAGCCAAGCAACTCCACGATGTGTGTAAGACCCTAGGCTCTCTCTTCCTGCCCTGCTCTCCTAAACTGGTAGCTTTTTCTTTGCACCAGTAAGATGGGTCTCATCATCAAGGATCATGACTGCATTCCAAGTAGAAAGAATGGAGAAGGTGAATGGCAAAAGGCCAGCTGAGTCTGTCCTCTTCGTCAAGAAAACAGTAACTTTCCCAGAAGCCTTAGTAGGCTTCTACTCTTCTCTCTCGTTTGCCGGGGCTGGATCACATGGCCACCCGAACTTTCCAGGGAGGCTTGCGGAGGTGAGTATTCTTCCTGGGCACATCATCTCCTTGGAAAATGGAGGTTCTGACGGTGACGGTGAAAAGGATGCGTACTGGGTAAATAACACCCAGTATTTGCCACAGGAAGCTTACCATCTGTTCAGTTAGGATACACCATGAACAGATGGGGGGAGAAAAGGCTAAGAACATTTCCAAAAGTAACCGAAAGGTTTCCACAGAGGGATAAAGAATGGGCTGAAATCATTTGGCTGAGGTCTCACAGGGAAGTAAATTCCCAAGAAGCTTCCAAAGAACTTTCGGAACAAAATTATTGCTGTTGTGATTAAAACGAACGCTGGCTCACGTATCCCATCAGACACGTAGGGTTCACGGATGGACTTGGATGGAGCGCAGAAAGGCTGGAACCGTTTTCACGGGCTCCTGTCCCACAAGGTCATGGGGTTTCTATCTTCAGAAAGCTGAATACAGACTCTGAGAACTCGTTTAGATGATGGTTCCCAAGAGGAACCACTCCTGGGCCACACATGGTGTGGTTTACTTTTAATATGGAATACGATGTTTAGTCTCTAAAGCTGAGCATTCTCTGGAATCGGACACTTCCTTAATCCCTTTTGACATTTCTGATTTAGAATCCAATCTAAAGAGAGCATACAAAGTTCAGGGAAAATTAAAAAAAAATTTTTTTTTCTTAAGTGCATATCGATGCTGGGTTTACACATAGAAATGAAAACAGTGATTGTACCATCCAGAATGCCACCAGAGAAACAGAATCTTTAGGATATATGTGTATATATATATATATCAAGAATTTTAGGGATGCCTGGGCGGCTCAGTCGGTTAAGTGTCCGACTTCGGCTCAGATCATGATCTCGCGGTTCACGAGTTCGAGCCCCGCATCGGGCTCTGTGCTGACGGCTCAGAGCCTGGACCCTGCTTCGGATTCTGTGTCTCCCTCTCTCTCTGCTCCTCCCCCGCTCGTGCTCTGTCTCTCTCAAAAATTAATAAAAGTTAAAAAAATTTTTTTAAATCTTATTGGAATGAATGGGCTTGGGTGATTGTGGGGGCTGGCTAGGTCAAGTCCAAAATCTTAAGTCTGTAGGGAAGAGCATCAAGAAGGGCAGGATGGAACTCAGGCATGAGCGGATGCTGCCCTCCACAGGTGAAAATTCTACTTTAGGGGAAGCCTCCGTTCTGCTCTTAAGGCCTTCAACTGATTGAGTCAAGCCCACCCAGATTATCTCGGATAATCTTCCTTATTTCCAGTCAACTGCTTAGAGACGCAAATCACGTCTATAAAATACCCCTAATTTAGGTTAGCATTTGATTGAAAAACTGGGGACTGCAGCCTAGCCGTGTTGACACATAAAACTAAGCCTTCCAGTGATGGTTGGTATTTCATATTGTTTTCAGTTTTCCACCAGTGAACACTTTCTTCTTGGTGAAAATAAATCATAAGCCCAGACAGGCTTCCAAGAAGGGAGAGAGTCAATATCATCAATCTGTGGGATTGGCATTAATACGTATTTGGTCTATGAAGGTCATTAACCATCTGGTAAAAGGAAGCTTCATTGATTACAGCTCCTCCTTTGGGTGTCTGCTATTGCCTGATTCCACTAAACTGTTTCCAGTTTATTGGTAGGAAAATTAGTTCTCCAGTTCAATAGACGTTTAACACCTAAAAAAGGAAGGAAGCATTTCAAGGAACAGGTGTGTGTTTCTTCACTTGTAAATCATTTCTTCATGCCACAAATATTTAATGAGTACTGGGCTAGGTTACTTGGCTATCTCCACTCTCCCTTGAGATCAAAATGGTGGATTACACTTGTAGGAAAATATCACTTACCCAAACTGACTTAAGGATACATTGTTTTGAAACCGAAATAAACCAGTAACCATTAAAAAAAAATGGTGGACACTTGGGGCACCTGGGTGGCTCAGTCGGTTAAGCAACCGGCTTCGGTTCAGGGCATGATCTCATGGTTCATGAGTTTGAGCCCGGATTCGGGCTCTGTGCTGACAGCTCGGAGCCTGGAACCTGTTTCGGATTCTGTCTCTACCCCTCCCCTGCTCATGCTTTGTCTCTCTGTCTCTCTCAAAAGTAAACATTAAAAAAAAATTTTTTTTTTAATGCTGGATGCTTTAAATACTGAAACCTACACAAGAGCAGAAAGCATTTTGTTTCGAAATGTACCTACCGTCTACGACTAATGTGGGAAAAGTTA
The DNA here is from genome assembly GCF_028018385.1 of Neofelis nebulosa. Lineage (NCBI taxonomy): Eukaryota > Metazoa > Chordata > Mammalia > Carnivora > Felidae > Neofelis > Neofelis nebulosa. Next base: position 41,365,748 of record NC_080800.1, read on the forward strand.
TTTTCTTTCGGAGCCTCAGTTTGCTTATCTGTAAAATGGGAATAATGCTTGCTATCTTGAGGGTTTAGGGGAGGATTAGATGAGAAAATATGTTCAACACTTGGAGCACAGCTGATGCTCTACAGATACTGATTTTTGGCCTCCGTCTATGTATATCATCTCAAGTTGATAGCATTGTTTAGATATCAATATGAGGCAAAGAATCAAGTGAGGTTGCCAGTGTCCATGAACTGACTATACTCTCTGTAGTTTCCTTTGTAGTTACTTATGTGCATATAAAGACCATTTTTACACGTTACCATTTCTACACAGGTGTAGATAAACTTGTCAAGTATTTACGATTGCTTTTTTGCCCGAAACATCAGCATTCTTTCCCAATTTTATCTGGAAATGTTTCCGTGAATCATAGTGGTGAGGTTCGGAGCAAATGTTAGATGCCACCAGGTTTCCCAAGTTTGAAATCATTTCTGACTCAGGAAAAAAGAGTATTCTTAAATTCTTTTCCAGATCAGACTTGGTCATGTCTGATGCACTAGTTGGCAGATGTCCAAGTTGTTTCGTTTTATTATTAACTGTTAATTATACAAATAATATTTTATTTTCCCCCCAAAATGTAAATGAGTCTAAAATCTCCTTTGATCCCTACTACTCAGTGGTAACTACAATTATCAATTTGGTCTGTATTCTTCCCAACCATTTGTCTGCGGATTTACACATATATTACAGGATACAGACAGATGAACTTACGTGGAAAGTAGCTATTTTACTCATCTAAGGAAAATGGGGCCCATTATTGATTTTATCATGTAAACTTTGGTGTGATGGGTAGGAGAGATTGGAGAGGAGAGAAGGAAGAGAGGTCTCTCCGAACGTGATTGTTTACTTCTCTATAGTCCATTTCACTTTGGTTTTTTGAGTCAGTTTCTTGCAAGTTACACCACCAGAGTGTCTGCTGTGCACATGCAGAAGCAGCTTAAGGATGCTGCATCCAGGGGCTCCTGGGTGGCTCAGTCGGTCGAGCGTTCGACTTTGGCTCAGGTCGTGATCTCATGGTTTGTGAGTTCGAGCCCCACATTGGGCTCTGTGCTGACAGCTCGGAACCTGGAGCCTGCTTCAGATACTGTGTTTCCCTCTCCCTCTGCCCCTCCCCTGCTCATGCTCTCTCTCACTCTCAAAAATAAATAAACATTAAAAAAAATTTTTAAAAAGCCTCATCTAGTTTCATCAAAGGGTCACGGCTCAGCAAAGACTGGATACGCAACCCCTGTGCCTTGTGAAAGTATCTCTCCACCAAAGCCTATCATCAGTCCCATTTTACAAATTAAAAAAAGAAAAAGGAAAAGACTTTGGGCTTTAAAGTGTAAACTGGGGGTGCCTGGCTGGCTGAGTCAGTAGAGCATGCCATGCTTGATCTCCAGGTCATGAGTTCAAGCCCCACATTGGATGTAGCGATTGCTTTAAAAAAAAAAAAAAAGTGCAAACTGAGGTCGCCAAAGGTAAATTCTGTTTTCCAACGGAAACAAATCTTTTCGTTAAGCATTTCATCAATTTCTTTTAAAATAGGAGGGGAGGGGCGCCTGGGTGGCTCGGTGGGTTGAGCGTTGGACTCTTGATTTCGGTATAGGTCATGATCCCAGGGTCATGAGATCGAGCCCCGAGTTGGGCTCTGCACTGAGAATGGAGCCCACTTGGGATTCTCTGTCTGTCTGTCTGTCTCTCTGCAAAATAAATAAAACGGAAAAAGAAAATAAAATGGGAGGGGATTTCAAGTTCCAGACAAGATGGCATAGACTCCTTCCTCCCTGCTCCTCCCTGCTAAGAACAGCTAGAATCTAGATAAAGAATACAAAAGCCCATCACAACCAGACTCTAGTGGTGGCAGGGGGACCGTGGGCCAGCTGGAGACCACGGGATTTGAGGAAACACGGTAGTGCGCTCCCTGGTTTTTCAATATCCCCGGCCGGGTTCTGGAAAAGCCTGCAACCTAGAATCTCCAGAGCAGACAACAACCAAACAAAAGACGAACAAAACCAAAGAAAAGCTTTTTCTTTCTGGCCCAAAGACCAGAAAAGGAAAGAAACCTTTGACAACACCTACCCTAACCCAGCCAGAGGTGTCAGCAGAGACTGGAGCAGGGACTGTAGACTATGGTTCCCGTCCAATAGCCTGGGGTGGCTGGGGGCAGGGGGGGCAGGAGGGAGCCCTGCTTTCCTCTCCCTCTGAGAACACCAGCTCGAGACAGTGGGAGCGTGAGCAGCACCAGGCAGCCTGGGGAAGCACTCTCCTTCCCTGCTGCTGGCGCCGGTCCAGAGCAAGCAGGGAGCCCCAACCACACCAGGCAGCCCCGGGGGAGCCACGCTCTGCCACCCCCACCCCCCGCCACGTGCCCCCACCAGTGGCACCAGCGGGAACCCGCCGAAGAGTCCACACTGTCGTGCCCTGTCCCTGGCAGCAGCAGGTAGCCGGGGTGAGCACTTTCAGCCCCTGCGGGCCTGGCATCGCCCAGTCCCCCATCTGGTGATCTCCTGACCCCCACCAAGTGGCAGGTGGCTAGGAAGGCACTTTTCTCTCCTGCCAGTGGTGTCGGACCAGAGACTGGGGGGTGGGGGTGGGGAGTGTGGACATCTGCCGCTCCCCTCCCACCTGGCGTCCGCAGAGGCTCCAGAGAGATGCTTCCCGGACCGGGTGCTGCCGTGTCAGCGGAGACAGAGCGAGGAATCTGGACTTTCACCCTTGTCTGCCAGTGGCAGCTGGTGCCCCTCAGGCTTCTAATTATAGAGTGAAGGAAGGATCTCAGGAGGGAGCTGGAGAAAGGGATTCTGGAAATCGGCATGGGAAGTAATGAAAGACACCTGACTGGCCCAAAGGTAAAACGAAATCAACAGGCCTAAAAATCCGAGAACAGAACCACGATCTACGTTTCCAAGGTGGCTTCAAGTAGCACACAAGCAAAGCAGACCAGAATGGCGCTGCAGGGGTTCTAAAAACTAAACTGTCATTGGAACCAGAGTCCACAAAAGTAGGCCACGATCCGCACGCGCTCAACCTAAACAGAATAACTGCCTGCTAACAAAGAAGATTTAAGTAGGATCCAGAGTCTCCTAACATCCAAAATGTCCAGGAGACGATGGAAAAGCACACAGCATCCCCAGAGCTAGTCAAATCACAACTCGAAAGGGAAAAAGACAACACACAGCACTGAGATGAATCCGATGTTGGAATTACCTTACAAGGACTTTAGAGTGACCATCATAAAAAAAAATGCTTCAGGGGACGCCTGGGTGGCTCAGCTGGTTAAGTGCCGGACTCTTGATTTTGGCTCAGGTCATGATCTCACGGTTCGTGGGTTTGAGCCCCACATTGGGCTCTGTGAGCCTGCTTGGGATTCTCTCTCCCCTTCTCTCTCTGCCCCTCCCCTGCTCACCCACTCTCCCCCCCCCATACATTAATAAACATTTTTAAATGCTATAAACATCTTTTAAAAACACTTAATAAACATTAAAAAAAATAGTTACAAATTCTCTTGAAACAAACTGAGGAAAAATATAAAATTTCAGCAAGCAAATAGTTATAAAAAACAACCAAATGGAAATTACTGAAGTGAAAAATAATCAAAATTAAAAACGGACTGGATGGGCTCATAGTAGCATGAAGATGATGGGATAGAATCAGTGAACTTGAGAACAGAACAATAGAATTTCTCCGATCTGAACAAAAGAGAGAAAATAGATGAGGGCAAAATACCCCAGAGTCTCAGAGCCTGGTTGGACAATAATATTCATAATATTCATATCATTGAAGTCCCTGAAGGAGAAGAAAGAGTGGGACTGAAAACAAATTCAAAGAAATAATGGCTCTTTAAATTTTTTAAATTTTTTTTTTTTGAGAGAGAGAGACAGAGACGGAGCATGAGTGGGGGAGGGGCAGAGAGAGGGGGAGACACAGAATTCCAAGCAGGCTCCAGGCTCTGAGCTGTCAGCACAGAGCCAGACATGGGGCTCGAACTTGTGAACTGCGAGATCATGAGCCCTTTGGACGCTTAACTGACTGAGCCACCCAGGTGGCCCAAGAAATAATGGCTCTTAACTATTGAGAACAAACTGATGGTTACAAGAAGGGAGGTGAGTGGGGAATGGGTTACATAAGGGATGGGGATTAAGGAGTGAACTTGTCTTGATTAGCACTGGGGGCTGTATGCAATTATTATTTATTTTTTAAAAATTTTTTAATGTTTACTTTTGAGAGAGAGAGACAGAGAGACTGAGCGTGAGCAAGGGAAGGGCAGAGGGAGGGAGACAGAATCCAAAGCAGGCTCCAGGCTCTGAGCTGTCAGCACAGAGCCCGATGTGGGGCTCAAACACTCAAACCACGAGATCACGACCTGAGCTGAAGTCGGATGCTTAACTGACTGAGCCACCCAGGCGCTCCTGCAATTATTGAATCACTGTATTTCACACCTGAAACTAATAAAACACTGTATGTTATCTACACTGGAATTAAACGAGAATTCAAAAAACACACAATATTGAATATATAAATAAACAAAAGTAATAATGTTAAAAAAACACAAATAAATAATGGCTGAAAATGTCCCAAACTTGGCAGACATAAACCTACAGTGGTTTTGTTTTAATGTTTATTGATTTTTGAGAGAGAGAGAGAGAGAGACTGGGAGAGGGGCAGAGAGAGAGGTAGACACAGAATCCTAAGTAGGCTCCAGGCTCTGAGCTGTGAGCTCAGAGCCGGACATGGGGCTCAAACTCGTGAACCATGAGATCATGACCTGAGCCGAAGTTGCACATGTACCCTACTGAGCCACCCAGGCGCCCCTAATATAAACCTACAGTTTTAAGAAGCTCAGTGAAACCCAAACAGGAAAACCCAAAAATGCAACACTGAGACACATTGTAAATAACTTCTGAAAACTAAAGAAAAAGAAAAATTCTTGAATGCAGCCAGAGAGAAAAAAATTATTACCTGTAGAGGAGCACTGATTCAGTTGATAGCAAGTTTCTCATCTGAAATCATAAAGGCTGGAAGGAAGAGGTACAGTTTTCAAATGATGACAGAAAAGAACTGCCAACTCTGAAGTCCATGTTCAGCAAAAATATCCTTCAGGAATGAGAGGGAAATAAAAGACATTCTCAGATGACATAAAACTTATTAAATTTTCACTAGCAGATTTACCACTAACGAATGGCTAAAGGAAGTTCTCCAAACAGAATGGAAAAGACAGCAGAAGGAGGCTTAAAACGTCAGAAAAGAAGGAAAACGATGAAATGTGTATAAATAAAGATAAATATCATAGACTCTCCTTTTCCTCCTTAGTTTTTAAAAAAAATTTTTTTAACGTTTATTTATTTTTGAGACAGAGAGAGACAGAGCATGAACAGGGGAGGGGCAGAGAGAGAGGGAGACACAGAATCCGAAACAGGCTCCAGGCTCCGAGCTGTCAGCACAGAGCCCGACGCGGGGCTCGAACTCACGGACCGTGAGATCATGACCTGAGCCGAAGTCGGACGCCTAACCGACCGAGCCACCCAGGCGCCCCATCTCCTTAGTTTTTTAAATCATGATGCATTGCTGAAGCAAAAATTGTAACACCATCTGATTTTGGGTTCAATGTATGTAGAAGAAACAGGTAAGAAAGTGATATTTAAAACATTGCAGAGTAAAGGGACCAAAGGGAAAATGAGGTTTCTACACCCAGTAGACTGAGATACGCTACATATGAGTATTTTTTTGCTTTTCTAAAGTTTATTTATTTTGAGAGAGAGAGGAAGTGGGAGAGGGACAGAGAGAGAGGGGGAGAGGGAATCCGAAGCAGGCTCTGTGCTGAGCCCTGATGCGGAGCTCGAACTCGCAAACCATGAGATCACGACCTGAGTCGAAGTTGGACGTTTAACAGACAGAGCCACCCAGGCACCCCACATACACGTATTTTAATACCTAGAGCAAACATCAAGAAAACCATGTAAAGCGAAATACTCAAAACCACTATGTACGTCAAAATGGAATTCTAAAAAATATTCAAGTAACCCACTGTAAGGCAAGAAAAGGAAAACAGAAGAATGAGAAATAGAACAATAAAATGTTAGACTTTAGCCATAAGATAACAATAACTATGTTAAAGGTAAATAGTCTACGGGCGCCTGGGTGGCTCAGTCAGTTAAGCATCTGACTTTGGCTCAGGCCATGATCTCACTGCTCATGAGTTCGAGCCCCGCATCAGGCTCTGTGCTGACAGATTCTGTCTCCGTCTCTCTGCCCCTCCCCTGCTCACGCACTGTCTCTCTCTCTCTCTCTCTCTCTCTCTCTCTCTCTCTCTCAAACATAAAAAAATAAAACATAAAAAAATTTTTTTAAAAGGTGAATAGTCTACATACATGAGTTAAAATACAGAGATTCACAGAATGGTTTTTAAAAACAACCCAACTATATGCTGTTTACTAGAAACTCACTTCAAATATAATAACATAGGTAAGGTAGAAAGTAAAAGGATGGAAAAAGATGTACTACTCAAATGGTCATTTATGAAAGGAGTGGTTATATTAATATCAGATAAAGTAGACTTCAGAGCAAACAAAATTACCAGGTACAAAGAGGGATACTGCATAAAAGGGTCAATCCACCAAGAAGACACGGCAATCCAAAATGTGTACGCACCAAACAACACAAGAGAGCTTCAAAGTACATGAAGCAAAATCTGATAGAAGTGAAAGGAGAAATAAATCCACAATTATCGTTAAAAACTTCAATATGCCCTCTTAGCAGAACTACTACATATGAAATCAGCAAGATTATACAACTCAAAACCATCAAGCAACAGGATCTAATTTATAGGACACTCCACCCAATAATAGCATAATTCACATTCTTTTCAAATACCCGCGGAACAGTCAACGAGAAGGATAGCTCATAATCTGGGTCATAAAACAGACTTCAACAAATATAAAAGAACTGAAATCATACAGAGTATGTTCTCTGACCATAATGGAATCAAACTAGAAAATTTGTAACAAAACGAACAGGAAAATCTCCAAACAGTTGGAAACTAAACAACACATTTCTCATGGATCTATAGGTGAAAAAGGAAATCTCAAGAGAAAAATTTCAAAATACACTGAATGGAACAAAAATGAAAATATATCAAAATTTGTGGAATGTAGCTTTAGCCAAAGCAGTGCTGACATGGGAATTTAGAACACTAAATGCTTACTTACATCAGAAGAGGGCAAAGGTCTCAAATCAATCATGCAAGCTCCCACCTAAAGACACTAGAAAAAGAGGAGCAAAATAAAATGAACTCACAACAAGCAGAAGGAGAAGAATAATAAAGATAAGAGCAGGAATCAATCAAATTGAAGAAAGGAAATCAACAGAGAAAATCAATTAAACAAAAAGCTATTTCTCTGAAAAGATCAATCAAGTTGATAAACCTATAGCAAAAGAGGAAGATGCAAATCACTAATACCACAAATGAGACAGGAGAATCTTACTACAGATCCTTATAGCCATTGAAAGGAAAATAAAGTCCTCACCCCAGTCCTCAACCCTTCTTTGGAAGAAAGATGCTATGTGAATGTCTGCCCATAACACATACATAGTCAATCCATGAACAAAATGTTCATAAACTCTGTCAGTATTTGGAAAAGAAACTAGCAAACTATGAAATTTATTTGACATTAACCCCCACCTCCCCCACAAAAAGAACTACTATATGATCCAGCAATCCCACTTCTGGGTGTATGTCCAAAGGAAACAAGACCATTATCTCAAAGAGGGGTTTGCACTCCCATGTTCATTGCAACTTACTCACAATAGCCAAGGTATGGAAACAACCTAAGTGTTTGTCAACGAATGAACAGATGAAGTAAATGTGGCATATATATACAATGGAATATCATTCGGCCTTACAAAAGAAAAAGATCCTGTCATTTGTGACAACATGGATGAACCTGGAGGGCATTATGCTAGTGAAATAAGCCAGACAGAGAAAGACAAATATTGCATGGTATCACTTGTACGTGGAATTGTTAATCAGTTAAGCATCTGACTTTAGCTCAGGTCATGATCTCACAGTTTGTGAGCTCGAGCCCTTCATCGGGCTGGAGCCTGCTTTGGATTCTGTGTCTCCCTCTCTCTCTATCCCTCCCCACTCACGCTCTGTCTCTCTCTCAAAAATAAATAAACACGGGGCGCCTGGGTGGCTTGGTTGGTTGAGCATCCAGCTTCGGCTTGGGTCATGGTCTCACGGTCCACGTGTTCAAGCCCCACGTCAGGCTCTGTGCTGACAGCTCGGAGTCTGGAGCCTGCTTCAGATTCTGTGTCTCCCTCTCTCTCTGCCCCTCCCCTGCTCATGCTCTGTCTCTCTAAGTCTAAAAAATAAATAAAAACATTTAAAAATACATAAATATTAAATGTATATATATAATAGGAAATAAAAGGGCAAAGTCACAGAAACAGAGAGTAGAATGGTGGTTACCAGAGGCTGAGAGGGTGGGGAAAATAGAGGTTGGTAAAAAGGTATGAACATTCAGCTATAAGATGAATAAGGTCTGAATTTCTAATGTATACCATAGTGACTATAGTTGATAACACTGTATTGTATAATTAAAGTTTGCTAAGAGAGTAGAACTTAAATGTTCTTACCAACAAAAAGGGTAAATATGTGAGATGATGGATGTGTTTTTAAAAAAGGAATACCACACTGGGTGTTGTATGGAAACCAATTTGACAGTAAATTTCATATATTAAAAAATAAAAATAAATAAATAAAATAAAATAAAAATAAAATAAAAATAAAATAAAAATAAAAAAGAAAGCTAAAAAAAAAAAAAGGAATACCATGGGGGCGCCTGGGTGGCTCAGTCAGTTAAGCATCTGACTCAGTTTCGGCTCTGGTCATGATTTCATAGTTTGGTGAGTTCGAGGCCCATATCAGGCTCCCTGCTGACAAAGCAGAGCCTGCTTGGGATTCTCTCTCTCTCTCCCTCTCTCTGCCCCTCCCCTGTCTCTCTCTCTCTCTCTCTCTCTCTCCCTCAAAATAAATAAATAAGCTTTTAAAAATTAAAAAAATTAAAAAGGAATAGTATGAAAAACCCTAGGCATTTAAATTTGACAACTTATGGGGCGCCTGGGTGGCGCAGTCGGTTAAGCATCCGACTTCAGCCAGGTCACGATCTCGCGATCTGTGATGTGAGTTCGAGCCCCTCATCAGGCTCTGGGCTGATGGCTCGGAGCCTGGAGCCTGTCTTCGATTCTGTGTCTCCCTCTCTCTCTGCCCCTCCCCCGTTCATGCTCTGTCTCTCTCTGTCCCAAAAATAAATAAAAAACGTTGAAAAAAAATTTTTTTTAAAAAAATAAAAAAATAAATAAAAAAAAAAATAAATTTGACAACTTAGATAAAATGGACCAATTCCTTGAAAACCACGAAAACTAAACCGATACGGGATTTATAATCTGAAGAGTCCCATAACTATTAAAGAAATTAGATTAGTAATTTAAAAGGTCTTTGGGTGCCTTGGGTGACTCAGTCACCCACTCAGTCACCGGTTGAGGGTCCAGCTCTTGATTCGGTGCAGGTCATGATCTCACAGTTTCATGAGTTTAAGCCCCGCTTCAGGCTCTATGCTGCGCAGAGCCTGCTTGAGATTCTCCCTCTTTCTCTGCCCCTCCCCTGCTCGGACTCTCTCTGTCTCTCTCAAAATAAATAAATAAACTTAAATAAAAATAAAAGGTCTTAAAAAGAAAGCTCCAGGTCCAAATGGTTTCACTAAACAATTCTACCAAACGTTTAAAAGAATTAATACGAAAAAATTTCTACCAAACTACCAAAATTCTACCAAACATTTAAAGAATTAATACAAAAGAATTTACACAGTCTTTTCCAGAATACCAAAGAGAAGGGAACACTTCTGTGTCAGTGGTCCCCAAGACCATGCCTGGGCCCAATGATTCACTAGAAACTCAGCACATAGTTAGGCTCAGGGCTATGATTTATTACAGTGAGAGACTGCAGAGCAAAATTAGCGAAGGCACAGGGGGTGATGTCCAGAGAAAAAATCAGGTACAAGCTTCCAAGAGTCCTCTCCGACTGGAGTCATACAGGACATACCTTAGTCCTCCAGCAAACAGTTGTGACAACACATGTGAAATGCTATCTATCAGGGACGCTCCTGAGAAACTCAGTTCCCAAGGCATTTATTGGGGTTGGTCATATAGGCACCGTCTGCCTAGCATTTACCAAAATTCCAGACTCCCAGAAGGAAAGCAGGTGTCCCACACAGACCATATTGTTTGTACAAACAGCTTAGGCACAGCGAGCCACTCTTATCAGTCCTGGTAATGACGGGAATCCTCCTCAAATCCAAGTTTCCAGATGCTAACCAAGGACCAACCTTGCAAGCAGGCCCTTCAAAGGATGGCAGTCAGGCCTGCTATGTTAATTCTTGTCTGCACAGCTTGGATATCAGGAGATTTGAAATTTAGTCACAGCAGAAATCACACATGCTCAAACAGTTCAGGCATGGTGAACCACTCTTATCAATGCTGGGAATGGTGGGAACCCTCCAGAAATCCGAGTTCCCATTAGCCTTCCAAGGGCCTTCTGTGTTAACTCTTTTCTGCACAACTTCCCAACTCATTTTATGAGGCCAGTATTATCCTAATTCCGAAACCAGCATTCGTTCATGATAAAAACTCAAAGCAAACTAGGAATAGAAGGGGACTTTTTCAGCTTGATAAAGAGCAGCTGGTAGTTTTCTTTATGGTGAAAGATGGCACGTTTCCCCCTAGGACAGGGAACAAGGGAAGTATGTCCACTCACATCACTCTCACTCAACATAGGACCGAAAGTTCTCGCCTGCACAATAAGGTAAGAAAAGGAAATAAAAAGCAGACAGATTGGAAGGGAAGAAATAAAACTGTATTCACAGACAACACGAGTGGTTGTGTAGAAAATCCCAACGAATCTACTAGAAAATTTCCAGAACTAAAAAATGGGTTCAGCAAAGTCAAAGGATACAAGATCAACACACAAAGATTAACTGCATTTCTATATACATACTGATAATGAGCAATGAAAACCCCCCCCACAATACTATTTGTAATCACTCCAAAGAAAACGAAATACGGTGTACAATGAACAAAACATGTACGGGATCCGCATGCTGAAAATTCCAAAATGCTGAGGAAAGAAGTCAAAGATCTAAATAAATGCAGAGGCACACAAATCATCTTCACGGACTGGAAGACGCAATATAATAAAGATGTTAATTCTCCCCCAAATGGATCCGTAAGTTTAACACAGTCCCTTTAAAAATCCCAGCAGAGTTTCTGCAGATATAAACAAGCTAATTCCAAAATTTATATAGAAAGGCAAATGACCTTGAATGGCTAAAGCAATTTTGAAGAATAAAGTGGGAAGAATCACTCTACCCAATTTTAAATCTTCCTATACAGCTACAGTAATTTAAACTTTGATATTCACAGAGGGGTAGACACATAAGAACAACAGAACAGAATAGGGAACCAAAAATATCCCCACACCATTCGTCCAACACAACATGCCCAACTGATTTTGACAAAAGCAATTCAACGGAGGAAAGACAGTCATTTTAACGAGTTGTGTTTGAGCCATCAGACCTCTACAGAAAAAAATATGAATCTCGACCTCATTAAGTTCACATTTTATAGCAAAATTCAAAATGAATCATGGATTTAAAAGTAAAGTATACAACTACAACACTTTTAGAAGGAAATAGAAGAGAAAATTTGTGGAACCTGGTGCTAGGCAAAAAATTTCTTAGACATGACACGGAAAGGACAATACGTATATGCAGACAGTGAGGGGTACCTAGGTGGCTCAGTGGGTTAAACATCCATCTTGGGCTCAGGTCATGATCTCATGGTTCGTGGGTTCGAGCCCTGCGTCAGGCTCTGTGCTGACCATTCAGAGCCTGGAGCCTGCTTCAGATTCTGTGTCTCCCTGTCTCTCTGACCCTCCCCCACTTGCACTCTGTCTCTCTCTCAAAAATAAATAAACATTAAAAAAATTAAAAATAAACGCAGAAGTTGGACTTCAATAAAATGAAAAATTTGGGGCTGCAAAATCCCTTAAGGAGATGAAAAGACCGCTACAGACTGGGGGAAAAATTGCGAACCATGTATCTGACAGAGAACTTGTATCTAGAATATGTATAGAGAATTCTCAAAATTTAACAGTAAGAAGCAAACAATACAATCAGAAAATAGAAAAAAGACATAAACGGACATTGCACCAACGAGGATATACAGATGGCCAATAAGAACATGAAAAAATGTCAACATCATTAGGGAAGTGCAATTGAAAACAAAGAGAGATCACTAGACACCCATTAGAATGGCTAAAATAAAATTATAGTGACAATACCAAATTCTGGCAAAGATGTGGAGATACTGGATCTCTCACACATTGCTGGTGGGAATGTAAAATGGTACAGACAGTCTAGAAAATGCTGGCAGTTTCTTGTAACACTAAACTTACGCTTAGCATCTGACCCAGCAATTGCACTCTGGGACATTCGTCGCAGAAAAAGGAAAACTTATGTTTACACAAAAAAATACATGACTGTTCATAGCAGTTTTATTCTTAATAGGCAAAAATTGGAAACTATCCAAATGTTCTTCAACGGGTGAAAAAACGCACCGTAAACACTGTAGAACACCAAAGCATAACAACACCGCTAGTTAGCAGGGAAAAGGAATCAACTATTGATACAGGCAGCAACCTGGGTGGATCTCAAGGCAATTATGCTGAATGAAGAAAAGCCAATTTCAAAAGGCATGATTCCATTTCCATATTCTTGAAATAACAAAATTATAGAGATGGGGAACATGTTAGAGGTTGCCAGGGGTTTAGGGTAGGTGAAGGAGGGGACTGTGACTATGTTGTGTAGCAGGAAGAATTTTTGTTGTAAAGGAACAGTTGATTGTGGTGGTTACACAAATCTACACATGATAAAATTGTGTAGTAGTATATACACAGACACAGAAATTAGTGCATGTAAAACTGGTGAAATCTGAATAAGGTCTGTGGATTGTCCCAATGTCAATATCTTGGTTATGTAAGATATTAGCACTGGGGGAAACTAGGTGAAGAGTACATGGGTCTGTCCTGTAATATTTTTACAGATCCTGAGGATCTATAATTATTTCAAAATGAGTTAATAAGACAAGGTAAATCTGGAGGACAATGAATGTTTTAGAACTCGCACATTTGTGTATTATGAAACGCAATTACAGCTTTACTATGTAAATCAGACAAAATACAGGAGAGCCTACATTTTTGTTTAGCCAAGAAATGTAAATGAAAATGACAATATGAGTTCATGGTAATTGTACATGGTCCATTTCCAAACCCAGATAGGAAAACCATAAAGGGTTTGTTGCTTAAACATCTGTATGAGTTAAGATTCCACCAGAGAAGCCAACCAATAAAACATTTTACACACACACACACACACACACACACACACACACATTATTTATTCATTCATTCATTCAAAGATATTGGCTTACACGACTGTGAGGCTGGCTAAGCAAATCCAAAATCTGTAGGGCATGCAGTCAGAAAGGAATGATCGGGCCCACCCAGATTATCCAGGATAATCTCCCTCACTTTAAATCAACCGATCAGGGGCTTTAGTTACATCAGCAAAATATCTTCACAGCAACACGTAGATTAATGTTTGATTGAATAACTGGGGCGGTAGCCTAACCACGTTGACACCTCAAAAAGCCACACAGCATCACAGACCATTTGTGCTGGCAATTGAATAAATTTATTCTGTTCCTAGCCACCCTGGCTTTATTATTATAGGTAATTCAAGCGCAAACAACTTAAATCAACAGTGGCCCACAATGAGTTTTATACATGAGGGTCCACTTACAGAACTTTAGAGTTGAAAGGGGCCATGAAAGGCTTAGTTTGTATTTCAGCACAGCCAGGGCACCTCCCCATCGTCCTCTCGGGCACTTATCCGGGCTGAGGCTCCCCCCAGGCAGCAGCGCGCCCAGCAGGAGCAGAGAGGAACCCACCTGGAGCACGACGCCGCGGGTGCGGGAGCACTCAGGGGGCGGAGCCTCGAGGCGCGCGGCGGTGGCGACGGCGCCCAGCCCGCCAGAAGAGCGCGCGGCGGGCGGACGGCGGGGAGCCAGTCGGGTAGGGCGAGCGCGGCCGGCGGTTGGGGTGGGGGGGTGATTGGGGGGGGTTGGAAGGAAGGGGAAGAGGCGGAGCGTGGGAGCGCACAGTGTCAGGAATACAATAGTGCTCCGCGCCGCTTCAGCCGCCGCCGCCGCCGCTGCCGCCGCCGCCGCCGCTGCCGCCGCCGCCCAACCGCCGGCCCAACGCTGAGGCCTGACGGGCCGGGCGGGCGAGGGCCGAGGGCGGGAGCTGAAGCGCAGGGGGCGGCCCGGGCGGATCAGGCGGCGGGGCGGGGGGCGGGGGTGGGGAGGAGATTAGGGGGCAGGTGCGAGGGAGGGGAGAGAAGAAAGCGAGCGGTTAAGGGGGCGGTTACCACCCCTACCGGACTCGCCCGGCACATTGCCGGGCCGAGTGTGGAGCCGGGAAGGAAGGAGCCGCGACCTAGCTGTGCGAAGGTAGGCGCCACCGGAGCTGGACGCGGGGCGAGCGGGGCTGGGGGCGTCGCGCCGGGTGGGCAGCGGGAGTGGCGGCCTCGGGGAGTGGAAGCGGGCGCCGCGGAGCGCGGCGTCCCGGCCCAGCCTCGCAGCGTTCCGGGGCGCCCCGGCCCCACATCGCGGTCGCTCCGGCGTCCCCGGCGTCTCAGGGCCGAGAGCGTGTGTGGGCTGGGGTAAAGTGCCCGCCGGCCCCTCAGTCGGCCGGGGGAGCGCCGGGTGGCCGACGCGGGGGGCGGGGGGCGGACGCCGGAGCTCGGGCTCGGCTACGGCTCCGCTCGGGCAGGAATTGAGCGCCATAACTGTTGCGGCCGTCCCCTCCGGTGCCCCCTCCCGGCGCCCCCTCCCTCTCTGTGCTCTGCCCGGTCTCGGGGCTCCCGGGGTCAGCCCCGCGGCGGGAGGACCTGCTCTGCGGGCCGCCCCGGGGCCGGATGCTCCGGGGAGCGGGGGCGCGCCCCTGGCTGTTTCGGTGTTGGGGGGCGTGCGGAACCGAGTGCTTGGCGAGGGGGGCCGGGCGGTTCGGGGGAGCCCGGGTGCCCCCGGAGCAGGAGCGTGAGCGCCCCGCGGGCTAGCGAACTTTCCCTCCCCCTCCCGTCATTGTTCGGGCGCTGCCGGTCCGGGGCCGCGGCGACCGCCGAGCGCCGGGCGGTCCGGGGGGGAGGGGGGTGGTGGGAAAAGCGGGAGGGCTTTGCGAATCTTACGGGAAAATTTTCCCACCGCTGGGCACGGCAAAGTTAACTTTTCTCCGGCGATCGAGTTGGTTTTATTCCCTCGGCCGTGGGGCGATCGATTTAAAAAGAGAGAGAGAGAGAGAGTGAGAGCGTGCCTCCCTCCAATCTTTTTCTCTCGCTTTTCAGAGCCACGGCTTCGGTGAAGTCTGGCTTTAAATTGCGCAGGGCAACCTGCGTTTATTATTTGTGAGAAGGAGAGGTGTGGGGGGGGGCGGGATCTCGAGTGAGTGACCGTAATGGTGGTATGTGAAGGCATGTTTAAAAGTTGGTATCATTGTGTAGCCCTGGGACATATGTAGTTCCCAGGCATTTGGCAAGAAACTTGTTTGGCCGCTTCTCTGACTTTCTGAGTTGCTAGGAAATCATGCCCTCAGATGTGCGCAAGATTTTTTGATGTGAGAACCGTTTATCTGTGAAACTGAGGATGGGATCCCCGCCCCCTCCCCCCCCCCCCCCCCCCACTCCGGACGCCGTCTGATTGTATAAGAAATCAAAACCGTGTTGGTGGTGATTTCAGTGGCCTGGAGGGAAGAGCGACCTCATTCTCTGTATTCAGTCCGGTAAAGATAACTGTCTGCTTCTCTCTAAACTTGGAAAGTAATGGAAAATAATTTAGGTAAAGACTGGTTGCACAACATCTTGGCTCAGTTTAAGCAACTCAGAATCCACTTTCCCAGAGTAGTTCTTTTAAATACCTTCCCTGAAGCCACTTCTTGCCAGCCTGGGGATGGGGGTGAGGGTGAGAAAGGAGTCGGTCTGAACAAAGCATTGTGTTTTATTTAATTTAATATTTTCATAACATCTGTAAACAATGGGAATGTGGATCCCTGCCTCTGTACCCTTTGAATACCTAGTTTTCATGCTTTTATAGCATCATGTGATTACTCTCCGGATAAGTGAAAATAGATTTTTTTTTTCTTTTTTGTTTAGCCTAGGAGCATTTTACCTCTATAACATCGTTTTCTTTTTTCGTTTAAAGTGAGCTCTGGGGCACCTGGGTGGCTCAGTCGGTTGGGCGGCCGACTACAGCTCAGGTCACGATCTCACGGTCTGTGAGTTCGAGCCCCGCGTCGGACTCCCGGCTGACAGCCCAGAGCCTGGAGCCTGCTTCCGATTCTGTGTCTCCCTCTCTCTCTGCCCCTTCCCTGCTTGCTCTCTGTCTCTCTCTCTCTCTCTCTCTCTCTCAAAAATAATAAACATTAAAAAAAAATTAAAAAATAAATAATAAAGTGAGCTCTGAGCTGAAATACTCGAATCGTAAACGATAATACCTCTCTTCAAAGGGGTGAAGGGATTACATGAGATTTTTGGGATGTGCTTCTCAGTATTAGCTACCATCATTACCACCTTTTCTTTAGCTGTGCTCTTCTCTACAATTTTGTTTGCTAGAGAAGAGTTCTTAACCCAGTATCTTTGCCTGGAAACAGCTCCTTGCATTTTTCATCCAATCAGTTCTGGGATACTCTGGGGTGCAGGTCTGGTTCTAGAACCCGCACATTGTCTCCCTCCTTTCTGAGTCATGTTGCTGTGCCTTGGCAGCGTGATGAGTGCCTTCTCACTTTGAGTAGCCTGTGAACCTTGGTCACAGGTAAGAGAAAGTGGAGAAGGGCCTTCCACTCCTTCCTGAGGTGTTTGTGATCAGCTGTGAGAGCCAGGAGTAACGTGGAAGCAGCCTTAGGGGTGCCTGTGTTCCCCCTTCTGGCCTGTGGATGAGGTTCTGAGAAGGACAAGTTACGATGCAGAGCTCTCATAGTTGAGACACATAGGTTAGTCAAAGTAAAAATAAAGAACAAATGATGTGAGGCTGGTAGGTTGGGTATGCTCCTCTCCTTTGATAATGCTTGTCTTTTCCCTCCCTTGTGTTCCACCAACCATAACAATCCATTTCTCTCCTCAGCTACACCAGTCTATTTAGTCTTTTTGCCCACTACTTTGAGGTCTGACTGGAAAACTAGGCAAGTATTTTGGGGGACGTTGGGGGAGGCAGGAGGCACCGGGTGTTTGTAAAGGCATGGCATTACAGAGGGCTCTTAATAAGCCTTGATCAGGGATACAGAGGTCCTATTATCATAGGACATAATGCATCTACCTCCTCATGGAAGTTATATAAAACAGGATCTATCTGAGGAGGGTAGAGATCATATGCTGGCTTACATTAAGAAAAAAAAAAAATGTCTCAGGGTGCCTGCATGGCTCAGTCGGTTGAATATCCAATCTTGATTTCGGCTCAGGTTATGATCCCAGGGTTGTGGGATCAAGCCCAGCATTGGACTTTGTGCTGAGAGTGGAGCCTGCTTAAGATTCTCTCCCTCCACCTCCCCATGTCTCCCTCTCCTCTCCCCCTCCCTCCCCCTCCCCCTCCGCCTCCCCCCTCTGCCTCCCCCTCCCTCCCCCTCTGTGCCTCCCCCTCTCCCTCCCCCCTCTCCTTCCCCCCCTCTCCCTCCCTCTCCCCTTCCTGATTACCCCCCCTCAAATAAAATTTAAAAACTTTTAAGAAAAATCTCATCAAGGAATAACTTACCTCACCTTATAGGTGAGGGGTGAGTGTTGGGTGACACCCATCTGGCACTCTTCTGAAGTGGCTAATATGAGGACACTTGAGTGGTTTAGAAGTTTCTCCCTGTTGTTCAGTTACAGTGGCTGGGAAAGCTGAAGCATTCTGGTTTGTGGGGGAAAGTCTAGGATGAATGGGTAAAAATAATTAGTGAATAAAAAGGTGCTAGCAAATGCTCATTGGAGACCAAGTAACTACCACATTGAGTTTTCTGTTTTCTGAAATACTTGTGACTCCTCTATGGTTATTTTTGCCTCCTGCCTGTAGGTCTCTCCGTAGACAATAGCAGTAAAGCTCTTATCATCAAAACTGCCTCTGTGGTTCTCTTGGGGGGCAGAAAGAAGGGTCCTGGGAAGAATTTGCCTGACCCCATGGCTAAGCTTGGGAAAAGTAACTCAGAAGGCAGTCAACTGAAGAAAGTATGTAGGGTGCCTGGTATGGGGAAATGGTACTGAGGTTTTGACCAATAGGAGATACCCATGTGTTCGTTAATACTGTTTAAGCAGTAAATAATTTAATCTCCATCACAACCCAGAGGCCATAGCTGAGCTCTGCTACCCAAGGAGTTCCTTGTCCGTTGATGTTGGCTGACAGGCAAGGAAATCCAAGCCTGGAATGTGCTTTTTGGAATAGCTGACAAGAGAATATGGTATCAGCATGGTCAGTACACCAGCCAGACCTTGTGTGTTGGAGTCTCCTGGGACAGTTCTTCTTATTAGATTTTAAAAAAGCTTCTTATTTTGATTATAATTACAGAAATATTGCAAGAATAGTACAAAGAACTCCTGTATTCCCTTTACCCAAGGTCACTAATTATTACTAGTTCACTCCCACTTGCTTTATCATTTGTTCTCTTTTTCTAAACCATCAGAAAGTAACCATTGCCAGATTAGCACTTGTCAAGGGCATCCTGTCCTGAAGGGTGGCTCAAGTGTAGCAGTGGAGTATAGCAGAATTTTGGTGGTGATGCAGGGCCCCAGAGGTAGAGGGGCGTCTACCTATAGCTGTAAAGGGCATATGTGTAAGTCAGGTGAAATCAATGTATGGTGCTACATATAGAAATCATTATCAGTTATAAAAGTGGTTATGATAAACTCTACTTTTGTCATCCTTCATGACAAGTTTGTTGCCAACTATGCCAAACTTCAAAATTGTTATGAAAATCCACTCCACCACTCCAACTTCGCAGCCGTAATGTATTCTCCAACATTTTCATTTAATTAGTTCAGCAAATGCGTATTAAGTGCCTACTATTTGCTAGGGGTATAAGAGGTGAAAGACAGCTCATCCCACTGAGAGTTCAACATCCAATGTAAAGGAAGAAGGAAATCTATCGGCGGGGGGGGGGGGGGGGCGGCGGTGGCGCGCAGGCGGAATTTGGTTGAAGGAGTTTACAGGAAGTGCTTAAATACCAGACTCGTTAAGGATCTGAAGAGTAGATACCTGGGAGTAGAATGTGAAGATCCATCTTCTCTGAGGCTTGCTGCTCTTAGATAACAAGGTTCATGATTGGGGAAGCCTTTGGTGGTGTATACCCAGCACAGGCTATGGGTTCAGGCCAACTTGGATTTGAATCTGCCACTTGATCTTGGCCGGTACTTCTCTATGCCTCAGTTTCTTCATCTGCCTA
Organism: Neofelis nebulosa; assembly: GCF_028018385.1. Taxonomy (NCBI): domain Eukaryota; kingdom Metazoa; phylum Chordata; class Mammalia; order Carnivora; family Felidae; genus Neofelis; species Neofelis nebulosa. The sequence continues at coordinate 41,385,339 of NC_080800.1, forward strand.
ACCACATCTCCAAGGTAATAATTAATTGAGGTCAAAATTGCTCTGTAAACATTCATTTTATCTTCCCCCCCGCAAGAAATGCAGTATGTGGGGAAATAGCATGAGCAGTATTAGGTATTAAAGTGGGATGCAGGGGAGTGTTTCTATTTTTCCTACAAATATATATGTAATTGCTAATTGTACTGAGAGCTATGATGGAGATCACTATAAGGGATAATAACAACAGTAGCTATGATTTGTTGACCATTGCCTGTGTACTGAGCACTGTACTAAGGTACTTAATATAGTATATCTCTGTGAAGTATGAGGCAAAGCTAACTTGCCCACGGTCACACAGCAAGTAAGAGGTAGAATGCTTTTGTAAGGGAGACTAGCAAGGTTCCCTGGACCCTGAATAATGAGCAGGAATAAGCAAGGCAAAAGGGAGGAGGGATTGCCAGGCCAAGGGAACACCAGGTGTTGTGAGGGCACTGAGGTGGGAGAGAGATGTGGAGAGGATCCACAGAGGTTTGGCTAGGACCTGGGGAAAGAGAGATGAAGTAGGCAGGGGGAGATTGACAGGGCCTTATGGGACCTCATTAAGCAGCTTGTATTTTATTCCAAGGGCAACGGGAGGCTGCTGGAAGGTGTTTTCCACCTTAAACCATACGGGGTGTGTTGGGGGGGGTGTGTGGTGGTGTGGTGTGTGTAATCCAGAAAAACATCTAGTGAGGCTTAAACAAAAGTAGCCTATAAGTCATTTCCCCTTCAGTGTCCCACTTTGTGATCCAGTGGAAGCAGTGTTTCTGGCCCAAATGTGTAGATCTTAAGCAGTTTCTACTGCCCACCATTAACATGGCTAAAAAGAGTTGCTGTGATGCTGGAAGAAGCTGGTCCTGCAGAATGTTTCTAGAAGGTTTAATTAGGTTTATATATCTGATGCTTTTTAGGCTGCAGTAAGGGAGGTCTTTCAGCTTTCACTGAGCCCTGTCAAATGGGGAAAAAAGTAAAATTAGGAGAAGTCATTCCTGGAAACCTGAGTTGTGTTAGAAATGGAACTGTTGAGTATAAGACTTTGGTTTAAATATATCATGATAAAGATGCTTCAGTGACTAAATGGAAATTTTTAATGCTTTTTGTTTTTTTGGTGTGTGCCATCTGTGATGGCAGACAGCACATTTGTGAGAATCTGGGAAGACTTAGACATTTTTTCAGTACTTATATATTTATTTATTCTCATCCAGGTACTGCAGGTTTTTCTGTTTGAAACTATTTCTTTTGTGCAGAATCAACTTCGCAGGAGGAAAACCAGTGTTCTCTTCCCCTTTCCATATGTACCAGACTGCAAACATACTTACTTTGAAGTAGCCTGTGTCAGTTAGCTTTTGGGGGGCAGGGAGGGTGGTTGGATGATCTAGGTTGGCCTTGCTCACACATCTGGTGCTTGTCAGGCTGGTTGGTCTAGGAGGCCCTAAGCAAGGATGGCTCATCTCCACTCCAAATGGTCCCTCCTTCGGCTGGCTGGTCTGGATGGGTTAACATCGTGGTCTCAAAGGCACAAAGAGTAGCCAGCAAGAGCAAGCTCCAGTGTACAAGCACTTCTCTTGTGTCTGCTTGTGTCATATTTGGTATTGTCCCATCAGCCAAAGTAGGGAAGTGCTTCCTTGGCTAAGCCCAGAGTCATAATGGGAGGGAGCCATCTAAAGGTGCAAACACCAGGTGCCTGGGTGGCTCAGTTGGTTAAGCGTCTGATTCTTGATTTCAACTCCGGTCATGATCTCACAGTTTGTGCGTTCAAGCCCCGCATGGGGTTCTATACTGACAGTGTGGAGCCTGCATGGGATTCTCTCTCTGCCCCTCCCCTGCTCACGCTAGCTCTCTATCTCTCTCTCTTTCAAAGTAAATAAATAAATAAACTTACAAAATTAAAGGTGCAAATTCAAGGAGATGCAAAAAAAAAAAAAACAAACTGGGGGCCATTACTTAAGTAATGCAAAATAATCATTAATGTAACCTCTTTTCCTTTGATAAATCTTGTTAAACACTCATTTCTAAATGTACTGTATTCTTGAGATTAAGTAATACAATTGGGCCATCTTCTCTTCTACTGAGTGTGGAGCTGAGTGGTGTTTTTTTCCAGAAGGAAACTGAAGGGAGACAGTGTGCTCTGGATATAAATATTCTTGTGAATGGCTTGACTGCTCACTGATTTTGTGTAGCTATTAACAAAGGAATTCGTGGGTTTTCTCAACCTCCTGTTCAAGTTTTATCACAAAAACTTAGTGTACTAGGCTGTACTGCATTTTGTAGTCAAGCAAAAGGATAGTTAATTGGAAATCCATCACTACCTGAAAGATGAGAGAAACATTTGCAGCCTTTCCTTATAACCTTTATGTGATTTATAGTTTTTACCTGAGAAGAAATCCTTATTTGGGCATTATAATAAAGACAAAGGATTCCCTCTAGGTGTGTTTCATTTGGTCAAGATTCTAAAGTCTTCTGGGGTGCCGGGGTGGCTCAGTCGTTGAAGCTTCCAACTTCGGCTCAGGCCATGATCTCGAGGTTCCTGGGTCCGAGCCCCCTATCGGGCTCTGTGCTGACAGCTCAGAACCTGGAGCCTGCTTCGGATTCTGTGTGTCTCTTTCTCTCTCTGCCCGTCCCCCGCTTTTGCGCTTGCATTCTCTCTCTCAAAAAGTAAATAAACACTTAAAAAAAGACTTTAAAGTCTTCGCTGTGGTTGTAGTGAAGAATCCAGTATTGTGCTGTGAAGTGAGTGGTCAGTGACCAGCAGTTTGGGGCATTAGCCTTTGGCCTTTGCTTGTGAAGTTTTCTGAAGTAACTAACACCTTTCACATAACTGAAATAGGCTTTGCAACCAGCTTGTGGCCTGAAATATATTACATGAAAATGCAACTAGACCCTAGGAAGCATGTGTGGGAAACTGAGGAGAAGGCTCACTTTGTATATCTTAGCGATGTACATTCCTCCAGAAAATTGCCTGGTGATAGAATCTTAGCTTCCTTTCTTTCCTCCTAGGATAAAAATAAAAAATGGAAAATCCCTGACATTTTAAAAGTCAGTGACTTGAAAATAGCCATCAAAATTATAAATGCCTGTATCATTTGACCCAGCAAACACATCGAAGAATTTATTCAACAATTATTTGCATATTACTTGGAGTGTTGCTTATGATAGCGAAATATTAGTAATATTCTAAGTATTGAGCAAGGCTTGGTTATTACACTGATAGTAGAATATTACACTGATATTGCATGATCCCTAAGATGTACAAACTTAAGAAAAACAGGAAATGGAAGAGTGTGTATTATATGCTGCCATTTGTGATAGCTACTGGGGCAATAATATGTGCTGTATAATATGTACATTTTTTCTTACTTGGACATAAAATATTTCTGGAAAAGTGTTCAAGATACTGATAGCTTTAGGGCATATAGAGCCAGGGTAGAGAGTTGGAAGAAGATTCTTCACTGCATAAACTTTTGTATATACCTTTTGATTTTTTTTTTTCTTTTTGGCTGTCAAATGATCCTTTATTGAAATATTTTCCTTTCTGGTTCTTAACTAGCTGGGCATTCCACTGAACCATTATTGGTGTTATCTGTGATATCATGAGGGTGGCAGCCGTCAACCTTGCAGACCACAGATTGGGGAGTCCCCAGGATCTCTTTCATGGTTCCAGAGAGTTCTCTGGCTAAAGATCAGTGCCGCATCTGTTGGGCAAGGTTGACAGTCTCATCAAAAGTGATATTTCTACTGTGCTTAATGTTTTTCTGCTTCTTTCTGTCTCTTGGCAGTTCCTGAAAGGCTTTGATAATCAGGGCAGAGGAAGAAGGTACCACTTCAGTCTGAGCCTGTCTGTTCTGAATGGTCATTTTCAATGTAATCCTCAGACCCTTCCAATCTCTGGTTGCCTTGGCAGTGTCATTACCAACGTTTTTTGGAGACAGAACCTGGGGGCCAATTTTTGCAGCCAGGACAGACATGGCGCTGACTTCCCCACCTGTGCACCTTAGGTATACAACTTTGATCTTGTTGGGGTCGAACTTAGGAGGCATGGTGGAGGTGGCTGGTGTCCTATAACCCAGATTTGGGAGGACCAAAGAGAGTTGCACCTTCACCTCCTCTAAGGTGAAAGTCAAAAGTACCTTTTGAATTTTAAGCCGTGTGAATACAGTACCCTATTTTATTTTTTAAATTTTTTTTTCAACATTTTTTATTTATTTTTGGGACAGAGAGAGACAGAGCATGAACGGGGGAGGGGCAGAGAGAGAGGGAGACACAGAATCGGAAACAGGCTCCCGGCTCCGAGCCATCAGCCCAGAGCCTGACGCGGGGCTCGAACTCACGGACAGCGAGATCGTGACCTGGCTGAAGTTGGACGCTTAACCGACTGCGCCACCCAGGCGCCCCCAGTACCCTATTTTAAAAACCAAATACATTTATTTTAAAAAGAGATGATATATGGTGATGGTGATATGAACTTCCATGGACTTACACCCAACAGCTATGGCTGTTAAAAAATATATATATGTATCCAGTCAGTTTTGTCTCATAGAAATGCCTCAGAATAGTGCACTTCTGAATTTTTAGCTAAAGTCCTGCATTTTCCAGAATTTCATACGAGTGGAATCATACAATACGTAGCCTTTTTTGGTCTGGCTTCTTTTACTTGATTCATCCATTTTATGTGAACTAATAGCCTGTTCCTTTTTATCACTGAATAGTATTCCATTGTACGGATGCCCCACAGTTCGTACAGTTACCTGTTGAAGGACAACTTGGCTGCTTCCAGTTTCTTGGTGATTATGAATAAAGCTGCAGTAAATATTAGCATACAGATTGTTTTGTGTGAAACATAAGTTTTCAGTTCATTTGGGCAAATACCTAAGAGTGGGACTGCTGAGTTTTTATGAGAAACTGTCAAACTGTCTTCCAAAGTGGTTCTACCATTTTGCATTCCCACCAGATTAGGTGTGTGTCAAGTTTCATCTTCCTGCATATGGATGTCCAGGGGTTCCAGAACACTTGTTGAAAAGTCTATCCGTTCTCCATTAATACTGCTTTTGCACCTGTGTCAGAAATGTGACTATGCTTGTGTGGGTCTATTTCTGGGCTCTCTGTGCTGTTGCATTGATCTGTGTGTCCATTATTGTGCTATTACCACACTTTCTTGATTACTGTCGCTTTTTGGTAAGTCTTAAAATTAGGTAACACGAGCACTCTTACTATTTTTCTTCTCTCCCAAAATTGTAGTGGTGAGAGAGGACATCCTTAAGTTGTTCCAATCTTGAAAAACATTCCATCTCTCACCATTAAGTATGATGTTAGCTGTATGTTTTTAAAATATATATACCCTATTGTGCTGAAAAGAGTTACCATAGCAGTCCTGATGCTGCTTGCTATCTTTAGCGGGCCTCACAAGATTGGCCCTTGCCTGGTGTCTTGAAAATTGGCTTTTCAATCATTTTGAAAATAAAATCTTATACTCAACCTTCATTTGTTACTTTTCCAGTGTTCATTTCTTTATGCTAATCCAAGCTCCTACCTTAATCATAATTTTCTGCCTGAAGGATTTTTCCTTAATGTTTCTTTTGTGCCAGGTCTGCTGACAGTATATTCTTTGCTTTTGAGAGTCTTTCTTTGTTTCTTCACTTCTGAAGGACATTTTTGTGGGATATGGAATTCTGGGTTGACAGTTCTTTTCCTTTGCAACGTATTACTCTACCGTTGCCTTGCTTGCATGGTTTCTGATAAATCGGCTGTAATTTTTGTCCTGTTTCTCCACGTGGTTAATGTGTCTTTTTTTCCTCTGACTGCCTTCAGGCTCTTTGTCTTTGCCTAGATATGGCTTTTTAAAATTTCGTCATATTTATCCTTCTTGGTGTTCCTCTGAGCTTCTTGTATCTGTGGATTGTTGTCTGTCACTGATTTTGGAGAGTTCTCAGTCATTATTTTTTCACATCATTCTTGTGTTCAATTTTCTCTTTTTTTATTCCTCTGGAATTCCAGTTTACAAGTATGTTATGCTGTTTGATATTTTCTCACAGTTTTTACATGCCATGTTCGAATTTTTCACTCTCTTGTCTCTTTTTATTTTAATTTTTATTGATCTGACCAATAAACTCGATCGTTATGCTCACAGATTCTTTCCTTGGCCGTGTCTAATCTCCTGTTGAGCATGTTGGGTTTTTTGTCCTTTTTTTGAGCATGTTGGGTTTTTTTTTTAACTTTTTTTTTTTTATTTCTAGCATTTCGATTTCTTGCTTATCCTTTCTGTATTTTTGCTGAAATTATTCATCTAGACTTGCATGTTGCCTACCGTGCAACTCTACCATTAGAGTCTTTAATATATTAATCATAATTCTTTTAAATTTCATTCCAGATAGTCCCAACATCTGTATTCATATTGAGTCTAAATTTGATGATTGCTCTGTCACTTGGAACATTTCCTTGCCTTTTACTATGCCTCATAATAAAAAGCTGAACATGGCTGAAAAGCTGTTGAAAGCTGTTGAAACTGAACATGGGCAGGAGATACTGAGGTAAATATTTGATATGTTTGGAGAAGAACACAGGTGTCCTTCTGCTAGGCCTTTAGTGTGGAGATTTGAGTTAATCGAGTCAGGAGTTGGCTTGTATTTGATGTTTGTTTTTGGTAGGGCACCAGAGATTTCTGACTCCTCTAGTGATACCTTCTTTTTGACTCCGGCTTGGCTTTGGGGTTTTCTTTGTGCTGTTTCCCAAGAGCTACCTCTCCTAGCCCTCCCAGTTGTATTCCACTGTTACTAACCACATAGCTGGTTTGGCAGGTGGTGGCAGTGGGGAGGAGGGAGTTTTCTGATGACTGGATGAAACCTCAGACTTAGGCAGGTATTGGAACCTGGGTCTTGAGTATGTCCTTTACAAGAATTCCTGCTCGCCCTCCAGGGGTGAAGCTTCTTTTTCTTTTTCCTGTCTTCCTCTTCCCCAGCTGCAGTTGAGTGTCCTGAAGCCAGGGGTTTCAAGCCCTTCCCCCTACAGATTAAGCCTTTTGTTCTGTACTGGAGATAAAGGAAAGGGGTCTGGGTGGATTTCACAGTGGGTGTTGTTTTCCTCAGCCAGCCGGCACCAGGATGGGAGCTTTGTCTGGGATTCCCCTGATTCTTTCTCTAAGAGCCTGGTGGGATTCCTGTAGGAAAAACTTGTAAGAGGATGGGAATTCCTCCGCCCTGTGTGGCACCCAGGAGCTTCATACTCTCATGACATCCCATACTCTGGCCTTCGGTAACTTGTTAGAATTTCTGGTTTAATCTTCCTACCAGTTTACATGCCCAGATCCTGTGTCTTCCTGCAGGCATCTGTCTCTTCAGATATCCGGATGGTAGTTTGCCCTGTACTCCATACTTTGATAGGTCTGAGAAGAGTCATCGGTTTTTCAGTTTGTCTAGCTTCTTTCTCATAATGGTGAGAATGATGGTTTTCCAGACCTTTACAAATCTGCTGAAACCTGAGTCCTAAAATGAGTTTTAATCTATATAAATGTCTAATGCAGTGCACGGCCCATAGAAACTCAGCACAGGTTAATTTTTCCTTTCTTTTTCTCACCTCTTTGCATGTTCTGGTTTTATGGCTAGGGAACCAGGAATAATTGATTCTCGTTTGAGTTCTGCATGTTTTAGGCTTTAAGGGGGCGCCTGTGTGGCTCAGTTGGTTAAGCATCCGACTTCAGCTCAGGTCGCCATCTCATGGTTTGTGGGTTCGAGCCCCACATCGAATTCCTGCTCTGCGCTGTCAGCACAGAGCCCACTTAGGATCCTCCGTCTCCCTCTTTCTCAGCCTCTCCTCCATGAGCGCACTGTCTCAAAAATAAACAAACATTAAAAAAAAGAAACCTCTACACCACTGGCAGTATGTTGTTACATGTTTGTCTTGCTCTCTTTCAGAATTCTATATATGCCTTTGTAATTATCGAGAACATCGTTAGCGCTCAGAAATAATTTGCCTCATTCAAAATTAGAGCTTGATTTAGTCTTCCCACAGTGTAGGTTTTGTTAGTAACCATGTGTCTGTCATTTTTATTCCCCACATTTCCGGGTGCAGTGCAGTTCAGCAGATATTTTAAGTGCCCACTGTGCTATGAGTGAGGCAGTAGGTGTTGAGTAGAATACGAGCGTGACCTGGTAAGTGGAGTAAGAGGTTCTCAAAGGCAATGGAAACCCTCTGGATGGAAGGATATTGCAACTTGGGAAATATCTCCATTTCAATCTAGAAGGATTTTTTAAAAATTTTAATTCTGTTTCTAGTTATACTAGAGATATACTAGAGGTGCATTCTAGTAAAAATTGAAAAGCTGTAGAAAGAGCCATGGTTGTCCATGACATCCTTATAACATCCTCATTTTATCACATTGTCCTTCCCAGGGTTAATTTTGATTACTTATTTTTGTTTTACTATGCAAATTGCTGTGCCAGATGTCATGCCGTCTAATAACTTACTGAAATACGTGTATTTTTAAGGCACTAAGCACACAAATTCATTTAACCTTTAAGGAATGTTTATTTAAAGGGATAACTCATCATTCAGTTTGGACGTGTGACCTGATAATGGTTCTTTGCTTCACATTGTAGTGTAACTCTTAATTTTTAAATCTGAAAACTACTGTTAGCGATAGGTAGAATGGTATTGTGAGTAAATGGAAAATACAGAAATTAGTATTGACCAAAAAGAAGATGGCCTCTTACCATTTTCTTTAATTATCATCCAGTAAATTGACTTTCAGGGGATATACATAGTCTTGTGGATTTTGATACATGTATAGATCAGTATAACCACCATCATAATCAAGGTACAAAACAGTTCCATCACCCCCCCAAGACTCCTTTGTGTTACCTCTTCAGTGACACTTTTCCCTCCCCAACTCTTGGCAACCACTGATCTGTGCTCCATCACTAGCTTTATCACTGTGAGGATGTCATATAAATGGAGCGAGGCTGAATGTAATCTTTTGAGTCTTGCATTTTTTTTCACTCACCATAATGCTTTTGAGATTCATCCAAGTTGTGTATATTAACAGGTGTTCCTTTTTTATTGTTGAATAGCATTCCATTGTAGAAATGTACCACATTTGGGTTGTACCAGTTTGGGGTAATTATAAGTAGAGCTGCCGTAAGAATTTATGTGCAAGTGTTTATAGACACACGCGTTTGCATTTTTTAAGGCAAATACCTGAGCGTAAGATTGGTAGAATTATAGTAATGTTCATGGTGAAACTAGTTCGCTGGTGTTCTAACGCTAGAATGGATAGAGTAGTAGAGACTCAAGTTGTTTGAATTATGCTTACTTAGTCATGCAGCCGTGAGTGAGTTTAACCTCTTTGTGCCCCAGTTGCCTCTTTTGTAAAATGAAGTTAATAATGATAACCACTGGGATTGTTGTGTGGAATTAAAGACTTCTTAAGGATACAATGCCGAGCAATGTCTGGCATACCAAATGTTATTATTATTTCATGTTTAACTGAACCTTGTCAGAAACATTCATCTGTAATTAAAATAGGGAAATTAAGTAATCCATAAGTGTGATGTGTTTAGTAGGCAAGCCTCCAAAGCAATGCCGTCTCTAGGGGAAGTTTTAGAAGTTATCTTTAGGGGAGGCTAGGTGGCTGAGTCGGTTGGGCATCCAACTTCAGCTCAGGTCAGGATCTCGCGGTTTGTGAGTTCAAGCCCCGCGTCGGGCTCTGTGCTGACAGCTCAGAGCCTGGAGCCTGCTTTGCATTCTGTGTCTCCTCCTCTCTCTGCCCCTCCCGTGCTCACGCTCTGTCTCTCTCTGTCTCTCGATAATAAATAAACATTAAAAAAAAATTTTTTTTTAAGTTATCTTTAGTGGTGAAAAAGTTCAGGACCATACGTATGGGAGTCCTATGTAATAGCCAAAGATTGGACTGCATGCCCATTTTTGATGATTTTACTTGCCCTCTCAGCATTAAAGAATCACATTCACCAAAATTTAGTACATTGCTATACTTAATGAAGAAACTGCAAAAAGTACCTCAAAATCAACTAACATTCATTTAGTGCTTGCTGTATACCAAGCCCCAGGATAGGCATTCCTCAAGGGTATAAACCTGAGTACCTCCCCACAAAATAAGAAATTTGGATAATCACTAAATGTTATTTTTATACTTTTTAAAGTTGACACTGACGAGGCATGATTTCTTGGAGCCCCTATGATGTGAGCCGTCTGTGATTTCTCAGGTCCTATCTTAAAACACATCTTTTTACAGGAAACCTCCCCAGTTTTGAGGAGAGAATTGCAAAACTCAGCATGCCTGAGTGAATCTCTCCCTAGAGCACTGTGTCATTAGAAAATGCAACAGAGGCCCCTTTCTTGCATAACTGCTCTATAGTATGGTCTGGCTCAGTCTGAGAAAGCACCAAGGGCAAAGGGGATGTGTTTTCCCCTGGAGAACTCCCTGTCCTGTGAGGTACACACAAAGGCCTACCCATCCACCTACTATACAGTGAATGAAAGCCAGTGTGTGCAAAGAGGAACCCAAATATCCTTTCTTCTCTTGTCTGTTCAGTTGTTTTCTAATGTATTCACATGCCGCGGTCTGTCAACTGAGGACAGTTCTTCACCTGCACTTTCAGGGTAGCTAACTGGGTGGAACAAGAAGTTTAGAGCACACACTCTAGGATGTCATCTCTAAACTTCCCTCACTGCCTCCCCTCCCCAAGTATCACCACCATCCAACACTCAGGTTTACCTGGAGCCTTTCCTCGCAATTGGAGCCTCCTTCCCTCTTTGCCCTGCCAATCCTGCCTGGGCCATTTCTTGCATATTCTAGCCCAGCAAGAGACTCCCCCGCGCCTCAAAACCTGCTCATTTGGACGCCATCCTTTACTCCATATTTCCTCACTAAATCATGTCTTGTCTTTTCACTTTGTCACCTGATGCCATGCTTCCTTATTCTGTGACCTATTTTGTATATACGTGACCTGAAAGTTGTACGACTAGACTGCTATTCCCAGAGTGTAGGAAACCCTCTAATTCTCCATATCCTGTCTCCCACAAATACCTGAAAGAGAATTGCTGCCTGCTATTTAATAAACAAACTAAATATCTGTTCTCATTTTGTGTTTAAAAATTACATGTAACATGTTCTAATGGCCACAGAAGTCCTGTGGACAGTGATAGTTTGGGAAATAAATATGTGTCTTGTGGACTGTCAAAAGAAAACTGGTGCTTTGCCACGCTGCCACTGTGAAAAGTGTGACTAAATAGTCTGCCTGCGCAGAATATGACTCCATAGTATAGACTGCAGTCAAAACTGCAGGCAGCCTTTTTCTGGCCCCATCATGGTTTCTGACCTTCCCCATAGTTCTTTTCCCATTTACATTGTTAAAGAGCACTAGAATTTTTTTTCAAATACAGACAAAGCATTGTTAACAGTTGTATTGTACTTCTCTCTCATGAAACTTGTATCTTATACAGGAGACTGGTGGTGTGTGTGTGTGTGTGTGTGTGTGTGTGTGTGTGTGTGTGTGTGTGAAAGAGAGACAGAGAGACAGAGACAGAGAGACAGAGACAGAGAGAGAGATGAGCCTGAATTTAGCTCTCTGGGATGACCAATTTAAATCCAGGATAAACAATTTTTATACCTCTAAATAAATCTGGAGGTAAAAGCTCCAGTTATGCCCTTTAACCCCTTGAAGAGAATCCATGCAGGCACTTGCCTTTAGGGAAACCATCTCTAGGCTGCTCTCTTGCCATGATCTCTATGCCACTATACTCCAGAGCCAGTTCAACTTCCTTCCAGACTGCTGTCCATGAAGATGCAGGTCCTAAAGGCCTCTTCCCTATACCACACCATTCCCACTCCTGCCACGAAGCCGCCACTGACTCCTTGCTGCTCACTGCATGGTGGGTAGTGTCTGTATTCCTGAAAGCCTAGCAGTTAAGGTCTTCCACATCCAATCATAACCTTTCCCACCATCGTTACCTCTTAATTTTTCAAATCCTCGTCTCTACCCATTCCAGCCAAGTATGCATTTACTAGACTCTAAACATACCATGAGTCATCCTGCCACTCCTGTGTGTACTGCCTTTGCCTGAAGTTCTCCACATTCCTCTGGGTTCGTTCCATCCTGTACATTCCTCAGGACCCACTCAGAAGCTTATCTTTTTCATCTCAGTGGTTCCTTCCATCTTTGAAGGTGCACAGGATTTAATGTGCTCAGCACTCATTTTCCCAAACGGGATGGTGTGATAGAATGGTTAATGGCCACAGAGTCCTTTCATTTCTGTATGCATGTATGTATGTATGTGACACTGCAGCCCCTCCCATCAAGGTAGAGTCCGGTTCTCTACTCCCTGAATCTGGGCTGTTCTTGTAACTTGCTTTGGCCAGTAAAATGCCACGTGAGTAGTTCTGTGTGACTTCTGAGCCTAGGTCTCAAGAAGTCTTGTAGCTTCCCCCTTGCTCCCTAGGGACCCTGAAGCAACCTTATGAAGAAGTCCAGCCAGCCTGCTGGAGGAAGAGATGACATGGCAAGAGAGGCCAGGCAGCAGCCACGCATCAGACATGTAGGCAGACATGAGTCCCAGTCACGTCGCCAGATGACTGACCATATGAGGGACCCTAGGAAAGAGTCACAGAAGAACCACCTAGCTGATGCTACTGCAGATTGCTGAGCCACAGCATTGTGAGCACATAAAATGGTTGTTATTTTAAGCCACTATGTTTTGGGATGATTTACTATGCAGCAATAAATAACTGAGGGCATGGTTTGTAGCGTTGTATTCCCAGGGCCTAGAAGACATGCCTATGGGAGTTTTCTTGAAGAGATTACTGTGGATCACTGTCATCATGGTGTCACTCCTCTCTCTACTTCATAGACAAATAAGCTTTCAAATCTTCGTGTCTCTCCCTGGTGCTCAAGCAGTTCAAAGCTTGGGCTCACCACTGTCTTCGAGAATAACACCTTGCGGTTCTTCTGTACTTCACAGGACCAACATCCCTCTATTTGCTCCCTTCACAGACCCATGGCAGGTTGTACCTCTCAGCTCACTGCTGCATCTTTTACCGTTCGCCCTTGGTCACTAACACTGTAGGGTCAACCCGTGGACTGCCTGAATGCCATAAAGCTGTTCTCAACCTCGCAGCCTTCCACCATCACTTTGAACGCTCATACCTGATTCACGTGTGCTTATTACTAGGAGAGACCTTAGAGATTGTCTCAGACAGACACCCCTTCAAGTTATGAATGAGGAAAGGAATGCCCAGATAAGAAATAACCATAAAAAATGGCTTCTTGAGGTCATATGTTGGCAGTACCAATACCAGAACCCACATCTCATGCAGATTATTACCCAGTAGATTGCTCATTTGTGCTTGGTTCATGTGTACTTCACTGGTTAGACTGTCGAGTTCTTTGGAGGCAGGCATAATCTTTTACTTCTGCCTTTTCACACTTTCCTGCTATCCCCAAAGCCTGACCAGTGACCACTGGACATACCTGTACTCAATAAGTACTTGTGGATTAATTGACACTTGAAAAGCACTTATGCTTGGAACTCTTCTATATCTTTTTTGTAGGGTTGCCAGTTTTTCGAAAAAAACTACTAAGGTACAGTTGACACACAATGTTATGTTAGTTTCAAGTGTACAACATAGCGATTCAACAATTCTGTGTGTTATTCAGTGCTCACCACGATGTGTGGTCACCGGCTGTTAGCATACAGTGTTATTACAATATTATTGACTATATTCCCTAAGATGCACTTGTCATCTCCGTGACTTATTTATTTTATAACTGGAAATTGTTACTTCTTAATCCCTTTTATCTATTTTACTCATACCCCTACCCACTTCCCCTTTGGCAGCCACTGGTTTGTTCTCTGTATTTAAGACTCGGGGTTGGTTTGTTGTTGTTGTTGTTGTCATCTCTCTCTTTTTTTTCCTGTTTGCTCATTTGTTTTGTTTCTTAAATTCCACATATGAATGAAATCATATGGCATTTGTCTTTCTCTCACTGACTTAATTTCACTTCACATCATACCCTCTAGGTCCATCCATGTTGTTGCACATGGCAGGATTTCGTCCTTTTTTATGGCTGTGTAATATTCCATTGTATATACCATGTCTTTATCCATTCATCTGTGGATGAACACTTGAGTTGCTTCCATTTCTTGGCCATTGTGAATAATGCTGCTATAAACATAGCATTTATCTTTTCAAAGCAGTGTTTTTGTTTTCTTTGGGTAAATATCCAACAGTGGAATTACTGGATCTTGTGGCATTTCTATTTTTAATTTTTTGAGAGACCCGCATAATGTTTTCCACAGTGGCTGTACCAATTTACATTTCCACCGGTACTGCGTGTCCTTGTCATTCCCCCACGTCCTTGCCAATGCTTGTTATTTCTTGCCTTTTTGATGCTAGCCATTCTGACTGGGTGAGATGGTATCTCATTGTGGGGAATTGTTCTATATCTTGTTTGTGGTGGTAATTACAAATGTATGCATTTTTCAAAACTCGAATTGTACATCAAGAAGGATAAATTATACTGTGTATAAATTTTTAGAATTAAGGTATAATTCAAGGCAATTATGCTGAAGAAATCCATTTATTTGATAAATGCGGCTAAATGTATAGGTTACGTGTTACCGTGAGAAACGGAATTTGGCCCTTTGAAAATAAATGTGCACATAATGAGCACTCATGCCAGTTTCCTTCCTCCTTGCACACAAATGCTTCAGGATCATCTGTCAAGACTGCTAAAGAAAGGATACATGCCCGAGGAGATGGCGGGATCTCAGATGACTTCTAAGATCCTGTGATTGGTTTGAAAGGTAAATAAATGATATTTTGGAATGCTTGGGTAAAGCAAAATATATAAGCACCACCATACTATTCCAAAAGCTGGTCCCCTAGAACCTTAATTTTAGTTACAAAGACTCACTCAAATATAAAATAAACTATTAGCCCTCTGTTAATAGAAATTATTTAAAACTTAAAAATAATACAAAAAGATGGTCATGCGTTCTTTCATTGTTATACTGGAACATTGAGAGGCCCACCCAAGGATTATTTAGTTCTTTGGGGGATTGCATCTTTGTTTGGAAGTGATGCGTTAAAAGATTTTTGTCGGGTAGGAGATGTAAAAATTCTTTTGGGTAGAAGAAATAATCTGAGAGTACAGATGAACTGTCCTGTAGACATTAACCACTTTTCTGTCCAATTTAGCTATCTTACTGTAGCATTTTTTGATTTTAGTACCTCTGTATACCAAATCTCTCAAATATTCTTTGAATTATCCTGGTTCCCTCACAGATAAAGTAGTCTTTGACATGTGTTCACTCTGTGTTTGTAGGAGTCACGTTTTTAATTTTGAAAATTACATTTTTTGACACCCGAAACATCCTACAGCATTGCCTGTGGATCATGCCCCATCCTGTACAAAGTCCCTGAAATCCACTACTGATTGCTGGTTTTAATGCTTTACCAGCACCTTGAAATACCTTAGTGATCACGCTGGTACCTGAAGAGCTCTTCGCAGGAAAAAACACTGGATGCCTCTGCAAAAGACTGCAGAAAGACTTTCTGGAACTACTCTCACAAAATGAGAAACTGATGTTCCTTCCTATCATGTTATTGTTCTATTTATAAGCCAAGAGGATGACATTAAGAACCTTTGTTTTAGGAGATCCAGAGCAAACAGACTCACACTGGGCCCTTCTTTCCTGTCAAACACTATTCCTTATAATCCAGTTTTGCTGGTAATGGCCATAAAATAACTATATTGAAGAAATAAAAATTGATAAACTACCAGCTGCCTCAAAAATCTAATAGCTTTGGCAAGATATACTGCAGCTCGTTCTGATAGAGCCTCCTTTTCTCTAACAGGTTTTATTTTAATACTTTCCTTTTCACACTACTGAATAGCATAATCAAATCAACAATTCTGCAAATGGCCAGTGTGTTTCAGGCACTAGGCACTGTTCAGCCCTGACCACTGCCCCCCGCCCTCTACCCCCCAGGCTCCACTGGTACTCCATGTCAGTCATTGATTTGCAGTTGTCCGGGATGAAAATGGAGAACAGAGTGAGCTCAAGTGGAGGGTTGCAGCCTGCCCTGTTAGCACCCACAGAATCCAACAAAACAGTAGATCGTTTTCACATTAATAAAACCTTAATTGTCTACAAGACCATTGAGTGTTAAATATATACAAATTTGAAACATCATGTGAGACAGGAAGGGCAGGTTAAAACATGGTTCACTAACAAACTGAATCAGCTTGACGACTTTATTGAAAGAGGTATAAAACAAGTATCTTGTAATAAAAACTCCAATTCAG
The DNA here is from genome assembly GCF_028018385.1 of Neofelis nebulosa. Taxonomy (NCBI): domain Eukaryota; kingdom Metazoa; phylum Chordata; class Mammalia; order Carnivora; family Felidae; genus Neofelis; species Neofelis nebulosa. The sequence goes on from NC_080800.1 coordinate 41,401,673, forward strand.
AAATTATCCAGGTATGGTGCCTATTAATACAAAGACCAAAGTGCCAGCTTTCCATGCAGCACAGGGAATCCTCTGCAGAGGAATTCTGAACCAAAATTCTAAAACACCACGGAAGAGGGGGTGGAGTGGGTTAGGGATATGGGACAAGTAGGAGACATTTTTTTCAACCCGTTTTTTTTCCTGGTTATTATTAAAACAAGTTCTCTAATACTTCATTATAAAGTGTTTTTGAAAAAATAATCGCTTGGGCCACCTGCTGCCCTGGGGTGTAGTTAGGTGAAGGAACATTGCTCCCACCCTTAAAATTTTAAAAAGCCAGACTGACTTCAGATTCATGACTTTTATAAAACCCATCAGAGGGAAGTATTTTGCTCAAGTATTTGTTGAGAGGATTATTTGTTCAAGTATTTTCCCCATTTTTAAATTTGGTAGTTTGTTTTCTCGCTGTCGAATTGTTTTTTTTTTTTAATTTATGTATTTTTAAATATTTTTAAGTAATCTCTACACCTAATGTGGGGCTTGAACTCACAACCCTGATATCAAGAGTCGTATACTCTACCATTTGTGCCAGCCAGGCCCCCACGTTTGTTTGTTTTAAGTAAGCTCTACACCCAGCATGGGGCTTGAACTCACAACCCCTGAGATCAAGAGTCACATGCTCCTCTGACTGAGCCATCCTGGTGCCCCTCTTACTGTTGAGTTTTGAGAGGTTTTTTTTTTTTGTTTTTTGTTTTTTTTTTTCAATATTCTGGTTAAAAATCCTTTGTTGGTTACATAATTTATTAACAAATATTTTCTCTGCATCTTTGGCTTGGCTTTTTCATTTTCCTAACAGCGTCATTCACCAATTAAGATTTTAATTTTGATGAAGTCCAATCTATCATTTTTTTCAAAAGGACTCTTATTAATTCTGGGTCATGAAGATTTTCTCCTGTTTCCTTCTTTTTTTTTTAATTTTTTTAAATGTTTATTTATTTCTGAGACAGAGAGAAACAGAGCATGAGTCGGGGAGGGGCAGAGAGAGAGGGAGACACAGAATCCGCAGCAGGCTCCTGAGCTGTCAGCACAGAGCCCAATGTGGGGCTCGAACTCACAAACTGAGATCATGACCTGAGCTGAAGTTGGTCGCTCAACTGACTGAGCCACCCAGGCACCCTTCTCCTGTTTTCTTCTAAAAGTTACTTGTAGTTCCATGTTTTACACTTAGGTTTATGCCTGTTTCCAGTTAATCTTTGTATATGATGCAAAGTTTAGATGGAGGTCTCGCTTTTACATATGGATATCTTATTGTTCCAGCACCATTTGTCCAAAAGACTATTCTTCCTTCTTTAAGTTGTTTTTGCACCTTTGTCAAACATCAGTTGCCTATATTTATGTGGGTCAATATCTGAACTGTTTTGTTCCATTGGTCAGTTTTTATCACTTCACCAATATCACTGTCTTGATTGCTGTAGCTTTATAGTAAGCCTTAAAATCAGTTAGTGTGGTTTCTCTATTCTTTTTAAAATTTGTTTTAGCTATTCTAGATCTTTTGCTGTTTTTTTATAAATTTTTTTATAAATTTTAGGATCAACCTGTGTATTTACAAAAAAAAATGCTGCTGGGATTTTTATTGGAATTAGGTTCAGTCTCCTGATGAATCTGATGAATTTGGAGATAACTGACATCTTTAATATGCTGAACATTTCACCATATGAATATAGTATATTTCGCCATTTATTTAGATTTTTGAATTTCTTCTAGTAGTGTTTTGTAGTTTTCAGCGTATAGATCCTATACGTGTTTTGCTAGAGATATACCTAAATATTTTATTTCTTTAGAACTATTGTATATAATATATTTTTAAAATATTCAGTTTCTAATTGCTTGTTACCACCACATAGAAATATGATTTATTTTTGTGTTGACCTTATGTCCTCCTCCCTTGCTAACTGGTTGTTAAAGGATTTTTAAAAAATAGATTCTCTGATATATTCTAAGCAAACAATCATGTTGTTTAGGAGTAGGAGTAGTTTCATTTCTTTCTTTCAATTTATATGCCCGTTTTTCTTGAGAGCGAGTGAGCGCGAGTTGAGGGACAGAGGAAGTAGGAGGGAGAGAATCTTAAGCAGGCTCCACACTGAGCACGGAGCCCCACACGGGGCTCAATCTCATGACTGTGAGATCATGACCTGAGGTGAACACTTAACCAACTGAGCCACCCACGGGCCCCTAGTACATTTTAAAGATTTTAAGTAATCTCTATACCCAACCTGGACTTGAACTCACAACCTCGAGATCAGGAGTTGCTTGCTCCACTGACTGAGCCAGCCAGAAACCCCTGTGTGCCATTTATTTATCTGTTTATTCATCTGTCCATCCGTCCATCTATCCATCCATCTATCTATCCCTTATTGCACAGGCCAGGGCTTCCAGTATGATGTAATAGGAGTGGTGAGATAAAACTGTATGACAGCTATACTCAAAAAATTTTTTTAAATAGGAGTAGTGAAAAAGAACATCTTTTCTCCTGTTTCACCCTCAAGTCTGTTGTCTTTAAGTTTTTTTATTCAGTTGAGGAAGTTCCCTTGTATTCCTAGTTTGCTGAGAGTTTCTATCATGAATGCATGCTGAATTTTGACAGATGCTTTTGTCATCATGAACGGAAATGCTCATGTGGATTTTCTTTTTTACACTTAATATGGTTTGATTACATTGATTGGTTTTTAGACATTGAACCTGCCTTGCATTCCTAGGGTAAACTCCACTTGGTTTTAGGGTTTTATATATTGCTGTTAGATTTGCTAATATTTTGCTGGGGATGTTTGCTTCTGTATTCATGAGGAATATTGGTCTATAGCATTCTTTTTTTGTATTGCATTTGCCTGGGTTTGGTATCAGGACTTGATAAAATTTGTTGAGAAGGATTCCCTCCTCTCCTGTTGCCTGGGAGAGATCTTGCAGAATTGGTGTTATTTTTTCTTTAAATGTTTGTTGAAATTTGCCAGTGAAACCATCTGGGCCTGAGTATTTCTTCTTAAAAAGATTTTTAGCTGTGAATTTAATTTCCTTAATAGATATTGCATTATTCAGGTTATCTATTTCATCATCAATGAATTTTGGTGGTTTGTGGTTTTTGAGCAATCAGTCCCATTTCATTTAAGTTGTCTAATTTATATGCATAGAATTATTCATCATATCCCCTTATTATCCTTTCAGTGGTTGCAGAGTCTATGGTGATAATTCCCTCTTTCATTCTTCATATGGCTAATTTGAGTGTTCTCTCTTCTTTTCTCTCTCAATCTTGCTAGAGGTTTATCAATTTTATTGATTTTTTTCAAAGAACCAGCTTTTGTTTTCATTGATTTTTCTCTGTTGTTTTTCTGTTTCTCTCTTGTTTTTCAGCTTCATTGACTTCTGCTTTATCCAGATTATTTCCTTGTTCTGACTGCTTTGGATTTATTTTGCTCTTTTTTTAGTTCCCTAAGGTGGAAGTGTAGATTGTTTATTTGAGACCATTTTTTTTTCCCTACAAGAGCATTTAATGTTATAAATTTCCCTCTAAGCACTGCTTCAGCTGTAGCCCTCAAATTGGTTTATGTTGTATTTTCATTTTTCTTTAATTCTGAGTATTTTCTAATTTCTCTTGAAAGTTTCTCTTTGAAGGGCACCTGGGTGGTTCAGTCACTTAAGCATCTGACTCTTGATTTCAGCTCAGGTCATGATCACAGAGTCATGGGATCAAGCCCCACATTGGGCTCCATGCTAAGCCTGGAGCCTGTTTAGGGTTTGTTCATTCTCTTTCTCTCTCTCTCTCTCTCTCTCTCTCTCTCTCTCTCTTTCTTTTTCTTCCCCTCCCCTCCCTCGCTCCCCTCTGCCCCTCTCCCCCACTCATGTGTGCTTTTTCTCCCCCTCTCTAAGATAAAAAAAATTGTTTTAAAGTTTCTCTTTGATTCATGGATTATTTAGATGTATGCTATCTAACATCCAAGTGTTTGGAACTTTTCCTCTTATCTGTGTGTTGTTGGTGTCTATTTTAATTTCTTTATGGCCAGGGAACATATTCTTTATAATTTCAATTCTTTTATATTAGAGGTTTGTTTTATGACCCAGGATATGGTCTGTCTTGTTGAAAGAATATATATTCTGCTGTTGTCAGGTAGAGTGTTCTATATCATGTCAACTAATTCCACTTAGTTGATAATGATGTTCAGTTCTTACATATTCTTGCTGATTTTGTGTCTACTACTTCTGTGTATTAATTAGAGAAGACTATTGAAGCTTCCAAGTATAACTGGATTTTCCTACTTCTCATTTTTGGTTTGACAGTTTTTGTTTCACATATATTAAAAGCACCATTGTTAGGTGTGTACAAATTTAGGATTGTTAAGTCTTTTGGGTGAGTTAATAACCTTTTAGCATTATGTCATGTCCCTCTATATCCCACTTTATCTGTTATTATTTCCTTTTTTTCCCCACTTCCCTGCCTTTTTTTGGGTTACTGGAACATTTTTTAGCACCCCATTTTAATTTATTGACTGTGATTTTTGAGTTCATCTCTGCATATTTTTGTGGTTACACTAGGAATTATAATGCATATCTTTGCACAGTCTACATCAATACTTTATCACTTCAAGAGGAATGCAGAAACCTTACATTTACCCAACATCCTTTGTGTTATAGTTGTTTTATATTCCATTTACGCCTATTGAAAATCCCTTCACAGACCTTATGAAGATAAAAAGCTTCTGCACAGCAAAGGAAACAACCAACAAAACTAAAAGGCAACCAACGGAATGGGAAAAGATATTTGCAAATGACACATCGGACAAAGGGCTAGTATCCAAAATCTATAAAGAGCTCATCAAACTCCACACCCGAAAAACAAAGAACCCAGTGAAGAAATGGGCAGAAAACATGAATAGACACTTCTCTAAAGAAGACATCCGGATGGCCAACAGGCACATGAAAAGATGTTCAACGTCGCTCCTCATCAGGGAAATACAAATCAAAACCACACTCAGATACCACCTCACGCCAGTCAGAGTGGCCAAAATGAACAAATCAGGAGACTATAGATGCTGGAGAGGATGTGGAGAAACGGGAACCCTCTTGCACTGTTGGTGGGAATGCAAATTGGTGCAGCCGCTCTGGAAAGCAGTGTGGAGGTTCCTCAGAAAATTAAAAATAGACCTACCCTATGACCCAGCAATAGCACTGCTAGGAATTTATCCAAGGGATACAGGAGTACTGATGCATAGGGGCACTTGTACCCCAATGTTTATAGCAGCACTCTCAACAATAGCCAAATTATGGAAAGAGCCTAAATGTCCATCAACTGATGAATGGATAAAGAAATTGTGGTTTATATACACAATGGAATACTACGTGGCAATGAGAAAAAATGAAATATGGCGTTTTGTAGCAACGTGGATGGAACTGGAGAGTGTGATGCTAAGTGAAATAAGCCATACAGAGAAAGACAGATACCATATGGTTTCACTCTTATGTGGATCCTGAGAAACTTAACAGAAACCCATGGGGGAGGGGAAGGGAAAAAAAAAAAAAGAGGTTAGAGTGGGAGAGAGCCAAAGCATAAGAGACTGTTAAAAACTGAGAACAAACTGAGGGTTGATGGGGGGTGGGAGGGAGGGCAGGGTGGGTGATGGGTATTGAGGAGGGCACCTTTTGGGATGAGCACTGGGTGTTGTATGGAAACCAATTTGGCAGTAAATTTCATATATTAAAAAATAAAAAATAAATAAATTTAAAAAAAAATAAATAAAAATAAATAAAATGTTAAAAAAATAAAATGAAATCTTAGAAGAAAAAAATAGAGTACACTCATTATGATGAACACTGACTAATGTATAGAATTGTTGAATCACTGTATTGTACACCTGAAACTAATATACCACTGTATGTTAATCATACTGGAATTAAAATTTTAAAAATAAAATAAATAAATAAATATTTAAAAAAATTTTAAAAGAAAAAAAAAAAGAAAATCCCTTCACACGTTATCATTTTTGCTGTCAGCTATGAAACATATTTTCAAGAACCAAGAGAATAGTCTATTATATTTACCCAATTATTTTCTATTTATGTTGCTGTTCCTTTGTCCCTAATGTTCTAAATTTCTGTCTGCTATAATTTTTCAACTGTCTGAAGAACTTCCTATTGCAATTCTTTTAGAGCAGGTTGCTGGCTATCAATTCTCATTTCTGAAGGTATTTTTGCTGGATATAGAATTATGTGTTGATAGTTCCTTTTTCCCCACACCTCAAACATTTTGTTTCCTTCTGACCTTCATGGTTTCTGATGAAAAATCCACTGTAATGTCAAATTTTTGTACTCCAATAAAATGATATGGGAAACAGGCAAAAGAAAAAAAATTAAATTTCCTTACAACTTATAGCCCATTGACAAGTCCTTGAGACAGGCAGAGTGACATTCCTCTAGGAACACAGCTGCTTGAGTGACCCTTTGCTAAGGGCAGAAGGCAATCTTAGCTTAACATTATCCTGATCTCCAGGATCCTGTAAGTCTAAGTTTCCAAGTCCTTTGGAAACTTCCTTTATCTCTAACCTCCCAAATATATGTTAGTAGTCATTCTCCAAGCATATGGCCCGCTGATAAATATCTGAAGGGTCCCATGACTGAAGGTTTAGTAAACTTGCAAAGTAAATGACCTTTTCCTAACAATAGCTAGTCCCCTCAGGGTCCTGTAAACCTTGTTTCCAAAATACCTTGGAGGCTTGTGCTGTCTCTAACCCCCTCCCAACTTAAAAGTATATAATCAGTCACTCCTCACAACCCCAGTGCATCTTTCTGCTCACAGGTCCTATCCCCTTGCTTTAACAAAACCAGCCCCAAAGACTTCTCATGAATTCTTTCTTGGCCATCAGCTCCAAACCCCAACATTTCCACATCATTTGGCACCCAGTGTGGGGTGGACTCTGGACTCTGAGCCTCGGTGCAGACATGGTGAATACTTTTTCTTCTCTTCCTTTATTTTCAATCCAGGGGCTTTTCAAGGAGTATGGTCTTATTGGAACACTTCATGCCAATTGCTCAGGTTGCAATCCTCTAGCCTGTGGCTACTCTATGGGGAGGAGAAAGCGTGCCTTTTGGCTGGAAGTTAGTACCATGGCCGGAATGGTAATAAGACCCAGAAATTTGATGCCCTCTCTTTATTCCTGTCCTTAAAGTTGTCTGGGCATGGGGCAGTCACCTAAGTCATCAGGACAGCTGCCAATCTTAAGTCTCCTGTGTGAGGTTTCTTCCTCATTGGTCTAATGTGATCCCCCTTCACATCTCTGGTCTAGCCACTTCTGGTTGTAGGACCTCTACTCATTACCGGTGGAAACTAGGACCCAGTTGAATTAAAACCCAACTGGGGACCATTTTCTAGAGAAGTTAGCCGTAAAGACTACATGTGTTGAAATGTTGCTTAGACTATGATGGATTTCTCTATCTTTACTGTTTTCTGTCAGTGTCCTCTACTAACTACTTAAATTACAACATTGGGTAATTTCCCCCTTGTAAAACTTTTCTAGTATTGTCCATGGGTTACAAACGGTGGGTTCTTAATGGCAAGGCAAGGGCCAGCCTTCATGGCACAGCTTTCAAGGCAAGGCACGGCACAGTATCTCGGTCCATACGTCAGCACCCATTTTACAGTCTAGAATGTGATGGGGGAATGGGATGTTAGCATCCCTCCTACAGAGTCTTTTAATGATAGGGCGATGATCATAGCGATTTCTTTTGAGGGATGCCTCAGGTCGCTTTGACACCAGGAACCTGTGTCATACCCTGTGTATAGTTACTCCTATAAGGTAAGGTTTTTGTCTGGTTGCTTTAAAGATTTTTTCCTTTGTGTTTTTGTTCCGCACTTTGATTTAGATATGTCTGGATATGCATTTCTGTGGGTTTCTCCTGTTTGGGTTTTTTCACTACTCAGGCTATTCAGAGTATCATAAGTAGGCTCTAGATTCCAGAATAGACTGGAATAATAATGATAAAACATTTTGAAATATCTTTGCTTCATAGGGACAAAGGGGACATAATAGAAATAGAAATATTTGCTATATATCCCAGATAGAAATTAACATTAGTTTAGTAAATTATAGTTATAACTCCTGCTCCCTTTCAGCAATGTGGAAGATTGTTGCAAATGGACCAGGATGGGGGGAATTGAGCTCCAGAAAGAATGAGTGATTTTTGTAGCTTTACATACCTAATAAACTGCGGGTCTTTAAGTCAGTTTTCCAGTTCTCTTTCCACTATAATATCTTGCTATACACTTAGAGAGTTTGCCCCTACTCCCCAAGCTGAAACTTTAGCAGAAGTTTATGGTGAGATGTCGGTTTGAAATGTCTGCTTTTTTTTTTTTTTTTTTAATCAGGGAGTGTGTGAAATTTTAAATTCCTTCTGGGAGGCATCAGGTCTTGGTTTGAGCAGGGATTGGTACATTACAGCCTGCCAGCCAAATCTGGCCTACTACCTATTTTCATACAGCTCACAGACTACAAATGGATTTTTTTTTCTATTTTTAAATGGTTGGAAAAAATCAAAAGACGAATATTTCATGATATGTAAAATTTATATGAAGTTCAAATTTCAGTGTCCATAAGTGAAGTTTAACAGTTCGTTTCAGTGCCCATAAATGAAGTTTTAAGTTTATCAGAACACAGCCATGTCTATTTGTTTACGTATTGTCTAGTGTCTTTTGTGCTGCGGTGGCAGGATTGAATAATTATGACACAGACCGAATGGCCTGCAAAGCAAAAAATATTTACTCTCTGTCCCTTTACAGAAAAAGTTTGCTATCTCCCGGTTTAGAATAATGTCTAAGTCAGTTGAGTTAGAATGTCAGTGATCTGAGCTGTGAAAAGGGTAGCCAGAATTCAAACTTTGCTCTTTGGATAAGTGTCTTAGGTATAAGTAGAAGTTAAGAGTTACTAAATGAGCATTGCACTTGTCTTTTTAACAGATATTAAGTATTTTTAGTTCTAGAGCAATATTTCACATTGTCTGTACTTTTAAAGTTAGCTCTTCAGGAAATCCTGCCATTTGTGACAACACAGATGAACTGGAGGATATTATGCTAAGTGAAATAAGCCAGACAGAAAAAGACAAATACTGCATGGTGTCACTTATATATGTGATTTTTTTTTAAGTTAAACTAGAAACAGTAGAATAGTGGTTGCCAAGAACTGAGGAATGGAGGAAATGGGCAGAATTTGGTAAAAGGGTATAAATTTTCAGTTGTAAGATAAATAAACTCTGGGGATCTAATGTACAGCATGGTGACTGTAGTTAACAATACTGCATTACATATTTGAAAGCTGCTAAGAGAGTGGAACTGAAATGTTTTCACCACAAAAAGAAAAAAAAGTATGTGAGGTAATGGATGTGTTAATTTGGTTGGAGCCGTTTCACAATATATATCAAATCATCACATTGCATACTTTAAATATTGCCATTTTATTTGTCAGTTATACTTCTGTAAAGCTGAGGGAAAAAATAAAGGTCAATCAATCAAATTAGGAGAAATTGGAAAAAAATAAAGGGCAATCAGTCAATCAACCAATCAAATCAGGAGAAATTGATTGGAAGAAAAGCCAGAACTGTTTCTATCTAGTTACTTGAAGATTTAAAAAAATTTTTTTAACATTTATTTATTTTTGAGAGAGAGAGAGACAGAGTACGAGTGGGGGAGGGGCAGAGAGAGAGGGAGACACAGAATCCAAAGCAGGCTTCAGGCTCTGAGCTGTCAGCACAGAGCCGACGTGGCACTCGAACCCACAAACCATGAGATCATGACCTGAGCCAAAGTCAGCACTTAACAGACTGAGCAACCCAGGCTCCTATTTGAAGAAGATTTTCATTTGGAGTCACTTGACACCCAATTGTGAGGGGCTTAGGGAAGTTTTCTTGTGTAGAAGAGATAAAGGCTGTTATTTAAATTTTGTTTTCCTGCTTCTGAGTTGAGCTTTTTACAAGTCTAATTACCTAGTTGACTTTCTGTAGACTTCTTTTGTGAGGCTGTTTTTCTGTGACTAGTGAGAGGAAATGTCTGGTGACTTTTAAAAATATTCATTCATTCATTCATTCATTCATTCATTCATTCATTCAGAGTGAGCCAAGAGCAAGCAAACGAGGGAGGGGCAGAGAGAGGAGGAGAGAGAAAATCCCTAGCAGGCTCCGCACTGTCAACACAGAGCCCGGCATAGGGCTTGATCTTCTGAACTGTGAGACCATTATCTGAGCAGAGATCAAAGTTGAACACTTAACTGACTGAACCACCCAGGTGCCCCATGTCTAGTCACTTTTAAATGTAGGGGGGGGGGTGCCTGGGTGGCTCAGTCGGTTAAGCGTCCAACTTCAGCTCAGGTCATGATCTCGCGGTTGGTGAGTTCGAGCCCTGAGTCAGACTCTGTGCTGATGCCTCAGAGCCTGGAGCCTGCTTCGGATTCTGTGTCTCCCTCTCTCTCTCTGCCCCTCCCCTGCTCATGCTCTGTCTCTCTCTCTCTCTCTCTCTCTAAAAAATAAATAAATGTTAAAAAAAAAATTTAATGTAGAGGAAATCCCAGCTCTGACCAGGAGCAGAGCCTGCCCTTGCCCCTCACCCCTACCCTATACATTTTTTAATGTTTATTTATTTTTGAGGGAGAGACAGAGCGCAAGCAGGGGAGCGGCAGAGAGAGGCAGACAGAGAATCCGAAGCAGGCTCCAGGCTCCGAGCTGTCAGCACAGAGCCCGACATGTTGCTTGGCTCACGAACCGAACCGTGAGATCATGACCTGAGCTGAATTTGGATGCTTACCCGACTGAGCCACCCAGGCGCCCTTCACCCCTACCCTATAGTTGGCCTTTCCTCTCACCTGCGTATCTGCCTTGCCAGCTGGCATCAGAAGTCTATTGAGATGTCCATGGCCTATTTCTTCCACCCTCTTCCCTCCATCTCAAGGACCAGATGAGCCACATTTGTACTGTGCATGCACTTAAAGATGTCTTTAGGCCCAAGTTAACTTTTGTTGCCCTTTGAAATTTAAGCTTCTTAAGTGAGTTGCCTATCACAGAGTTCCTAGAAACAACTAATTTTAAATGTACTATTCACGTTGATTTTTAGGGTAAAAACATTATTCTCTTGATTTGGAAATTTACCTTTTAGGTGACAGGAAAATAAACATCTCTTTGTGCTGTGCATGTATATGTATTCTGTATGTATGTGTGTGTGTGTTCTATGACTATATTCACTCTTGGATCTATTACCACCATGAAATATAGCTGTCCTAAATACTATGGGCCATACCATCCTGGAGGTGAAACCAGAGTCTGGATAATAGTTACTCCATAGACTTTTGCTAGCTCTCTTACAGTTTTTCAGCTTCCAGGGCAGTCTTCAGATACAGCTAGCTTATCCTGGAGGTATCTGCTGTGTTTTCCTGACTGGGTATTCTAGAGCTCCAAGTGTCATCTGCCTCCTTCTCGCACATTTGGTGACCTCTGGGTCAGGATCCTTGCTGGGCTGCTAGTGCTTTCAGTCCCTTGAGGCTGTTCTCATGTGTTTGCACAGCCCCCAGTGTTGCTAATACAACAATGCCTGATTCTGCCCATGTGGGTGGCCCACTCATCCAGTACTCACTGGATGAGTTAAGGGCACTGATGTCTGTGCTGAGGCTCTTGACTCTCTTGTCCTCCTGCTATAGCTAGAGCTTCCGGGCCTGTAGGGGTTGCAGGTCAGCTTGTTTAGGTTTCTTTGGAAAGCCCGTCTCTGACTGGGATTCTTAATCAAGTCCTTGAAAGCTGAGCTTTTAGATAAACCTGAGTTACATGCTTCACAGCCATTTTCTGAATTGTTACTCCCTCATACTTTGGGGGACCACGAGGTCAGGTTGGTGAGCTATTGTCTTCTCCCGGGACTACCTTCTTTACTAGGAGTGTCCTTGTCCCCTCAAGAACCTAGATTCCTGGTAAGATAGGCTGCTCCTAGGCATGTCCTGACAGGCGAGAATCCCACTGGTACGTTAATCAGCTGCTCAAGTGGGGCCCCTCTGTGGGTTTATGTGTCTGTGTTGATAATATATGTCCTCTGGTGCATACATTTCTATTCCTCTGTCTCCTTGAGATGTTTAAAGCTGGTCAGCTGCTGTAGGAAGCCCAGAGCTTAATTTCTACCTTTCCCTAAACTATGCCAGCTCCTATATTCATCTGAGATATTGGCATTAGTTTGGTTGTCTTCCTGCCCAGGTATTCTGCCAGGTACTACCTCTGCCCACTTCAGGCCTAAGTGGTTGACCTACCTATCCAGTGTTAGTACTTCATAGAAGTTAACTTTTGTTCTTCTCAAATCTTCATCTACTTTTGTATCCTATTCCAAGGATTGTTATCCTCCTTTTTCTAGTTTCTGGAGGTAGGAGCTTAGATTACTGATTTGAGGCTTTCATCTCTTCTTTTTTTTAAATCAGTAACTTTAATGTGTATCTATTTTTGAGAGAGAGAGAGACAGACAGACAGAGAGACAGAGAGACAGAGAATCCCAAGCAGGCTCCACGCCATCAGCACAGAGCTGGACGTGGGGCTTGAACTCACAAAGTGTGAGATCATCACCTGAACTGAAATCAAGAATTGGACCGACTGAGCTGCCCAGACGCCCCAAGACTTTCTTCTTTTCTAACGTAAGCATTTAGTGCCATGTATTTGCCTCTCAGTACTGCTTTACCTGTGCCTCACAAATTTGGGTATGTTGTGGTATTTTCATTTTCATTCAGTTCAGTGTATTTTTAAAATTTCCCTTGAGACTTCCCCTGTGACCCATGGCTTATTTAGAAGTACATAATTTAGTTTCCAAATGTGTGGAGATTTTCCTGTTATCTTTCTGCTGTTGATTTCTGTGTTTATTCCATTGTGGTCAGAGGACACACTCCATATGATACCAATCCTATTGAATGTGTTTAAGTTTGTTTCGTGGCCCAAGCTATAGTCTTTTTATATGTTATGTGGGTACTTGAAAAGGCTGTAGTCTACTGTTGCTGGATGCAGTGTTCTACAAGTGTCCGTTAAATCCTGTTGGTTGGTTGATTGTGTTGAGTGCTGTCTCCTTGCTGATTTTGTCTATTGGCTCTATTGTTGAGAAAACAGTGTTGAAGTCTCCAACTATAACTGTGGATTTGTACGTCTTACCTTTCAGTTCAAACAGTTTTGCTTCACATATTTTACAGCTGATGTTTTGTTTTGTTTTGTTTGTTTTTTGGTTCATACGTATTTAGGATTGCTATATCTTGGTAGATTGGCCTTTCTATCATTATTTAATATTCTCCATCTGTGGAATTTTCTTTTTATTGACATTAATATACCCACTCCTGCTTTCTTTTGAGTAATGTTTTGCATCTTATTTTTTCCTCCATTTTTTTTTTACTTCCAGCCTACTTAATTCCTTATATTTTAAGTAAGTTGTAGTAGATAGCATATAAATGGATCGTATTCTTTAACACACTCTGCTAATCTCCACCTTTTGATTGGTTTATTTAGACCATTCACATTTGCTGGTCCTTCAGAGATCAATAAAATGTCTGTCCCTAGAATACATTTTCTGGAATCATGTTTGACTTCTTCATGAGTGACTCTTTAAGTACTTTATACAATGGAAAGCTTCCTAGATGAAGAGAGAGATGACCTGGGGCCTACCCTTCCTTTGCTGTACAGCATCTGTGACCTTGGGCAAATGACACCACCCAGTTCCATTAAAAAATGCTCACTGAGCTGTTGGGCATCACATACTGGGCTAGGTACTAGGCATACAAAGAGAGGACATGACACACTCCTTGCCTTCCAGGAATTTAGAGTCCAGTGGGAGACATGTGCAAGTAATCAGGTAATTATAGGGGGTAAATATTATGGTAGAGGTTAGAAGGGGCATTTACACAGCTTGGGAGTAGGAGAGGAAGTTAAGTGAGAGTGAGGCTTCTGATAAGAGGTGAAGTCTGTGCTGAATTTTAAATGACCAGGAGAGATCAACCAGGTAAAAGGGATCAAAGGAAGAAAATTTTGAACACTTCTGAAATTTTGTTTCCCTGTGTTTGAGGTGAGATTGGCAGTCCAGTCAAGACAAAAATCTAACCCTCATTCCACACACACACATTTAATATTGTGTAATCTAGATGTCCTCAGGCCTTGGTATCCTATCGGCTTGTTTATATCCAGATTGCATGGTTCTTGGTTTCGTTGGCCTCTGCTGGACTTTCAGCCTCCAGCAGAGTGTTCATGGTTAGGTCCACAAGTCATCATGGGGTATTTCACATGTCTCCGTAAATCACTATCAATTATAGTCACCTTTCTCCTGTCTAAATAATTTATACAGTAGATGCTTAGGGTAGGCGGTAGTGAAGGGGGACAGAATCAATCATAGGCTTCAAAAGACTATCAAATTTACACTTGATTTTTGTTATATTTCTAATTCCTGTATTCACCCTAATGGTGTCTTTTGCATGTCAGTAAGTTTTATATTTGTTTCTTTTTTTCGACCATGTTCGTATTTATTAGTAAGGATTAAATCATTTTATTTAAAAAGTTCTTAACCATCTTAATCATTCTTACTCCTTTTTTGAGAACTCCTTTTCCGCCATCAATAGTGTTTCTAATAATTGGATAGATATGTGTATGCACAGAATACGAGAGCTGCTTTGTAACCTCATGGTATTCACCAGTAGCCATGCCTTTTTAGACGAGTGTCTGGTTTGGAAAAACATGAAGAATGATAAAAAGAGTTGGGATGCAAGACTTTAGAGTAGCAGGTAAAAGATTATGATCACTAACTCTGCAAAAGAGAAGATTAAGAGGGTGCCCTTTCAGTACTTAAAACATTTTAAACAAAATTTGGTAGTGGCTAGTTATGAGTACTAAAAATAATATAAGGACTGTATTGCTATGATGGGTTTAGGAAAAGATGGAAGCATTTCTAGCAATTGTTGAAATGGATCCCAAAGGGATATGGTAGAATTTTCTAGCTGGGCCTGAAAGAAAAATTCCAAAGTCTCTTTTTTGGGCAGTCAGGTAAATGTAGAGGACTTGAGGGGCACTGGGCAGGATTGAGGAAGGGGCATTCTTACGTCACCCAACCTTCCCACGGAAGTAGCATGACATAGCAGGGAGGTATGGCTGTGGCAATCAGTCCACGGGTTCAAATCTCAGCTCCCTGATCTCTTACTGAGGCTCTTTTTTTTTAATAAATGGATAATATGTGAATAGGTATGACTAAATGAATTAAATTATGTGAAGCATCTACCACAGAAAAGGGTGCCCCCCATAAGTATAGTTCCCCATGCCTCTCTTTACAATCTATTCATAGTTTGGCTCTCCAAACTCACTGCTCACCAGTCTTTCATACCAGTCTGTAGTATAATATACAGAATTGCTTACAGGATTTTTTTTGTCTGTTTGTTCATTTTACTTTGTTTTCAGCATGTTGTGCCTTTCCATGCCATGAAAGGCATGTGTGATATGCCTTTCACCTTGGAGAATTTATCTTAGTCCAGGGCTGGCTTTCCACTTGGGGTACTCCAAAACCCAATCTTGCTCATATGGAGGATGAACCCCTACTTAAAGATGGACTTGAGGTCACGTAGCTCTTGAAATCTGATCTGTGTAAGCCAAGGTAGCAATTTATTGATATATAGTGAAAATTTCACTGATTGCATTTTTGTGTGATGTAGCTACCTCACACCAGATTGAAAGATCTAGTTGTATATATCACTCTCAAACTCCATGGTGAAGGACATCATCTTAATAGCTTCAGGTTGACCATGGTGGGAATGTCTACATCACAGAAATCAGTAAGCTACAAATCACAGCACACCCCACCCCAAGCCTAATGTTAAACATTTATCACCACACCACTGATACTATCTCTGTCTCTTTGGGAGAGTTGTGTGGGAGGCCAAGTCATCTTGTTAAGGGTAGACTTGGTCCAGGGACCTTAGCGATGTGATTCTCATGTTTGATGTCATCAGCATGAGAGCTCCTTTTGGTCTTTTTCTGAAACTGGTATTCCTGTCCCTCAGCCAAGAGGGATGGGTACTTGGACATGACCTCCATCTGCCTCTGGGCCGTGCTTGGATGGGAAATTCCGACTGTGGGACTCTCCTTTTTTTGATCCTTCAGACCGATCTCCCTTTTATTCTCACAGTCCATCCTAAGTGGAGTATCAAATAAAATTGTTTGTTTTTACTAAATTGTAATCATATTCCAAACCTGCTTCCCTGAAATAAAGTCAAATTCACTTCTTCTTTGCATCCATTCCACTCCTAGATTAGTTTGTTTAGAGGTTTGAGTGTTGATGAGCTTTTTGGTCCCCTGTACAGGCAGTAACAGGGTTTGCCCTCATATGTGTCCAGTCACTTCCAAGTGTGTTTTCAACTAGTCTTTTTCTCAGAGCAAACACCTGCATTTTGCTCATCTCTAAAATCCCAAGAAGTACCATGCTGTTTGGTTGGTCCATGTCCTGATAAGGTGTCACTTCCAACATGGAGCCTCCACGCCCTCTCTTAGTAACTATCCTTCGATGCCCCTAGGAAATTTGGAGCCTTCCCTTCTTATAAGACTTATCGCTCTAGGTTGTGGTCATTTGTTTTCCTGTCCTCTTTATCCATCCACCAGAGCCCTGAGCTCCTCAAAATTGCAGACCTTGCAGTTTACCTGTTCCTGTATCTGCAGTACCAAGTGTGATGTAGTATCTTGTACATAAATTTGTAGCATGTATAAATTAACAAATAACATTCTGTGAAATTAAAGGTAATGTGAAAGTTAAATCAGCCTGTGGGTGTTTTTAAGATTAACATCCCTAAGTCCAAATCTTACACTGTTAAGAATCAATTCCTGGACAGCCTTTTTGCCCCCTTTACACTATTTTGCAGCTCTGATGATTGCTAAAGTATGTGAAAGTGCCTTTGGAAAGATTTCTATACAGGAAGGGTCACATAAAGGAATGCCACTCTGTGTCTATAACTTTGTCTATAAATCAGTGCTGTGATTTGTAGCTTACTGATTTCTGTGATGTAGACATTCCCACCATGGTCAACTTGAAGCTATTAAGATGATGTCATTCACCATGGAGTTGAGAGAGTTATGTGGGCAAATGAACCAATCCTTCTATTTAAAGGATAGTTTCTCCTCTGTGGATAGACCAGGTCTAGCTTCTTTAATACCAACTTCTAAAACCCTGCCTGTGTGAAGAAAGGATGCCTGTGTTCTCCCTGCAGTTATTTTGTGGGCTCTCTTTTCTCACTGTGGTTTTGCCTTTACATGATCCCATCACTGGCAACAAAGATTTAGGTTAAGTACCCAGTATTATTGATAGTTCAGCAGACAAGAATGCAGAGAGTAAGAGAAGTGTACACGCTAAAGAAGGAAAAAGGGGGTAGTGGTCGTGGTAGTGGACAAAGAGCGAAGACATTGAGTATGCGTGCATATGACATAAGGGACAGAATCCAAAATGTATGTGGAAGTACACCGTACCTGAAGAAAAAGTGAACAAGTCATAAGTGTACAACTCGGTTGATAATTTCAACATGAATATACCCATTTAACCAGTGCCTCGGTCAAGAAAACATTGCGGGCTGTCTGGGTGGCTCGTTTGGTTGAGCGTCTGACTTTGGCTCAGGTCATGATCTCCTGCTTTGTGAGTTCGAGCCCTGGGTCGGGCTCTGTGCTGGCAGTCAGCTCAGAGCCTGGAACCTGTTTCAGATTCTGTGTCTCCTCTTTGCCCCTCCCCCACTCGCTCTCGCTTGCTCTCTCTCTCTCTCTCAAGAATAAACATACATTTAAAAAAATGAGGATATCTATTAAAAAAAAAAAAAGAAAAATATTGCCAGCACAGCAGAGGTCCCCTTCCTACTTCCTGGCAATGACTACCCCTTCCTTCTACCCCAGAGGTTACTGGTTTACCACCATACTTAATTCTACTGCTGTAGATGAATCCTATTTTTACACTTTGCGTAGGTGAAGGATATGTGTGTATATATATCTTGTGATCAGTAAACTACAAGGTTTTTTCCAATTTGGGGCTACTCCATACAGTGCTCATCTGAATGTCCTTGCACATCTTTCGAGGGACAAATGTGTACATTTCTGTTAGGCACATAACTAAGAGCTGGGTCATAAGGTATGCATATGTTGAGCCTCAGTAGATATTGCCAAACAGGTTTCCAAAGCATTTAAACTAATTTACAGTCTCACCAGCAGTATACAAGAGGTACCGTTTGGCCACATTTGCCAACACTTGCGTTGTAGAGGTTTTGAATGTTAGCCATTCTAATGGATACTAGTGGTGTTTCATTATGGCTTGCTTATTTCTTTTTTACTGAAGTATAATTTACATGCGGTAAAACGCAAGGATTTTAAAGAGTACAGTTTGAGTTGTGACAAATGTATATACCCACGTAACCCACACTCCAGTGAAGATAGAGATGATTTCTGTCACCCCAGAAAATACCATCATGTTTCTTTTCAGACAGTATTCTACAACCAGAGGCAACCACTATTCAGGTTTCTGTCACCCTAGACTAGTTTTGCCTGTTATTGCCCCTCATGTACATAAAGTTATACAGTATGTATTCTTGTGTCTGGATCATTTTTGGCTTCTTTTGTTCAACATAATGGTTTTGAGATTCAGCCATGATGTCGTATTTATCAGTGGCCCATCCTATGTTATTGCTGAGTATTTCATTGTGTGAATGTACCAGAATTTGTTCATCTGTTCTTCTGCTGATGGACATTTTGGGGTTTTTTGGAAGTCTAATTGTTATTTTATTTTATTATTTTTCTTAATGTTTATTTATTTTTGAGACAGAGAGAGACAGAGTATGAACGGGAGAGGGTCAGAGAGAGAGGGAGACACAGAATCGGAAACAGGCTCCAGGCTCTGAGCCGTCAGCACAGAGCCCGACGTGGGGCTCGAACTCACGGACCGCGAGATCGTGACCTGAGCCGAAGTCGGAGGCTTAACCGACTGAGCCACCCAGGCGCCCCCTAATTGTTATTTTAATTTGTATTTCCCTGATAACTAATAGTGTTGAACATCTTTTCATAGTTTATTTCTGGTTGAATATCTACTTGTAAAGAACCTGTTTGAGACTTCTGCCATTTTTCTGTTGAGTTGTCTGTCTTCTGATTAATTTATTAAAGTTATTTATATAGCCTGGAAATGAGTCCATTCTAGTCTGAGAGAATCTTTTCACTCTCTTCAGAGTATCCTTTCCACACAAAAACCTATTCAGGAATGTTCATAGCAGCTTTATTTGTAATAACCCCAAACTGGAAACAACCCCCATAGCTTTCGGTGGGTGAATGGTTAGACGTACTGTGGTACATACATATAGTGGAATAAAAAGAATGAACTACTGATACGTGGAACAACTTGGATGGATCCCAGGAGCATTGTGCTGAATGAAAAAAAAAAGCCAATCTCAAAAGTTTATATACTGTATGATTTCATTTATATAACGTTCTTGGGCCACCAGGGTGGCTTAGTTGGTTAAGCGTGTGACTCTTGATTTCTGCCCAGGTCATGTCATGATCTCACAGTTCCTGAGTTTGAGCTGCCCCACCCTGCCCAGTGCTGTGCTGTCAGCAGGGAGCCTGCCTGGGATTCTTTCTCCCTCCCTCTCTGCCCCTCCCCCGTTTCCCCACCTGATACACGTGCAGGAGCTCTCCCTCTCTCTAAAAATAAATAAAATAAAATAAACTTAAAAAATTCTTAAAATGACCATTTTATTAAGGTATAATTTACATACAACAAAATTCACATGTTTAAATATACAATTCAGTGCTTTTTAGTAAATTTACCAAGTTCTGTAACCATCTTCATAATCCAGTTTTAGAGTATTTCCATCACTCCAGGAGAATTCTTTGTGCCCATTTGCCATCGCTCCAACCCCTCCCTGCAGGCCTAGGCAACCACTAATCTACTTTCTTTCTCTCTAGATTTGCCTTTTGTGGATACTTCATGTAAATAAAATCATATACTATATGGTCTTCTGTGTCTGGCTTTCATGTAGCATAATGTTTTTGAGGTTCATCCATGGTTGTGCCATGTATCAATAATTCATTCCTTTTTTTTGTTGAATAATATTACATTATACGTATATACCACATTATGATTATTCGCTGTGGATGGACATTTGGGGTATTTCTAGTTTTGGGTTCTCATGAGTAATGCTGGTGTGAACAATCATGTACATGCCCTTGTGTTAGACGTATTTTCTTTTATTTGGGGTATATTCCTAGGAGTAGAATTGCTGGGTTGTATACTAAATTTCTGCTTAACATTGACCAACTGTTTTCCAAGGTGGTTGAACCATTTTATAGTCCCACCAGCAATTCCTGGAGAATATTCCATGTATACCTGAAAAACATATACGTATGTTGTTCATCTTGGTAGGAGTATTTTGTAAATGCCAGCTCAATTTTTCGGTAGTGTTGTGTAAGTTTTCTACATTCTTGCCGATTTTCTTCCTAGTTGTTCCATTATCAAGAATGGGTGTTAAACTCTCTGTTAGTGTTGAATTATCTATTTCGTCAGTTCTTTGTCTTTAGTTTTCAGCAGTTTGATTATGATGTGTCTACATGTGGATTTCTTTGTGTTATGTTTAGTGTTCTGTCAGTTTCTTGGCAATTCTCAGCTATTTTTTCTTCAAATATTTTTCCAGCATCACACTCATTTTCTTCTCTGTATTGGATTCCAATTACACAAATGTTAGATCCTTTATTGTTATCCTGCAGGTCCCTGAGGTTTCCTCACCCCACCACCATCTTTTTTCTATTATTTAGATTGGCTAATTTCATTACCTATCTCAAGTTCACTGCCTCCTCCATTCTCCTATTGTGTCCTCCCAGCGAATTTTTTATTTTGGTTTTTTTAATTTTTCATTTCTAAAGTTTCAATTTGATTATCCTTTATATCTTCTCTTTGCTTTGCCAGTACTTTGTATTTTAACTTGCTTTTCACGAGTGTTCAAGTTTGGTGATTGCTTATTTGAGCATTTTTTATAATAGCTGCTTTAACATACTTGTTAGATAATTTCAGCATTTGTTACATCTCATTGTTAGCATCTATTGATTGTCTTTTCCCATGTGAGTTGGCATTTTTGTGGTCCTTTGTATAGCAAGTAATTGGGGGTTTTATCCTGGACATTTTGAAGATTATGTTATTAGATTCTGGATCTTGTTTCATTCCAATGGAGAATGTTGATGTATTTGTTTCAGCAGTCAGTTGACCTGGTTAGGTTCAGGGTGCAAATTCCAACTCCCTTTCTGTAGACTGTAGTTCCAGTGTTAGAATTCAGGTCCTTTGCAGTGCTATTCATATCTGTACCGTGTGTGACACCCACTGGTCAATCTGGGACCTGAGTGTTCCTCTGTTAGCTAAGTTCTCAAAGTCTTTGACATGATAATTAGGATCAAGTCCACATATGTGTGGGTGGGGGTGATCCGAATTGTTCATAAGCAGCTTTATGGGTTTGCTTTCCTGAGCTCTTCTCTCTTTGTTATTTTCATGGTACTTTCTGGTTTCCTAGAGCTTTCCTTTTTGGTCCTCCAGTCAGAAACCACCTACTTTCATGATGCACAGCCTCTGGAACACAAGGGGCAGGCAGACAAAGAGAGAAAGTGAGAAAAAAAAACAATGGGATTTGGTTTTGCCCTTTTGGAGCTATAACTCTACTGAATGGAATGTAAGTTTCCTTTCCCTTGAGAGTTTTAAGTCCTAGGCCTTCCTTTGCCAGTTAATTTCATTGCTGCAGCCTCTACCATGAGATTTTCTGGGCATGGAGAAGAGAGGAAAAGGAGAAAAAAAAAACCCAGGGGATTTCCCCCTAGTTTCTCTGAGTTATAGTAGTTCCTGTTTCAAAAAAAAAAAAAAAAAAAAAAAAAAAAACACCTTGCATCAGAACATGTGCTCTAACCACAGTGTTCACTCACTTTTAAGTTTTGTTGTGTTGGGTTCAGGCCAGAGAGTACTGGAGGTTAAAAAAGTGGTAAAACCATCACTAGTTCAGTTGTACTTTGCATTCTGGTATTCTTCCCTGATCTACCTGCTGATATATACTTTAATGAGTTCTCTAATAGCTGCCACATTCTCTACAAATTTTATAGTTGCATTCAGTGGACAGAAAATTGAGTATGTTTATTCCATCTTACCTGGAGCCACAAGTCTTAACTGCTATTGTAAGTGATGTTTTGGATTGGTTCCCTTCTTCCCCAAAGTGTTTATATCTCTGAAATAATAGTTTTAGACATGTGGCTTTTGGTATAATTAAGTAGACAAGTTTCTAAGGGTAAGCAGAGGAGCTGCGTTATTGGGCAGAATACATAAGGCCTGAAAACCAAAGCCACTTTTCTGAAGGCATATGTGGTAATCTCACCCGGAAGCACAGTTCTTTGTCCTCATATAGCATATCATTGACCTCGTTGTTTTCCTTGGCCCTGCCTCTCTGTCACATTCTCTTACTTCTGTCCTGCTGTTTTCCAGTAACCTTTGCCCCCAGGATTTCATTCATCAAGCCCTTTCTCCTCCTTCCTCCCCTGTTTGTCTCTGGTTTCCGCCAGCCACACTCCTTCCTAGCATTATAGTCTTGCATTTTATCACCAGACACTGTCTTCCAAGGATAAATACACTTCCCTGTGGCATCTTAGGATGTAAGTGCTTGCACTTGACGGATGGAGAAGCTAGGCTAGGGAGGTGGTGGGTGAGTAATCAGCTTTTGCTGATAGATTAGGGCCAGACCTGAGTCTCTGCAAGGCATTGTGGTGGTCTAGCCAGCTGCTTTTCCAACATATTACGGATTTTTCTTTCATGCCATATTTCTGGGGGTTGTGGGGCGGGCCACATGAAGCTCCAGCACAGCCAGGAATATGGGTCTAGAAAGAAGGTAGTATTCAAACCACACTAACTCATTAATTTGGGAATATATAAGAACCTTTTGAGCTGTGGTTTGGTTTGGTTTGGTTTGGTTTGTTAATCTTGAAATTTAATAGGAAGAAACTACTAAATAACAATACTTTTATGAAAGTATTTCCTATTGTTAGTTACGTGGTACAGAATCGCTGCAGGTAGGAAATCCTAAGTGGGCAAAAATACATGGACAGAAAGCACATGGTTTTTTTGTTGCAGCATGCTTTCAATATTTTTATGGTGGAAACACATTCCTTAAAAACCACAGTGGGCTTCCCTGGTGTCTTATTCAGAGCCACCAGATTCCAGGCATGTAAAGGCTACTCAGTTTATAATCTTCTGGGCATATATTCACCATGTACAGATAAAAACTTGTTGGTACAAAAGATAACGTTACCTTTTGGAAAGAAAATCCTCAGGTACATTATGTTGTCTCATTTACTACCACTGAAATTTCTTACCTTCTTGGACTGGGAGCAAGGCAGCCACAGGGAGCTGCCTGAGTTCTGACCCCACTGTTTTTATGCCAGACTGACCCTCCCCGCACAAGGACAGGTCAATGATACTCGTTTTCCACTGCTAAGACTTTTGTTTTTTCTTTGGCAGTAGCCAAAGCAGCTAGTTAAAAAGAAAACACTCGTTATTCTTACTCTTTGATTTTACCAAGTAATATTTATTTCAGTGGAATGTTTCTGTGGAGATCTCTTTAGCTGTGGGAGTAATTTGACTTTGGTACTGGGAGAACAACTGATAAGTCACAGAAGCAGTGATTAAATAGGCAACAGTTCAACAAATAATACTGATTTAATTATGTGCATAAGGTTGACCAGGCATGAGAGTTAAAGGTAGCTTTATTCAAGGCCAGAATAATTTTTGTAACCCCTTGCCTATATTAATTTTCAGGCCCAATTAAATGAATTAATCCTTATTGATTGTGAAATATTCCTGGGTAACACCATTAAATGCTCTACTGAATTCAGATTGTTGCATTATTTTTTAAAGCTTGTCTTGGGAAAATTTTGCTGCATTTTCCAGAGCCTGTGAGCTCTAAACTGGGAGGTTCTGGTCCCAGGTTGATGGAATCTGAGAAGTGGAAGGACCATGGAGATCACCAAATCCAGATACCTTCCCAATGCTGGAATCCTCTCCACAATATTCTGTCAGTCAGGCTGACTCTTGATCACTTACCCCTCCCCAACAAAGAGTATGTATTTTTCCTCCATACATTTTTGAAGCTACTCAGTCCTCTTTCCATGATAAGTTGTTCTTTATTCCCAAGCCAAGATCTGCCTCCTAGGAACTCTCACCATTGTAACCAGCTCTCCCCTTCGTAGCCACACAGAGCAGATCTCCTTTGTCCAAAATCATTAAAGCCATCTATTTTCCTACTTGCCATCCCCCTGTTTCCCACCTGTGGTCTTCTCAGGCCAAAATATTCCTGGTTCTTTTCAACAGCTTCTTATTTCAAGGATTCTAATGCAATGGAAAGATTCAAACAATAATATAATGAACACTCAACTCTCCACCAACCACAATTATCAACAATTAAGATTTTATCGTATTTTTTTCTTAAATAGAGACATTAAAACATTACAGAAATAATTATTTCCCTTTGATCATCTCTTCCAGTGTCATCCTCCTCCTTCCTCAGTGTCATGCATATATAGGTATGTATAAACAACATATAGATTTGTTTTAGATCTGTTTTAATTTACATAAATGGTGATATTATGAATGTGTTCACACAGCAAAATGTCTTAAACCTTTTCATTTATTTTGTATTACTCTTTCCATGTTATTTGTATATATTTGTATAATCTTTCCATACTATATATTATATTAGTCATTCTATGTAACATAGTATTTTTGTCTGTCTGCCTTCTGGGCATAAGGTGGGATTGTAATTCCTGCCCCATTTGAAGTTCGGTGTGGCCATGTGACTTGCTAACTTGCTAACTTGGTTTGTGACTTGCTAACTTGGTCAATGAAACGTCAACAAAAGTAATGGGTATACTTCCAAATGCAAATTTTAAGAGATTTCATGCCCTTGGCAAATAGAGATGGGGCCTTTTTCAGCCCGGGTCTGAGAATAACTACATTTAGCTTTTCTGCAGGCTCACTTTAAACATGTAGCATGAGGAATAAATAGACTTGGGTTTTGTTAAGCCCCTCATATTTTAGATTCCTTTTGTTACTTTGGCAAACTTAGCCCATCCTGGTTGATAACTAGACCTATATCATTGTTTTTAGCTGCTGCAAAGTATCCCAGAGTGTGAATTGACCTTATTCTGTCTGGCCACTCTCCTATTGACAGAAGCCTAAATACTTCCTGAATTTTTCTTTTATCAATAATTTTATATTGGTGATGTAAGTTTGTGAGCATTTCTCCAGTATATGTACCTAGAAATGGGATTGCTGGGTCACAAGGTATAGATATTTTCAGTTTTATAGGATTCTGTCTTTGCTATCCAAAATGGCTGTACCAATTTACATCCTCACCCTTTCAACTGTCATTTGTGTGACATGATTCCCAAACCTTTTTCTAATCTTGGTTCTCTTCTCTGGATTCACTTTTGTTAGTTGTTGTTTCTCTGTAATACACAGAAACTTGGTTGTTACTTGTTAGCCAACTGAGGTAGATGGTATATTTCCAAATTTAGCCCAAATTGTATAACTGCATCACCCTGTGTGGTATTTGCTGGCATCCTACATTTAGGAAATAGGGCTTTTAGGGACGCCTGGGTGGCTCAGTCAGTTGAGCGTCAGACTTGTGATTTCAGCTCAGGTCACGATCCCAGGGTCGTGGGATTGAGCTCCACATCAGGCTCCATGCTGAGCGTGGAGCCTGCTTAAGATTCTCTTTCTCTCAGGGTGCCTGGGTGGTTCAGTTGGTTAAGTGTCCAACTCTTGATTTTGGCTCAGGATCATATCTCACTGTTAATGGATCAAGCCCCGCATCAGGCTCTGCGCTCACAGCTTGGGATTCTCTCTCTCCCTCTCTGTCTCTGCCCCTCTTGCATGCTTGCATGCACACACTCTCTCAAAAATAAATAAACTTTAAAAAAGATTCTCTCGGGGCGCCTGGGTGGCGCAGTCGGTTAAGCGTCCGACTTCAGCCAGGTCACGATCTCGGGGTCCGTGAGTTCGAGCCCCGCGTCAGGCTCTGGGCTGATGGCTCGGAGCCTGGAGCCTGTTTCCGATTCTGTGTCTCCCTCTCTCTCTGCCCCTCCCCCGTTCATGCTCTGTCTCTCTCTGTCCCAAAAATAAAATAAAAAATGTTGAAAAAAAAAAATTAAAAAAAAAAAAAAAAAGATTCTCTCTCTCCCCCCCTCGCTGTGCTCCCCACTCTCCCTCTCTTAAAAAAAAGAGGAAATAAGGTTTTTAAAATTACATTGGCTTTACATACGTTCTAGTTAAATTTCATCCTGTTTTTTTTTAATCATATTAGCTTTTGAATCCTCCCCTGTAATCAGTGTTACCCCTCGTAGATCAGTAACCATAGGTTCATGTACATTACTGATCAGAGTTTTGATCAGCACAGGGCCAAAGGCATAGGTAGCTCTGTGTCCCACCACAAGACACCTTTCAGGTCTGTCTGCAGCCTACATTCTTCATCTTACCAACTGGAAAATCCTGATGGCCTTTGTGAGCTACCTCCATATACACTGTACTTACAAATATTTATCTCAATAAATCAGTCAAGTGACTGGAACAGAAAGGAGTCTAGAGTAAGTTGAGTGTGTTGTGATTTTGAAGAACCTGAGCTAGCTGGTAGTGACTGTTTCTTTTTCAAATGCTTATCCAACTAATGCTTTATTAATTTGGTCTAGAATTCAGTTTGCAGTGAGATTCACACTTTATTTATAATGATTATACTCCATGCCTCTGAAAATAAGGGAGATTTTTGTCTCTATCCAGTCTGTTGGGAGGTCTGGTTTCTGTAAGCTTTCTTAGATGAGAGGAAGTGATTCTGCTGTCATAGCTGGAAATCATTTTTTAGCCCAGAGGAGAGGAACAAGGCGGTTTTTAGGACTATGACTACCCAGGATGCCTGTGCTCTACTCCCCAGTCAGGGTGTCTTTTCCCACCCTGCACCACCAGAACCAAACTTGTTCATAGTTTTGGGTGGTTTTTGTTTGTTTGTTTTAGTTTTTTAATGTTTTATTTATTTTTGAGAGAGAGTGTGCAAGTGGGAGCAGGTTGGAGAGGGAGGGGGAACAGAAGACCCAAAGCGGGCTGTGTGCTGACAGCAGCAAGCCCCATGCAGGGCTTGAACTCACAAACTGAGGTCATGACCTAAGCCAAAGGCACATACTCAACCAGCTGGGCCACCCAGGCATCCCAAACTTGTTGGTAGTTTAAGGAACTGTGAAGATTCCCTAGGCTAGTAGCTCAAGTGAGCCTTGCTGATGGTCTTTCTGTTGTTCTTTGGGATCAACTGCATGTCTGATTTCAGTTATTATTTTTGTGTTAGGATTCTTAGTGACATGTCAGAAACCCAACTCAGAGTTAACCTAAGAAACAAAAAGTTCACTGGCAAAAGAATAGCCTTTAGGAATGGCTATATCCTCACGCTCATCATAGCCCTGAATCTCCTTCTCTCACCTTTGCTTTCCTCTGAGTTAGTTTCACCCTCAGGCGGGCTGTCTGCAGCATATACAATGCCTCTTTCCCAGTGCTTCTGTCAAAACCCTTGGATCGCTTGTTGGTACAGCCTTGGTCATGTGCCTTAGACCCAGAAGGTGTGTATTTGTTAAAGAGGGAGGGACAGAGGTGCCCTCACCCAGACCACATGGACTGAGAGTGAGCCCTCATTCATTCCTCTTTCATACGTTTACTGAGTGCCCACTATGTGATAGGTATCATGTTAGGCTCAGAGGTTATCAATTGAACAACACAGGCACAGTCTCTGCCTTCTTGAAGTGTATAAGTGTAAAAAATGGACTTTGATGTGCTCACAGTGATAGAGGAAAAGTTACTGGTGCAGGAAAGTAAATGACAGAGTTTCTGATGTACTCTGGGGCAGGTGAGCGAAGGCTGCCCTGAGGAGGTGGTGTTTGGATTGAAACCTAACGTGAGGAGTAGATGTGTGAAGTAGGTAGGGCAATGACGAACAATATGGCCGGGTAGGGGGGTGAATAGTATGTACAGAACCTTGGAAATAGAAGCATATTCCAGGCACTGAAATGAGGCCAGGATAGTTAGATCACAGAGAGTGAAGGGGTAGAGAGGCACAGGTGGGGCTGGCGAAGTAGTGTTGCAGGGCAAGGCCACATGGCTTGCGAGAGGTTTGGAAGCCATACAGTTTAAGCAGGGAATCAAAGTGATTAATAGCCTTGGTCCATGTGGGCAACTCATTTCCTAAGATACAGTTTAGTTAATTAACTAGCCAAGATCACCCTCCTGGTTGGGTTTTAAATATAGACACACCACAGTATTTGTCATGTGTCCAGACCTGGCTCAGTCATTGCCTCTCCCAGAAAGCAGTCCTCATTGCCCCCTTTTTGCCACTGGGAGAGGGTAGGGATTTCTCCATTCCTGTTCCCATAGTATCTTGACCAGAGAACTCTCATGATTTTGTCCCCCCCCCCCCCCCCGGTCAAGGTCTGGACAGGATTTGTTGGTACCTGCCCAGGCTAATGATTGGCATCTGTGCAACAAAGTACCCTAGCAGATCTGGCTTTGAAAGGCCTGCTTACAAGGTTGTCCCTTGGTGGGCATCTGGGAACTTGATTTTCAGGAGGGTTCCCATCATTCCCAGAACTCATTGTGGCCCCAAATTGTGCCTGCACTGTTTATACAAACAATGTGATTTCTGCTGAACACCTGCTTTCCTTCTTGGAGTCTGGAATGTGTGTATTTGCCAGTCAGAGGGTGCATATGTGACCAGCCTCCAATCGAAACCCTGGGCACACTGGGTGGCTCAGTCAGTTAAGCATCTGATTTTGGCTTAGGTCATGATCTCACAGTTCGTGGGTTCAAGCCCTGCATCAGGCTCTGTGCTGACAGCTCAGAGCCTGGAGCCTACTTCAGATTCTGTGTCTCCCTCTCTCAAAAATAAATAAACATGAAAAAAAAAATTAAAAACCCTGGGTACTGAGGCCCTACTGAGCTTCCTTAGTGGACAGCATTTCACATGTGTTGTCACAACTCGTTGCTAGGGAGATTAAGTGCATCCTTGTGTAACTCCACCGGGAGAGGACTCTTAAAAGCTTGTGCCTGATCTCCCTTGTATTTCATCCAGTGTGCATTTGCCCTTTGCTGATTTTGCTTTGTGTCCTTTCACTGTAGTAAATTATAGCCAAGAGTGTGATTATATACTGGGTTCTGTGAGTCCTCCTAGCAAATAACAGAAGTTGGAGGTGGTCTTGGGGACCCTGATTTAGCACCCTTGCAAAACTGTTGTTAAATATTTGTTCAGCACTTACTTAAAGGAAAGAGTGAGCCTGATGAGGAACCGGGGCAGGGAAAGGGGCTCTCTGGTGGCATCACGGACTCTCCTCTCCTTTTGAGCAGTCAGCTTTGGCCCTAAACTTGTACTCCCCACTCCACTAAATTATAGCCCTACGAGGGCCTACAAGGAAATCTGTGAGCACTGGGGAACAATGGAAGGGTTTTACACTAAGGAGTATCATGATCAGATTTGCATTTTGGAAAGAACAAATGCCCAAGAATCATCAGGAAATTTTGTGAGGAGAGTTTGTTTTACTAGATTAAAATTTACTACAAAGCCACTGTAATAAAAATGGTATGGTGTAACGGACTAGAAATTTGAGCGAACACCCAGGTGCCCCAAATTCCAGCCCAAGTTCTTTCATCACATCTTTATCGAATTACTTGATGAGCCCTGTAAGAGTGAACCTGTGAGACTCAGTTCCTTCTCGGCTTTACTTCTGAGACAGGTCCATGCAAAAAATAGGGCATCACTTATACCATATGCAACAGAACCTTCTGAACCTGTTTTAGGGGTTGTAATGCTGTCAGCTGTTGAAGACAGAATATGGGATTCTGAATTCAGAACCTGGGAAAAACAGTAAATAAGCTAAGAACTTTTTACCAGTCTCCTGTGAATTACTGATATTTCAAATCACTGCATATGAATAGCTTAGGAGTAATTTTGGCACTTTTGATTTTTTATAGTTTTTCAATGGGTAGAAATGAAGTATTCCTGTTTCCACAATCTGCCACCATTGTTTTGTCTCTGCATGTCAGGGATGATGTTTCCTAAGGGACAACTTAATTAGACCATGCAATGATCTGCTTGGGGAAATAGAGAAAATCAGTTATTTAAAACACACTGGATGAAAAATCTTATTTAAAAAAAAAAAAAAGACCTTTGAAAGAGGAAAACATCCTGTACTGAGGGAACAGAGGTGGGATGATGGAGTTTTGCTGTCCCTATTTTGCATTTCTAACAGTAAACTTGAAAGCACAGGATCTTCTGACCGTTGGAGCTGAAATTATGTATTCAGTGTTTCTCACGAAATAACATTAACCATTAAAAAAAAAAGATTGCATTTATACTTGCCTTGGGTAATTCTAAGAATTTCTGTGCAGAAAATTGTAAAAATTTTAATGTGGAAAATTTGCCAGCTCAAGACCCATGCAAGCACACAAAAGCATTACATTGATTACATGTCTGTGTATTGGCTGATTCCTGAAATGGTGTCTCAGAAGGATTAAAATTGAGCCTCTGTTCTGAGCACGTGGTGTTGACTGTAGCCTGGGAGTGTGCCAGTTAGTCACAGCACCTGCGCCTCCTTGCAGGGTCTTATTGCGGCTGCCCAGGCAGATGGAGGGTAATTGCCTCACCACTCCAGCCACACACACAGGGTTAGGAATCCTGCTTCTGAGGCTTCTCCTGCTCTGACCGAAAAGAAACCCAGAGAGTCTAGCCAGCTGGCTGCAACTCTGGGGCAGGAAAAGCAGAAGAAATGAGGATAAAATCAAGCCCCCCCCACCCCCCACCCCAGCCCATGCTGATAATAATGATCAGACGCCCTTTTGTCTCTTGCATTAAACAACATTCAGGAATCCTGGGTGTGATGGCCTGTTTGCAGTGTGCAAATGGAACATGGGAAGAGGGTGCTCAGATCTGACCTAGAAATTTGAGATGTAGCTGGAGAGACCTAATATCCCCACTGGGGACTCACAGGCCAATTACCTTGCGTCTGGTAAGTGGAATACAACTCCTAAAGGAAACTAGGTGTTTTGAACTAAGAAATAATGTATAGACAGGGCTCTGTGTATTTCTTTCTTTATTATAAGTCCTCAAAAGTCCATAAGAATTGAGATTCTCCGGTGTGTGTGAGGGCTTTGAAGGCAAAGGAGGGCATCTTTTCTTACATATTTTTGTTCATGAGCAAAATTCTGGAGTATTAGGTTGAACGATATGACATTGTTGATACTCAAAACATTTTGACCTACAACAATGGCAATTTCGTGTGGTTCAACCAAATATAAACTAATTTTACCACACGAATGATTTGAAAATATTTTCAGTTTATTATTGCATTAGGCTTAATTTCATCAGAGGGGAAAGGATCTCATAAATTCTTAAAGAGTCTTTATCTTTATAATAACTTGTGACATATCCATTACCTATCAAACTAGTGTTTTTTAGCAATTCTACTATGGTATAATTGATGCACAAAAACTGCATATATTCAGTGTATACAATTTGATGAGTTCGGACATACGCATATACTTGTGAAACCATCACCGCAGTCAAGGTAATAGGCATATCCATCATCTCCAAAAGTTTCCTTGTTCTTTTTTTTCCCTTGTTCTTTCTGTGTTATAATACTTAATGAGATCTACCCTCTTAAATTTTGGGGTGTATAGTACAGTATTGTTAATAGACACTATGTTGTACAGCAGGTCTCTAGAACTTCTTCATCTTGTATAACTCTATACTCATTGGACAACAATTCCCCATTCCCCTCTCCTCCCAGCCCCTAGCAACCGTCACTCTACTCTCTTGTTTCTATGAGTTTGACTATTGTAGATACCCCATATAAGTGGAATCAGGTAGTATTTGTCCTTCTGTGACTGGCTTATTTCACTTAGCATAATGTCCTCCAGGGTCATCCTTGTCACAAATGGTAGGATTCCCCTCTTTTTAAAGGCCAAATAATATTCCATTTTATGTATATGCCACATTTTCTGTATCCATTCATCTGTCGATAGACATTTGGGTTGTTTCCGTGTCTTGACTCTTGTAGATTATGCTGCATGGGTGGGCAGGTACCTCTTCAAGATCCTGACTTCAGTTCTTTTGCATATATATGGCCAACAGGTATATGAAAAGGTGCTCAACATCACTAATCATCAGGGAAATGCAAATCAAAACCATAATGAGATATCATCTCACATTTGTTAGGACAACAGCTGTTATGTTTCTTTTTAAAATATAAGTGTTGGCAAGGAAGTGGAGAAATTAGAACCCTTGTTACACTGTTGGTAGGAATGTAAAATGATGCTGCTGCTATGGAAAACAGTATGGAGATTATAAAAAAAAAAAACCCTAAAAATAGAACTAGTAAATGATACAGCAATTTCAGTTCTAGGTATATATATCTAGAAGTAATGTTTGTTTTTAACTTGGATATCTTGAGAGAGAATCCCAGAAATCCAGAACTCCAAGGCCTGCCATCTTAAATACAGTAACACAGCGATCGATGGTCTAGGTAGACTAGAGTAGCCTGGAATTTTTAGTTCATTTCTGGCTCAGTACCTGATTGAGTAGGCCTTCTTAGGCAGTCATTAGGCATGACTACAAATCAGTTGCTGTTCCAGTGTTTCCTACTTCATCCTCAAAATACATGTTGAAGGCTAGTTACTTATCCCCTTGCTTAGAATGTCTTTGGAGCTCTCCTTTGTGGAATTACCTTCAGAGCCATTTTATAAGCCATCCAAGGAATTGATTCATTGAATAAATATTTATTTGAGTCACGTACAGTGTTGGGCAATGTATCACGTCTAGAGACAGATGACATGGATATAGAGGGCGGTTCAGGGGAAGAGTGTGAACAGATGTATGGATGCAAGAAAGCACCAGGACTTGTGAGTGGGGAGCAGTGAGGGGTTTAGCTTCCCTAGCAAAGAGACTGCACAAGGAAAATAAGACTGGAAAGGTGAGCTGTGGCCACACTGTGGAGGGCCTTCGATACTAGGCCTAGGAGTATGAAATTTGTGCTATAAGCAGCAGGGAGCCATTGAAGGGTTTTTGTACTTTTAGATTTTTAACCTGCCAGCCAGTAACTGTAGAATTGGAATTATAAATCAACCTTGCAGTTTCTTTTCCCAACTTGTTAGTGACTAAAACTGGTTTTACACACCTGAGTTGCGTGTTCACTTGCATGGACTTTGAATGACATGTGATTGTGTCCAAAACTTAAATTCATCTTCAAAGGAAAAAATTTGCTTCCATTGACCTTAGTCAAAGGAATATGATATGTCAAAGGAACAGAAAGCAAACCCAAGCAAAAAATGTCCTAAGTATTTTGAGAAATTGCATTGTTGGAACAAATATTTGCTGCCTCAGAGGGTCTCTTGGAAGTTAACCTGTAATTGGATGTGTGAATTCTGGTGTGTGTGTGTGTGTGTGTGTGTGTGTGTGTGTGTGTGTGTGTAGTTACCGGAGTATAATTAATCTTTTGAATTGGTATCTGCCCTGCCTTTACTGGAGAGCACCAAAGGGTAACACTGGGGCCAATAAAGAGGATGGGGATTATAGCTAAAAGGAACAGGCATTCTAATGGCAATGTTAAGTTCTCTTCAGGTAAAGTATTAGGGGTGTGGGATGTGTTGTTCTGACATTCTAGTTAACTGGCTAACTGCTGGTTGCACGTGCCACTTCCCTCTGGCCTGAGGGGGCACCTTATGGCTGCCTTGGCATCAGGTAAGATGAAAGACTGCAGATGGAGTGATGTTTGCTATTTATATGGCTGCTATTACAGATTTCTTCTCTGGGGTCAGGTGTCTGACCCCTGGGATCGTGGCATTAGTTTGAGTGCCCTTCTCAGTGGAGCCTGGCAGTAGTTCCTGCTTTGGAGAATCATTCGTTGTCCGAGGTCATTCAATGTAGTGAGTCTGAAGTGTGTGATGGCATTTCCATTTTATAGTTAGTCATTAAAAACTGCCTTCTAAAATTCTATCAGTTAACTATTGCTGTGTATCTAGCCACTTCAAAAGTTGGTGGCTCAAAGTAGTAATCATTTGGTTCATTATTCTAAGAGTCGGCTATTAGAGCTGGGTTCAGCCGAGTGGTTCTGCTGTTCTTAGCTGGTCTCCCTGATGCCTGCATTAACTACAGGTCAGCAGGGAGCTCTGCTTTTGAGGTTGGCTGGTCCGCTGGGGCAGTGGTAGCGGGTAGGAATACTGGGTTTTACATCTCTCCTCCCGCCGGCAAGCTAGCCTAGGCTTGTTTTCGTGGTAGCTGGGCGGGTTTCTAAAACTGAGTAGAAGTAGCCGTGCCTCCTGTGGCCGAGGCCTAGAGCTGGCACTCCCTCACCTCTGCTGTATTCTGTTGCTGTAAGCAAGTCACAAAGCCAGTCTAGACTCAAGGAGTGGGAAGGAGCTTCAGAGTCACCTTGAAAGGGCATAAATAACGAAAAGGGTGGAGAATTGGAACCATTTTTGCTATTTATGACACAAGTGCAGATTACTCTTCTTAAAAGCTTCAGTTACTTCTGTAACATTTAAAAACTCACGCGTTCTGAAAAAAAATTTTAAAAACTCCTATGTTCTGTATGTTCAGTATGTTCGGAGTTAAAGGCTGATCAGAAACAAATAGAAAAGTATTAAAATTGTTCACAAGTCAGGGCCTTGATGACAGTCCTTTTGTGAAGCTGAATTTTTTTTTTTTTTGAAACTTGGTTGCTCTGATACGTGTGCTTGTCACACTTTAAGTCAGTCATTAATTCTGGATCCTTGCTACTAAATGATATGAAGACCATAAACGCAGGTTTAAAACATAGCTGCAGATTTTTTGACACTACTCTCATCAGGAGGCAGGGCCTGTGTCTCCTTCCAGTTAGATCTGGGTTGGCTTGTGACTGCTTCAACCAGTAGAATAGAGTATGTGGCTTCTGAGGCTATGTCATAAAAGGCAATGCAGCTTCTGCCTTTCTTCATTAGAATATTCATGCTGGAACCCCTGAGCTCCATGTAAGTAGTCTGACTACCCTCAAGCCACCTCTGCTGGAGAGGCCTTATGTGGGCATATGCTGGAGATGGTGTCTGCTGAGCCCAGTCATCCCTGTCAAAGGTGCCAGATAAGCCTCCAGATGATTCCAGCTGTTTGTCTTCCCAGCTGAGGGTTCCAGACATCTTGGAACAGGAAAAAAGCCATTCCTGTCATGCCTTATCTGAATTCCTGACCCACGGAATTCCTGAGATGAATTTATGCCATTCTGTTTTGCAGTGGTTTTGTTTTTAATTTTTAAAGCTTGCTTATGTATGTATGTATGTATTTATTTATTTATTTATTTATTTTGAGTGGGGTGGAGCAGAGAGAGGGAGAGAGAATCCCAGCAGGCGCCGTGCTGCCCAGTGCGGGGCTCAAACTCATGAACCTTGAGATCACTACCTGAGCAGAGATCAAGAGTCAGACACTTAACTGACTGAGCCACCCAGACACCCTGGTTTGTTACATAGCAGTTGATAACTGGAAAGCATAAGTGAATGAGTATGACTGTATTCTCTCTCAAAATAAATAATTTTTTAAAAAAATATCTGAGAGCAAAGGGAAGCCATTGAAGTCTCTCAGCAGTGAAGGGACATAGTCTAATTTATGTTTCAGATAATATTTGGCAGTTGGGTGGAAGGTGAAACCAGTAAGTTAGGAAGCTCCTATCATAGTCTTGGTTTTAGGAGGTGGTTAGGTCCCAAACTAGGAAAATGAAGGTTAAAAGGGGAATATTGATTTAGAAGATTACTTCAGAGTTTAACTTGGCAAGATTTGATGACTGATCCAAGGTGAGAGAAAGGAAAGAATTAGGAGACTTTTCTAGATTTTGTGACCACATAAAGGAGGGTACCAATGGAGACCTTAGTGTTGATCATCTTCCAGGTTGATATGTATGGTTGACAGGGGGTTTTGGACTTGTTCTTTTTTTTTCTTCTCCCTCTTCCCCTCCCTCTTTTTTGCTTTGTTTCCTTCCTTGGTGCCATAAGCATGTGTGTAGTGTAGGGCACTTTGGGAAAGCATCATCACTTATAAGACAGAGGAAGAAAAGGATATTAGGGAGCAACATAGGGAATCTGGAAAAAAACCCTTTGGAAACCAAGGCAGTTGTTTCAAGAGGGATGGTGGGAAGGAGGGAGGGAGTGATCAGTATGTCAAATTCAGCATACAGGGACTTAGAGACAAGGGTGGAGAAATATGCTCAGACTGGTGACTTTTTCAAGAACGGTGGTGTGGTCGAAGCCTGTTGAGGAGTGACTGAAAGCAGGGAGGGGAAGAGAGAACATAGACTACATTTTGAGGAGTTTGCAAGATAAGGGAAAGAAAGGAATTAGGTGTTAAGTAGAGAAAAATGATGTAGGGTCAGGAGAGAGTTTGGGGTTAAAGGTAGGGAGAGATTTGAACCTGTTAACAGGTATAAATCCTAGTATAAAGGCAGAATTAAATTAGGAATTTAAAAGGCAGATTTTTTTTCTGTTCGTAGAAAGTTATTTCTTCATTTAGAGCTGTCTAAAAATTGGAATGATTGCCTTGAGATAGTGAGCTCCCTCACTGAGTGGTCAAGCAGAGGTTAGGTCTTTTCTGGTGAGCTGTGTAGAAAGATAGATTGGTGACTGACATTGGGTATTTTAGCCTCTGTTCAGTTCTCAACAGTTTTTCCAAAGTTGTTTTAAACATTATCAACTAATGAGTTATTCCGTGGACTTGTCTTGCCTGGCAGCTTTCCGTAGATTCATCAGATCAATGGACCAAGTCAATTTATGTGCCTTTGATCTTGAAGGATGAAATTAAACTGCAGATTTTCAGATAAGAAAATATTGAGTCTTAGTGTCCAGGGAAGTTTCATCGTCATGACAACCAACCACAGCCTGGGCTCACAGATGTTTTTGAGAAGGGTAGTCACTTTCCACACAACAGCAACAATTGAGTTTTTTTTTTTAATTTTTGAGAGTTTATTTTTCTATCTGTCCATCGCTTTATAAAAACAGTTACTTGGAATGATCGAAATAGCACTGAGATGGTAGGAGAAATGGATAGAGAAGAAAAACCTGTTTCCTTTTCCCTGTGATTCATATTCCTATATGAGTGCTTTTAGTTTACACAGAAGTTTAATTTGCTAGGGCCAAGAGGAGATAATTAGTTTCCAGCTATGCTCTCTAATCCTTATCTTAGATTGTTTAGTGATCTCTTTGGTTAGCATTTAAAACAGTTCAGGGGTAACCTTTTGCAGTTTTGTCTCAAATGACTACTTACCTGTATCCAAATCTGGCTTCCTGGGGCACTGAAGCATGAATGACATAAATGACTGAACACAACTAATTCTCAGAAAGCCACATTTTAGTCAGTACTTTCCAGCTTTCTCACTCATCATTTCTTTTACAGAACTAACAAGTGGTGTAACTAATTAATGAGAGTTTTATTCCTTCTCAAGTTATATATACATTTTAAATTCCCTCTCTTAACCTTTTGAAAATGTCGGTAAGTAGTAAAATAACTAAAACCCAGACAGGGAAACTAGAAAATGCAGGAAAAACCGCTCCTATCCACAAAGAAATACCAGGAGCACCAGGTGTGGTGAATATTGATCTTTTAATGAAAAATAGTTACATTCTTGTTAACCAACTGATTTTCCTTGTTACCAACTGGCCCGCAGATAGGTAGTCAGCCTCCCAGTTACACTCAGGCCTGTAAATTTTACCTATTTTCTTAGCCCATTTCTTTCCTTCTTTTAGGAGAATGCAGTAAGTGAAAGTCTCACAAGTCCTTCTTAATTTAATACTCTCCAGATATGGGAGGAACATAAGATGCCCTTTTATCATGTATTTCCTTTTTTTAATCATTAATTTTTTATTTGGAGATAATTTTTTGAAACAAGAGATTTTGAGATAATGCCTAACTTTAATGCGAGGAGTTACAAAAACAGTAGAGTGAGCGAACTTGCTGTTCCAGATAAGATGGAGTGGACACATTTCACTGTATCCCATGTTAAATGTAATGATACAGGTCATTTACAAGTAAGTGGATGCAAAAAGATATACTGTGCAAGCACCAATCAAAAGAAAGCTGGAGTGGCTACATTACTAATTTCAGACAGATTAGACATCAGAGCAAAGAAAATTACCAAGGACAAGAGGGATGCTACATAATGATTCAAAGAGTCAGTCCATCCAGAAGACACAACAATCTTAGATGGACTTTTTAAATTTTTATTTTGTGGGGGAGAGAGAGAATGAGAATCTCAAGCAAGCACACTTAGTGTGGAGCCCGATGCAGGGCTCTATCCCATGACCCTGGAATCATGACCTGAGCTGAAATCAAGAGACACTCAACCTAGTGAGCCACCACCCCCCCTTCAATTTGTATCCACCAAATAACAGAGCTTCAAAGTACATAAGGCAAAACTGAACTAGATTGAGAAAAAGACAAATCCATAATTAGAGTTTGGAGTTTCAGTGCCCCCTTCAGTAACTGATAGAACCATTAGACAGAAAATCAGCAAGGATATAGAAGAAATAACATCAGCAACCAACCAGATCTAATTGACATAGAATTCTATCAGTTCTATACAGGGTATATTCATTGACCATAATGCAGTCAAACTAGAAATCAAAAACAGGAAGACTACAGAAAAGTTTCCAAACAGTTGGAAGCTAAATAACACACTTCTCATTAATCCAAGGGTAAAAGAGGAAGTCTAAAAGAAAAGAAAAAAATACATTGACCTGAATGAAAATGAAAATGAAAATACAGCATATCAAAACGTGTAGGATGTAGCTAAATAAGCGCTGAGTGGGAAATTTATGGCACTAAATGCTATATGAGGGATAGGTGAAAGATCTCAAATGAATAACCAAAGCTTCAACCTAAAGAAAATAGAACAAAAGAAGAGCAAAGTAAACTCAGAGCAGGCTGGAGGAAGGAAATAATAAAGGAAAGAAACGTTAATGTAGTTGAAAACAAAAACAACAGAGAAAAACAGTGAATCCAAAAGCTGGTTCTCTGAGAGATTCTGACTTAATTGGCAATGGGTGCAGTTTGGGCACTGGGAATTTTACAAGGTCCCCAGATGATTCCAGTGGGTAATGGGGATGGAGAACCTCTGCTGAGAGGCTAGATACATTTTCTTGGGGCTTAACCTGCGTTGGCATCTGGGGCGCAGTCCCTTTCATTCCTCCTGAGGAAAATTTGTAGCTCCGTATTTCATTTTCCTTCACTTTTTGTTGCCCTCAAAGTCAGTACTGACTCTTTCCCTTGTGTGTCAGTTTGCATGTCTGACT
Organism: Neofelis nebulosa; assembly: GCF_028018385.1. Taxonomy (NCBI): domain Eukaryota; kingdom Metazoa; phylum Chordata; class Mammalia; order Carnivora; family Felidae; genus Neofelis; species Neofelis nebulosa. The sequence goes on from NC_080800.1 coordinate 41,441,073, forward strand.
GCTCCTTTGCCATAGGCATTGCTCAAACCAGAGGTGAGAGTTTAACCTCACTCCCCCCTCCACTTCACCCCGAACCAACTTGATTGATTTTGGGATTAACACCGAAACCCCTCTCTGGTTGGTTTGTCACACGTCATTGGTTACCAGTTTTCGGCTGTGATCATCCAAGCCATTGTGACAATGTGTCTAGTGCACCTGGTCCTGTGACCCTGGCCCTGAGGGAGCCAGAGGACTTGGTTTCTCAGTTCTGGTGGCCACTGCAATGTCTGCCCTCTTTAGTAGCACAGTATGAACTGTTGGTGTGCAGTGGATTTGAACTTGCTCAGTAAGTTTGGGATTGTTTCTGTTTCTTTGACTTTATATGTGAGGCTGATATGCCTTTTATTGTTACTAAAACCAAGGTTTTAATATAACCAGGGTTATTTTTTTCCTCCTAATTCTGATGATCACTTTAAATTGGATAGATATTATAAATGTGTTAGGGGTACATGTGAACAAAAATTTCAATGTGGAAGCAACTCACAGCAGCAGATAAGACATATTGGAAACCGCTATTTTTAAAAATTGTCTGAGTTTCTATCTGGAGAAAGAATTATGTATTTCATAGTAAAAGCTATTCTTACCGATTTACTTTTTTCTTAAGAGGTCTTATTTGCAAATGGTATTTTATCTCAAAAGGGTTCATGTTTTGTACATAGATCTCTTTTTACTCTTAAAATGCCAAACCTACTTATTTGGGTAGTTGAAATTGTTGAATATATGTACATAAATTAAAAAGAACATGTAGTGCTAATTTTTAAAAACTTGCTGGAACTGGGGCTTTTTTCCCTTAAAAGGCATCAAACAGATTTTAATTTAGAAAGACCTAGGACCATTAAAATCTGTCAAGATAATATCACAGAATAGACCACCCAGGCTGAAACCTTCCAGTGAGGTCTGTATCAGCCAAACAGTGTGCTGAGAGGTTAGGAAGAAGGGGGTGCTGTTAAGAGAGTGATAATTCAGTTGTAGGCTTCCAATTTTCAATATTCTTTTCTTTCATTAAAATAAAGGTTTCTCGTAGTTTAGACTAGAGGTTGGCGAGCTGTGGCCTGTGAGCAAAATCTCGCCTGCCACCTGTTTCTGTATGGCCTGTGAGCTCAGAATGGTTTTTACATTTTTAAATGGTTGAAAAATGAAGAATAATATTTCATGATGTGAAAATTATATGAAATTCAAATTTCAGTATTATAAAGTTTTATTGGAACAGAGCCATGTTCATTTGTTTATGTGCTGTCTGTGACTGCTTTCATGCTACAATAGCAGATTTAAGTAGTTGCAACAGAGACCATATGGTCCATAAACTCTAAAATATTTGCTAGCTGGTCCTTTCCAGAAAAAGTTTACTGAACCCTGATTTAAACTCACTTCCCAGCCTGGCCTTTCCATGCAAGATGGTTTCTACTCAGGAGGCTTGAAATTCCCAAACAATTTGTTAACAAGTCTGTATATTAAAGAGAGTAAGGGGCGCCTGGGTGGGTCAGGTTAAGCATCTGACTCTTGGTTTCGGCTCAGGTCATGGTCTCATGGTTCACGAGATTGAGCCCTGCATCGGGTGCTGTGCTGACCGTGTAGAGCCTGCTTGAATTCTGTCTCTCCCTCTCTCTCTATCCCTCCCCCACCCAAAATAAATAAATAAATAAATAAACACTTAAAAAAAGTGAAGAGGGTAAGCCTGCTTCCTGGTAATAGAGATAACTTGTGGCTGACAATGGAAATACTTCTCTGAGTGGCAGGAACCTACCTAGGTAAATTCATATTTTCTTCCTCTTTTTTCTCTCATGCATTTTGGAGACTTTGGAAAAGAGTTGATTGACCTCCAGCCTCCTCATCTGGTCACAGGGAATTCATGAGGCACATGATGTGTCTTGATTTTTAAGAAACAAGCTTTAAAATGACAAATGACTGAGATGAAGACGGTCTTTAAGAAAGTACAGAAAAGTTCATGTGCTCCAACTTTTGGTATCTCTTTTTTAAAGACAAAGATTTGTTGGGGATGAGGAGAAGCAGTAAAATATGTAGGCTATGTTCTTTTTTTCTTCTGATTATATTTTGTTTACTCAGTCTCTAGATAGATACGGCTGTAGTCACTGGACTACTGAAATGTGGCAGAGGAGAAAGATATGCGAGGTGAACAGACTTGAAGGGAAGTTTTGTTTCCACAACACTGAAGCAGCAGTGGATTGAATCGTTTCGTAGAGAGGGGTGAATTCTGAATTAAACCATAGGCAGTAGACTCAAATGGCCTCAGCCTGGAGGTTAGTATTTAGTTTACCCTAAAGCAGAGCTAATCAGCTCAAGAAACACATTAATGACATTCCTAATTTCTGTTTAAGGAACAGTTTAGGAGGTTCTTTGCCCACATGGGCAGGACTTGACCCTAAAGGATGCAAGAAGTGTTCTGCTCTGGTCTGACCAGTGACCTAACTCAGATGTCTGTCTCTGTTAATGGCTCTAAAGGATATTTTCCTGAAAGCCTAAGGGAGCTGGACTTTCAGATGTTTCTTTACTTAAGGATTACTTCCAAATACCATCATGGATTTATCCTCCTTGATTTTATCTCAGTCCTTCTTGAACCTGTTTACATTTTCATTCTGTTCCACTTCTTGAACTGGTGAGTTCTCGAAGTTCCCTAAGCATTGCTCAAAGTCCTGCTTTCTTTTTGATAAAAATTGCCTTTAGGTTTCAAAGAGTGCCCCTTTGTTACTTTTATTCTGTGATAGGGTGAATGAACTCAAGCCAGTCGTTTCTAAGGATAAGACCCTTCTTGAGTCTTATCTATTTTTGCTTCATCCTTTTAGAGCAAGATTTCTCAACTTTGGCAGTATTGACAGTTTGGGCCAGATACATCTGTGCATTATAAGAGACTATCCTGTGGGTTGTTGGATGGTTAGCAACCTCCCTGGCCTCTAGCCCCATAGATGCCGGTAACACCTCCCCCCCTTCTGACTCATGACAACCAAAAATGTCTCCAGATATTGCAAAGTTTTGTGCTTTTTGGACTACCTTTATAATATGAAGACTTCTCTTGGGGCACCTGTGTGGCTCAGATGGTTAAGCACCTGGGTCTTGATTTCAGCTCAGGTCATGATCTCATGATTTGTGAGATTGAGCCTCCTGTCCGGATCTGTGCTGACAGCACAGAGCCTGCTTGAGTTTCTCTCTTTCCCTCTCTCTCTGCCTCACTCTCTCCCTCTCTCTCTCTCTCTCTCTCTCTCTCTCTCTCTCTCTCTCTCCCTCTTTCTCTCTCCCTCCCTCCCTCCCTCTCTCTCTCTCTCTGTCTCTGTCTCTTTTTCAAAATAAATAAACTTTAAAAAATATGGAGGCTTCTCTATCCAATTGATTGTATTATGCTTTTCTGGATTTTTCCCAGCTCTGGTTAATGTCCATTTTGAATGACAGCGACAGCTATTTTTATAATCTCAGTGTTTCAGGTCAGCTGTTATCATTTGTGGGCGGCATGAGAGACAGATACCTTGAAATCTTAGAAGTTTTTTTTTTTTCAAATAATAAATGTACTGTAAAAATGTGGGCAATGGAAAAAATTGGAAAGACTGTTTTTACCACCCCAAAATCCAACTTTAATTTTACTAATGTAACTAATGTTAGTAAATTGGTTTATGGCCTTCATCTATTTTCCATATATTTTATTTCATAGATGTAATCTCTCCATAAAAACCAATATTTATACTGTTTTTTCCACTTAACGTTTTAACCTAAATGTTTCCCTTTATACCATGTTTAAGTGATTGAATGAAATATGATAATATGCTTTTAATTATTCCTCTTTCGTTTGATAGCTAGGTTTCATTTATTTTTATTATAGGGTTTTTTTAATTTTTATTTATTTTTAAGAGACAGACAGAACATGACCTGTGCCAAAGTTGGATGCTTAACTGACTGAGCTACCCGGTGCCCCTATTGTAGAATTTTAATGGACATCTTTGTTCATAATCATTTTCTGTGTTTTGGATTATTTTTCAAAGATGAATGTTAGAAGTAGAATTCCTGGGTCAAAGGGTGTGAATATGTTTAAAGCAGAACCTCAGGTTATTTTTAAACTCCTACATGGCCCCACAGAGGGTAGTGAAAAGGAGTCCCTTGCACTGACCATGCATTTCAAAAGCCTGTCTCCTGGGCATATAGAAGGAAAGGGCTGTGTTTAAGCTAATCACTTTTCCTTGCCTGCCTGCTCTTCTATGAGAATATTAATGGGGAGTCAAGTAGCCACCAAACCACAGACTTAGATTCCAGTTCCAAATAATCCCAGTTGGGTTGGCTTCCAGACAGTGCTCCTTTAAAAGGAAGTTTCACCCAAGGAAGGCATTTACTTTATACATTTATATTTTGCCTGGCTTGCAGTCACTGTTAAAATAAATCAGCATGCTGTTAATCATTTTGGTTGAGATTGTAGTAGGAATAAGATCTGAAAACTGCCGTCAAATTACCACTCCCAAGGGTGCAAAGTGAGGCCTGGTGCACATTTCATTTCTGCCAAAACAAAGGAATACTCATTGTGGGAGGTAAGGAAGAAAAGAATGCCTTTATAAAGGCTCTACCCTGCAAAGAGGGCTAGGAAATAAACAGCTGAATAATATATCCAAAAATAAGACATTGAGGCACATCATGAAGTTACTCAAGATTGCACTGTACTTACTTATAATTTTGCTTAACAAATAATTTTATTTTGAAGTGCTTTTAGGGGCGCCTGGGTGGCTCAGGCGGTTAAGCATCCGACCTTGGCTCAGGTCACGATCTCATGGTTTGTGCGTTCGAGCCCCGCACTGGGCTCTGTGCTGACAGCTCGGAGCCTGGAGCCTGCTTCAGATTCTGTGTCTCCCTGTCTCCCTGCCTCTCTCTCTCTCTCTCTCTCTCTCTCTCTCTCTCTCTCTCTCCCCCCCCCCCAATAATTAAACAGACAAACAAATATTGAGGTACTTTGCAAAGTATACCACTTTATTTTAAAAAAAAATTTTTTTTCAACGTTTTTTATTTATTTTTGGGACAGAGAGAGACAGAGCATGAACGGGGGAGGGGCAGAGAGAGAGGGAGACACAGAATCGGAAACAGGCTCCAGGCTCTGAGCCGTCAGCCCAGAGCCTGACGCGGGGCTCGAACTCACGGACCGCGAGATCGTGACCTGGCTGAAGTCGGACGCTTAACCGACTGCGCCACCCAGGCGCCCCGAAAGTATACCACTTTAATGAAGATCTACAAGTTATCTTGAGTGTGGGTGCCTACAAGCAGAACCTGGGACAGTATTTGAACGTACATGATTTATTGAGGGGGAGTGCTCTCAGGAGAAACTGATAAAGGAGTGAGGCCGAGAGGGTAGGGAAGAAGGAGCTAAAGTAAGGATATGGTCCTAGCAAAGTCTAGCCTTATCATGTTTTGGTTAGAGGGGGGAAGATACAGAACAATTATTGACTGCTTGGCGCCCTGGGGAGGGAGACTGGGAGAGGATAATCTCCCTGACAGACTCCTGCACTTGGGAGGGGGACAGCTGTGAACCATCAGCAGCCAGTAGGCAGTAGCTGGGAGATGGATATGTTAGCTAGGTAAAGGGGATCTGGGTGGGGCACCAGAGCATCTACTACTCTTTTGAATGTTTATTTTGTACAAGACACTGTGCTAAGACTTGGGAGTAAGAGATGAATGTGACATAGTCCCAGCTTTTTCTTTTTTTGAGAGAGAGCCAGCAAGCGAGCTAGCACGAGTGAGGGAGAGGGCCGGGGCCGGCGGGGAGAGAATCTCAAGCAAGCCTCCACACTCAGCACGGAGCCCGACATGGGGCTCGATCCCAAGACCCTGGGATGATCATAACCTGAGCCAAAATCAAGAGTCAGATGCTTCACCGACTGAGCCACCCAGGCGCCCCAACATAGTCCCAGCTTTTAAGATGGTTGTGGTCTAGTGGCAGGACTGACCATGTAAAGAATATTTACAGTGTAAGTAAGGTGCTTTTTACACTGATAAAAGCATGCACGGAGACTGGAATAGAAAACAAAGGAATGCATAATTGTGGGAGAGGGATATCTGGAGAGCTTCACTGAAGGGATCCAACAAATGGGTAGGACCAGGTTGGGAGACCTGGTCAGGGTTAACAGAGAAGGAACTGTAGACAGAAGGAAGAGCTCCGTGCAAAGCTGGCAAGTATGAAATAAGAAGTGTTCATGGAATCACGTTGGGCCTAGAATGTGCTGGGGGTAAGGGAGCAGCAGCTGAGGAGGCCTGATAGATTGGATCTGGAGTATTGACTGTGGGCCTCGAAGGTCACGCTGAGGAGGCTGGGCTGAGAAGGGGCAGCCTTCCTGCTGTCATCCACCCAGCCTGCCTAAGGTCTCAGGGTCAACTGGGGAGTGCCCAGGCCTGATATACCTGCCAGCATTGCCCTCTGGTGGCCATGTGGCTCCAAGCATGTCCCTTAAACATTTTTGAGCCCCAACTTCCTCATCTGTAAAATGGCTGGTTGATGGTAATATTTATAGGACTGTTGTGATTAGAAATAATAAGACAGATCTAAAGACTTACTATCATTGTGCTGCATTTACTGTTCTTTGTAATTTTCCTACAGTGATTAAAACAGTGCTGTCTCAGAAATGGATAGATTGATCCGTGTATACTATAACAGCGCAAACCAAAAAATTTTGCTTGCTTTATTTTTTTTTCTAAAAATCATTAACAGTTCACTTTCTTATTTCCCAGGACTGGTATTACTGGTGTTAGATAATCTGTTTCCTAGACTCTGTATTGATAATTTAGGATTTTTTTTGTTTTCCATCTTTCATAAAGAGTGAATGTTACCGTAATAGTTTTATAAAACAAAATTCGGGGGACAAAACATAAGAGACACTTAAATATAGAGAACAAACTGAGGGTTTCTGGATGGGTTCTGGGTGGGTAGATGGGCTAAATGGATAAGGAGCATTAAGGAAGACACTTGTTGGGATGAGCACTGGGTGTTATACATAGGGGATGAATCATTCCTGATTCCTGGAATCTACTCCTGAAATCATGATTGTATGCTAACTAACTTGGATGTAAATTTAAAAATAAGCAAAAAAAATTTTAAAAACCCACAAAATTTTGTAGATTCTTAAAAATTTTCACCTCCCTCAGTCATGAACAGTTTGATAACAAACTCAAAGAATAGGATATTACAGAAAATGGAAATTACTCTATTGTACACCTGACACTAATATAACACTGTATGTTAACTGAAATTAAAATAAAAACATAAATACATACATAAAAACATTAATTCATTCATTACTTAATGAAAAGAAAATGGAAATACTGTTTTAGCCAAAGTTTCTAAGACCAGAATGTCAGATGAGAGGAATATCTTTCTTACAAGAAGTCGTGGGTCTCCTAAAACTCAGGGAAGTGAGGAGAGAGGGTACGGTCCATGCTCAGTTGGCTTTCTTCACTGAGAGTTTATGGAGAATAAAACTATTTCTTCTATGGTATATGCTACCTTCGATTCCAGTATGAGTTATCCATCTAGAGGTAATGTTTAATAGACATAGAATATTTCTATTGCTAACTCTTGTTGACTCTGCCTAAAAATTCTCATTCGTAAAATGTTACAATAATTTTTAAAGGTTTTTTTTTTACTTTTTTTTTTTTTTTTTTTTTTGAGAGAATGAGACCACACAAGCGGGGAAAGGGCAGAGAGGGAGGGAGACACAGAATGTAAAGCAGGCTTCAGGCTCTGAGCTGTCAGCATGGAGCCGGATGCGGGGCTCAAACTTGTGAACCGCGAGATCATGACCTTAGCTGAAGCTGGATGCTTCGATGCTGATCCACAATCCACCCAGGCACCCCAATAATTTTTAAAGGTTTTAAAAGCTTTTGTGAGGTATAATTGACATACTATAACATTCTTGCATTTTAAGGATACAATTCAGTGAGTTTTAGTATATTTACAGGGTTTTGCAATCATCACTACTGTCCAATTTTAGAATACTTCTGTCACCCCCCCCCAAAAAAAAAATTTGTGCCCATTTGTAGTCAGCCTGCATTCTCACTCTCAACCCTAGGCAACCACTGCCCTGGACATTTGGTATAAATGGAATCACATAAGTGATCTTGTGTTTATGACTTCTTTCGCCGAGCATACTGTTTTGCTAGGTTTTTTGTTTTTTTTTTTTACATGTTTTATGTAGCATGTATCTACACTTTGTTCCTTTAAAAGAAATTTTAATGTTTTTATTTGTTTTTGAGAGAGAGAGAATGGAGGGAGAGTCAGAGCACGAGCAAGGGAGGGGCAGAGAGAGAGAGGGAGACACAGAATCCGAAGCAGGCTCCAGGCTCTGAGCTGTCAGTACAGAGCCCGACGCAGGCCTCGAACTCACACACCGTGAGATCACGACCTGAGCTAAAGTCGGGTGCTTAACCGACTGAGTCACCCAGGTGCCCCTTATATGGCTACTTTGAAGTCTTTACCTGTTAAATCTGATATCTGATGGCTGTCACAGGCAGTTTCTGTTGCCTGCTTTTTTTTCTGGTTTATAGGTCATAGGTTTCCTGTTTCTTTTCATGTCCCGTAATTTTTTGTTGGCAACTGGACATTTTAGATAACATAATGTAGCAACACTGGGTATTGGCACCCCCCCACCCAAGGCTTTTTATTGTTATTTGCTTGTTTACTTCTTTAAGGATAGGCTAGATTATTTTACTGAAGTCTGTTTACTCCCCACCTTTGCCCTGCAGTGTAGGTCTTGATGTTGTTCCTTAGAGGTGCAGCCTTTGGTATGCCCCAGTTACCTGGGGACAATACTGGTTTTGACAGGGCTCTTGTTGACAGTCTTTTTCCTCACCACACCAGGCTGTTAAGTTGAAGTACTTACTGTCTGATTGTTCTGTTGTTTTTAATAATACCCTGGGACATAAATTGCTACGCAAACTGATCCAGTCAAGTTAGGGCTCCTTTGAAGGGATAGTTCCTGAGATAAGTATTGAGATTTTTTTCTGACCCCAGGACTGTTCCTCCCAGCTGAAGTCAGCTCCACTGGGGAGAGATTTGGAGCCCTCTCTTCTGTGGTCTGCCTCTCTCCCTGGGAAAAATCTCTAAGCCATAGCTCTAGGATAGAGAGTGGGGAAGATGATGTACTTCCCTCTGAGTGGCAGCCTCAGGTCTCCTAGGTTTGCCTCTCCTGACTCGATGAGCTGGAGTCAGGGCAGTTGGAACCTCTGTATTCTCAGTGGCACCACACCCAAGGCATAGCCTCCATCCCACGAGTGGGGGAAGAAGAAAGACCCAGCCATTCAGCTACTCTTGTGTAGAACTTAACCTCAGCAACAGGTAGCCGGGGCAGGGTGAAAAATGCTGACATCCTGCTCCTCCCAGGAAGAAAGCCTTCCAAGTGGGAGCTGGAGGAAAGGGAGCTCTGTGTTCTTGGCCGTACCAGTCTGGTATGAGATCTGTGCTGAGAAAGGGGGTGAAGGAAAGTGGTTCTAGGTCCATATACCACAAATTCTTTCTTTACTTACTGAGTTTTAGTTGATTTTCTTTAATAAGTGCTGCTTTATTTGCTGTATGCCCTTTGAGCCATTTCCAGGGATTTTTAAATGAATAGTTTTTTGCTTCTTTTTTAAGTAATTTTCACCAGTTTCACTGTGGAGTGGGTTGGTGAAGCTCTTCACACTGCATGGGCTTCCTCCTAAGAATTATATGTGGCCTCCCCAGTCTTTGGTACCTTCTGTATTGGAAAATGTGATAGAAATGCCAGAAACGGAACTCTTTTAGCTTTTTAACGTGCACTTTTGTATCTGTTACTCTTGATTGCTCATGGTGGCCTTGTACTTGGGTTTCTATCTCCTTGGTAGATGAGTGGCTCGAAAGCAGTAGTCCTGACCTTTATTCCTTGTGGAATCATGATTGCCCCTAATAGCATCTTGTATACTGTGGCACATAAAAGAACGTCAGTTACTGGTTGTATCACTGTCTTTTCTTTTCTTTTCTTTTTTTTTTTTTTTTTTTTTTTGATACTTCTTTTGTAACTTTCAGTGCCTTCCTTTTTTCTTATACTCTAGTGCTGGTATGTTCCCAGAAAAGTGGTGCCTCTTTTTTATCTGCCATTGGCCACACACACACAAGGAAGGGCACTGAAGGTTTAGTCAAAACCATTCTCCATTTGTCACAGTATAGGAGCTTTTTAACAACATTCCTTGTGATGTATAGATAGATATAATTTTAAAATAGGCTAGTTCTTTGGGGGACGGAGACAGGGAGAAAAGAGGGAAAAGGGGCAGACAGAAGAGCAGTGTAGTTGTGCTCTTAAAGGTGGGACATGCCTCACTTGTTGACCTTGGCCCTTGACAGCTCTGCCTTGCAAATGCTTTTTCCTTTCTTGCTCCTCCTGGACTGGGGTTCCCTGGCTGGTGATGGCCCCATGGCTATCCCCGCTTTTGGGTAGACAGTGATGTGGTCACATCTGAGGCTCCAGCCGATTCTAGACCATTAATCCATTGCTGCATGGGCTTCCTCCTAAGAACTATATGTGGCCTCCCCAGTCTTTAGTATCTTCTGTATTGGAAAACGTGATAGTAATCTTCTCCCATCACTGTAGGTCATTTGAGGATATTCTTGACAGAAATCATTTGATTTGTGTGATTTGCCTGCTACTGCTTCTTGAGATCTATAGGGCAGTGTTGACTGCCCCCTGGGATGGATGTCGTGTGTATTGACTGTTTTATTCAGTGTTGTTCTCTTTCCCAGGATGCTCCAGGATGAAACGCCATAGAACTCTCAGCAGCAGTGACAGTTCAGATGACTGTGAGTAGAACTGGCCAACAGGTGGTAATCTCTGTATCTATACTCTTTGAGGACTTATTCTTTGACTTAAGCTCTTTCATGTTTCTTTCAGTGGTTAAAAAAAAAAATGTTTCTAGGAAGGAAAGCTTGGGGTATTATTTTTCTTATTTAAATTTCATTAGAAATAGATAAGTTAGGTGGGAGGATTGGGTTTTTTGTGGCATATTGCATTTTTTTTCACTTTTCATTTACCAAAACAACAGAAGCCAAATCTAATAATGATTTAACAGTGCTTTTCTGGAAAGGACAAAAAAATATGGGAGCATAAATTGAGGGCCCCACAAGTCTAATTGTAACTCAGGTATTAAAGGTTTGATGGGATGAATCATCATTTGTAAAAGGCAACAACCTCATTAACAGTAGCATTTGGGGGAGGGCTGAAGGATACAGATTACTTGCCTCACATTTTTAGGTTTTCCAGTTGCTTTTGCAGATATTGTTTCTCCAGGTGGAACATGAATCATGTTATTCCAAAATGTTATGAGGTATGATTACACCCAATCAAATCTCCTCAGCATTAACAGTGTCAAAGCTTTTACATGCTGGGAGGTCATCTATAAATGTCGTTAAACTCCATTATGAGTCTTTCTTGATTGCAATTTAACTGTTTTCTTCAGTGGTATGAGATCACTGTGCTCTTCTCCATTAATACCTTTCATATTCTCTTGGATGACATTGAGTTATATGACATTTAGTAATATCAGCAAATAAGAAGTCTCAGTATTTTTTTTCTAATTATCTTTTTCAGGTCCTTCCACTTCCTTTACTCCCAGCTCAATGTATAGGAGCAAGTCAAAAATTCCAAAAGAACACAAGAAGCCTGCTGAGGTGAGATCAGATATTCAATTTTTAGACGTATGCCTGCATACCTCCAATGCCCAGATCCTGGAGATGTGAGGATTAAGCTATGTGCCAGTGGACAGACTTGTTTTCCTATGAACTTTTTGGTTTTTAAGAAAGGTTCCATTTTCTTTTCCCTTTGGGAAAACCGTAATCTTCACACTGATTTCATTTTGGTGATGACGCTTTTAAGTACCTGGCTTTAGAATATAAAACCTTCCCTAACCAAGAATTCAAAGGGAAGCCAGAGTTGGGGAATTGGGAAGGACCCAAAGATCTGGTCTGTGATTGGAGAGAGCTAAATTGGCAGGTGGGAGGCCGTGCAAGTAGAGATTGATAAAGAGGTGATGGATGGAGAAGGGAAGGACTAGGTTGAAGATCTGGGCTGTGGGCTTTGATGGGTCTTTACAGCCTTCAGATGGGTCTTTACCCTCCAGCCCAAGGAGAATGGATCACTCCTTGCGAGGCTGGTCATCTTCTGCCCCAAGGACAGCAAAGTGCCAGGGTTGCACTTGGACTTGGTTTAGTGGATCCTACAGACTTTCCTCTGTGGTAATTAAATGATGAGAAACTGACATTGTGTCTTCACTTCTATGAGTAGACTTCCTTAGCTGCAAAGGAAAAGGAGTGTATTAGTTAACTGTTGCTACATTACAAATTATTACAAAATTAGTGGCTTGAAGGGGCACCTGGGTTGTTCAGTCGGTTAAGCATCCAACTCTTGATCTCGGCTCAGGTCATGATCTCACAGTTTGTGAGTTCAAGCCTCACATCAGGCTCCACACTATCAGTGCAGGGCCTGCTTGGGATTCTCTCTCTATCCCTCTCTCTCTACCCCTCCCCTGCTCATGCTTGCTTGCTCGCTCAGGTGCGCTCGCTCTCTTCTCGCTCTCTCTCTCTCTCTCAACAAATAAACTTTAAAAAAAAACTTGAAGAAAAAAATTAGTGGCTTAAACAGCACGCATTTATTATCTCAGTTTTTGTAGATCAGGAGTCTGGGCACAGCATCCCTAGGTTCTCTGTTCAGGGTCTTTCAAGGCTGCCATCAGTGTGCTGGTTGGGCTATGTTCTAGAGGTTCTACCAGGAAAGAACTCACTTCCAAGTTCATTTGGATTGTTAGCGGAATTCATCTCCTTGCAGCCAGAGGACTGAAGTCCTTGGGGGTTTTTTGCTGGCTTTTGATGGAGGATTACCCTCTGCTCCTAGAGACTCATAGTTTTTTACAGTGTGGCCTTCTCCATACATAGTCTCAAAACATGGCAGCTTACTTTTTCAGAGCCAACAAGGGGAGAGTCTTTTGCTCCAGTCTGCTAAGACTGAGTCTTATATGACATAACATAATCATGGAAGTGATATCCCATCCCATTTGCCACATAACATAACCTAGTCAAGGGAGTGACACTCCATCATGTGTGACATATCCTATTGATTAAAAGCAAGTCACAGGTTCCACCTACCCTTACGCAAGGTAGGGGAGGGGCATCGCTTTAGGGTGTCAGCCCTAAAAGAGCATTTCTTTCTTCCTTTCTCAGTGGTCACTTTTCATTTCCATCTTTTGCTTGGGATCTTTCTGGGCACAGTAAAATATCAGAGTATATTTATATGGATCCGTTTCATGCAGAAAAACTTGGAGTAAAATGCATATAAACAGAAGCAGAGGAGTCTTCGACTATAGAATGGTGAGAAAGAAACTTTGCTACTTTTCCATTTAGACAGCCAGTCCTAGAGCATGAAGTGACTCTCTAGTTTTGGGTCTTGAGTCCTCATACCTCCAGTTCAGCGAGAATAGCAGTCTTTTATTGCAAGGGATAGGGGTCCTGGGCTACTGGAAGCAAATTTTTGACTTTATATTTCACATTCTACTATAAAAGAGAGAACCTGATATTGTAAAACAAAATGAGCTTTGGCATTAGAAGAGAATGAGTCCATGTTTTGCTTTGCTGGCTTATTTCATCTTGCTGAAATAATTTGTTTTGTCATAAAACACAGACATTATTTATCACAACTACCTCTCATAGCTACCGTTTATTGAAATTTTATGTGCCAAGAGCTTTATATTAGAGATTCTGATTGTTTCCCAAAATTAAGCAATTTATAAGAATCTCCTTGGGTGATTTTAAAATTTTTATTTAATTACTTCATTTAAAAATTTAATTTTATTTAATAACTTTATTTAAAATTTTTATTTAAAAATTTCATTTAAAAATTTTATTTAATAACTTACCTATATCAGTATGGACTCACGTATATTTATTTTATACTTTGGGCTATAATCCAATAGTACATAATTTATTGTGTTGCTCAAATTGTTTCATAAATCAGTGAAATCATCTCTTATTTTTCTCTTCAATTCCATTGGTTTCTGTTCTTATTTTTATTATTTTCTTCCTTCTTGCTTTAGGTTTACTTTGCTCTTTTTCTAGATTCTTCAAATGGGTGCTTAGGCTATTTGAAACTTTTCCTCTTTTCTAATGTAAGAATTTTAGTTCTATAAATTTCCCTTTAAATTTTTTTAATGTTTATTTTTGAGAGAGACAGGGAGAGAGGAGAGAACGAGTGGGGGTGGGGCAGAGAGAGAGGGAGACCCAGAATCTGAAACAGGCTGCAGGCTCCGAGCTGTCAGCACAGAGCCAGACGCTGGGCTTGAACTCATGAACTGCGAGGTCATGACCTGAGCCGAAGTAGGATGCTTAACTGACTGAGCCACCCAGGTACCCCTGTGAATTTCCCTTTAAACACTTCTTTAGCTGCGTCCCATTAATTTTGATATGTTTTTAGTATATGTGCTGCCAAAGCAAGCACAATTCTGACATGTTTATTTTCATTTTCATCCAGTTCAGTGTAGTTTTTATTTTCCTTGAGACTTCCTCTTTGACCCATGGCTTATTTAGAAGTATGCTGTTTAATTTCCAAGCATTTGGAGACTTTCCTGCTATCTTTCTGTTAATTGATGTCTAGTTTGAGTCCATTTTTGATGGAGAACATAATCTGTACAGTTTTACTTCTTTTACATTTGTCAAAGTTGGTCTTAAGGCTAAGGATATGGTTTATCTTGGTAAATGTTTCATGGGTACTTGCATGCTGTTTGTCGTGCTGTTGTTGAGTCCTACTGGATGTCAGTGTTCTTCTCTATCCTCACCGATATTCTGCCTAGTAGTTTTATCTATTGTTTAGAGAGGGTTGTAGGAGTCTCCAACTGTAATTATGGATTTGTGTATTTCTCCTCTCCGTTCTGTCAGTTTTGCTTCATATATTTTGAAGCTCTTTTGTTAGGTGTATTCATATTTAGGACTGCCATCTCTTGGTAAATTTAGCATCACTTAATGTCCCTCTTTGTCTTTGATAATTTTGTTTGCTCTGGGGTCTGCACTATCTATATTAATATAGTTTTTGGCTTTCTTTTGATTCATGTTTACATTGTATGTCTTTCCATCCTTTTACTTGTAACTTCTACATATGGTTATATTTGAAGTGAGTTTCTTATAGATGATGTATAGTTGGGTCATTTTTTATTTTTATTTATTTATTTATTTTTTTCAATATATGAAGTTTATTGTCAAATTGGTTTCCATACAACACTCAGTGCTCATCCCAAAAGGTGCCCTCCTCAATACCCATCACCCACCCTCCCCTCCCTCCCACCCCCCATCAACCCTCAGTTTGTTCTCAGTTTTTAAGAGTCTCTTATGCTTTGGCTCTCTTCTACTCTAACCTCTTTTTTTTTTTTCCTTGATCCACATAAGAGTGAAACCATATGGTATCTGTCTTTCTCTGCATGGCTTATTTCACTTAGCATCACACTCTCCAGTTCCATCCATGTTGCTACACAGGGCCATATTTCATTCTTTCTCATTGCCACGTAGTACTCCATTGTGTATATAAACCACAATTTGTTTATCCATTCATCAGTTGATGGACATTTAGGCTCTTTCCATAATTTGGCTATTGTGGAGAGTGCTGCTGTAAACATTGGGGTACAAGTGCCCCTATGCATCAGTACTCTTGTATTAGTTGGGTCATTTTTTAATCCACTCTTTCAATCTCTGTCTCTTAATTGGAATATATAGGCCACTTAATATAATTTTAGTGTAACTTTTGGTATGATTTAGTTTAAGTCTGCCATTTTGTTGTTTGTTTTCTATTTGTTCTCTCTGTTTTTTGTCTTCCTGTGGATTACTTGAATATTTTTTTGAATTCCATGTTGATTTTTCCATAGTGGTTTTGAGTGTATATCTTTGTGTAGATTTTTTTAATATTTGAATTTTTTAAATATTTATTTTTGAGAGAAAGAGAGCGTGAACAGGGGAAGAGAAGAGAGAGAGGGAGACACAGAATCCTAAGCAGGCTCCAGGCTCTGAGCTGTCATCACAGAGCCCGACCAGGGCTCGAACTCAACAAACTGCAAGATCATGACCCAAGCCAAAGTTGGATGCTTAACCGACTGAGCCACCCAGGCACCCCTTTGTGTAAATTTTTGTTAATGTTGATTTATTTTTGAGAGCGAGAGAGCTTGCATTAATGGGGGAGGGGCAGAGAGGGGGGGGCAGAGGATCAAAAGTGGGCTCTACCCTGATGAGAGGCTCAACCTCACAGACCATGAGATAATGACCTGAGCCAAAGTCGGACGCTCGACTGAGCCACCCAGGTGCCCCCCTATTTGTTCTGTCTGTTTTTTGGTTCCTCTGTTTTATTTTCTGTCTTCCTGTGGGTTACTTGAACATTTTTTTGAATTCCATGTTGATTTTTCTGTAGTGGTTTTGAGTGTATATCTTTGTGTAGATTTTTAGTGGTTGCTCTCGGGAAGCAACCTTTAAAAAGGAAAACCTTTTCAACGTGGTCTCGCCATTTTATCACTTCAAATGAAATACAGAAAACTTAAGCACTGGGGCACCTGGCTGGCTCTGTTGGTAGAGCATGTAACTCTTGATCTCAGGATCATGAGTTCAAGCACCACATTGGGTGTGGAGCCTTCTTAAAAAGGAAAACAGAAGAGGAACCTTACCACCATCTAGGTTCATTTATCCACCCCCACCTTTATAATATAATTGTCTTAAATATTTTCTCTACATACTTTGAGAACCGTACTAGGCAGTGTCATAATATTTGCTTCATCCAACGAACATCATTTATAAAACTCAAGAGGAGGATAATCTATTATATTTACCTGTATTTTTACTCTTGTTCTTCCTTTTTCCTGATGTCCCAACTTTCCCTTTGTTCATTTCCTTTCTGTTTGAAGAACTTCCTTTAGCCATTCTTTTAGGGTCAGGATCACGTCTCCTGGTTTTCCTTAATCTGAGAATATCTTGGTTTCACCTTCATTCCTGGAAGATATATTCACTTGATATAGAATTCTGGTTTGACAGTACTTTCTGCACTTGAAAAATGTGCTGCTTCTTTGTGGCCTCCCTGGTTTCTGGTGAGAAATCTGTTCTCATTCAAATAGTTGCCCCCTGCAGGTAATCAGTCATTTCCTTTCCAGTTGCTTTCAAGACTGTTCTTTGTCTTTATTCCCAAAGTTGGATTATGATGTGCCGGGACATGGATTTCTTTTGGTTTATCCTGTTTGGAGTTTGATCACCTTCTTGAATCTAAGTTTATGTCTTCTGCCAGTTTGAGGCAATTTTCAGCCATTTTTTCTCCATCTATTTTTTTCAGCTCTGTCTGCTTTCTCCTCTTCTTTTGGGTCTTCAACTGCGTGAATGTTAGATCTTTTGTAATTTCCCCCCAGGTCCCTCAGACTCTTCTCTTTTTTTCAGTATATATTCTTTCTTTTGATCAGATTGGGTAATTTCTCTTGTTCACTGATTCTTTTTGTTCTGTGAATTCCATTCTTCTATTGAGCCTCTCATGAGATTGTTATTTCAGTTATTGTGTTATTCCATTTCACATTTTTTATTTGGTCATTCTTTACATCCTGCATTTCTCTGCTGAAACTTTCAGTTTGTTTCAAAAGTGTTTGTTTAATTTCTCACTGAAGCATTTTTATGATGGCTGCTTTAAACTCCTCATCGACGATTCCAGCTTCTGTGTCATCTCGGTATTGGTGTCTGTTGATTGTCTCTTCTCATTCCTAGTTCTTAGTATGATGAGTGATTTTCTTTTGTGTTCTGGACTTTTTTGGTATTACATTATCAGACAGGAAGTCTTATTTAAATCTGTTTTAGCAGGCCTCCATAGTAACCAGGCCAGTGGGGAAGTGGGGTGCTGACTCTACCACCAGTTTCAGAATTTCTAGACTTCTATCTTCTGTTATCTCTCTAGGAAGATGGTCCTGTTATCTCTCTGGAACAGGGGACACGTGTCTCCCTACAACCTGGTGGGGGTGGAAATCCCTACCTTGTTGCCTCTACTGATAGCAGGGCGAGTGGTGGTGGTCAGGGGTACTGCATTACCAGTGGATGCTGGGGACGGCGCTAGTGTAAGAGAGTGTTTGAAATTTGTTATTGCTGTGGGCACCAGAGACTTCCCTAATTCTTCTGGTGACTTTGTTTTTGTCTCTTGTCTTGGATTACAGTCTTCTGTCTGTGCTCATCCTCCGAGAGATTCTGTCTTTTACAGCTCTCCCAGCATAAGCCACTGTTATTATCGCTGGAGGCTCAAGCATGGTGGTAGAGTACTGGGGAGAGACATTGTTCTCTAACCTTCTGATTATATCTCAGTCTTTGAAATGGGTAGCGGTCCCGTTTCTGGGGTGAGATGGGGGAAGCGTACTTTAGGGGTAGAGCCTTTTTTTTTTTTTTTTTGCCCTTGCCTCCTGTTCCCCTGTCTGCCTATAGCAGGTAGCCTCTGGAATTCTGTCTCTGTCCTTAGAATTCTCCCTCCTCTAGATGAAGGCTTCTTTCCCCCGCCCCCTACGTTGTAGGCTGAGGTTGGATGCTTTTCCCTTCCCCCTGGCACTAGTGAAATTACATCAGTGCCATCACCTGATATCCTTCCCCTGCAGGTGAAACTTTTTGTTCAGCAAGGGAGCCAGGACACAGAGCACCAGAGACCTAGACAGCACCACTGGGGGAGCTTTCTCCAGGTTTCCCACCATCCTCCCTGTGAGAGTCTAGTTGGGTTTCTAGGGAAAAAAGCTTACAAGAGGGTTGGAACCCCCCCCCATGACTATAGCCCCCAGGAACTTCATTCTCTCTTGGTTGTCCCCACTTTGCTCACAGCAGTTCGTCAAAATTTCTGGGTTAAATGTTTCTGCTGTGGCTTCTGCCCCAGGGAAGCAAATGCTCCTGTCCTGTGTCTCCCTGCAGGCATACCCATCCTTCCTTGAGTTGGCCATTTGTCCTGTGACTCATTTCTCTAGGGGACTTACCAAAAAAAATCGTTAATTTGCTGCCTGTCTTGCCTTTTTCTCCTTGTGAGGATGGGAGTTTCTTTTTTTCTGACTGAAGCCTTATGTTTGTAATGGGAGTTTGTCATTGAAATGCAGTAAAAATGATTGTTTTCACTGGGGCTTAATTGGCTGCATTAATAGATACATATTTTCTTTGATGCTTAGTGCTTCAGTGAGATTCTGGTGTATGACCACCCCTGGTTTATCCTCTAGAGAAGAGTTTCCTAGGGGTGTGTGAACGTATGGTTCGGGGGCTTTCTTTGGTAACTTCTGCAACTTGTATGCAGATTTTTAAGGGTATGTTTTTAGTGTGTGTGTGTGTGTGTGTGTGTGTGCGCACACGCACACGTGCACGTGCGTGCTAGTAGCCTTCATCTGGTTCTCAAAAGGGCCTGTACTCTTAAAGGTGTTTTTTTTTTGTTTTTTTTTTTTTTAAATTTTTTTTTTTTTCAACGTTTTTTATTTATTTTTGGGACAGAGAGAGACAGAGCATGAACGGGGGAGGGGCAGAGAGAGAGGGAGACACAGAATCGGAAACAGGCTCCAGGCTCCGAGCCATCAGCCCAGAGCCTGACGCGGGGCTCGAACTCACGGACCGCGAGATCGTGACCTGGCTGAAGTCGGACGCTTAACCGACTGCGCCACCCAGGCGCCCCTTAAAGGTGTTTTTAAAAAGCCAGCTTTGGGGCTCCTGGATGGCCCAGTCGGTTACGCGTCGGACTCTTGGTTTCGACGCAGGTCATGATCTCACATTTTTATGAGTTCAAGCCCTGCATCCGGCTCTGTGTTGGCAGCACGGAGCCTGCTTAGGATTCTCTCTCTCTTCCTCTCTGTCTCTGCCCCTTCCCCACTTGTGCTGTCTCTCTCTCAAAAACTAAATAAACTTTTAAAAAAATAAATAAAAAATAAACAAAAAGCCAGTTGTTATAGAAAGAGCACATTGTACCAGATGACTAATTTGAATGTATTAAAAAGTCTTCTTTCTCAAAAGCCAGGATATTTTTACATATATTAGTCTGACTGGTCTATAAAACATGTCAACCTATCTTAAAGGATTGATAGCATATCATCTGTAGCTCTGGAGTCTCATTTGTGTGTCCAGGACTTTCATAGCAACAGAGCGAAAGCTCGCATATTTTAACTCCGCAGAGAACACTGCAATACCCTCAAGTAGAGCCTGTTTACACCCCTTTACCTGTATTTCTAGCATGCTTGATTCTTTGGTTTTCTGACCCACAGGAGACAAAAACTACCAAGCTTGCAAATACACACTTACTGTACAAGAAAGGGATAGTGAGGGATGGGAGAAACACTTGCAGAGTAAATCTCAGATGTCATCTTGTGTGTGCAGGTGGCCCCGGTCTCCAACCCAGACTCAGTTGCTCCCCCGCGTCCATTACCAGGATGCATACGCCTCTGTTTGGCAGTGGGCGAGGGGAGTGATCAGACCTTCCTGAGCTGCCCCAAAGCACTTCGCTTTATGGTAATTGATGTTTCCGTTGATGTCAACCCCAAGCCATCAAAATGTCCTGTTTGTTCTTTATAAGAAAACGGAGAAGTATTTTAAACTATTTAAAAAACATTTCTGTGAAGAACTATTTACATGGTCTTTAAAGTTTTCAACTTAGAAATTGAATAAGCTTTGCTCCATTGGAAAAACTAGCATGGGACACAGTGTCTTGAACAGTACAGGCTACTTCATCATCATATAAGAACGAGAGCTTGGATTCTTTACCAGGTTTTCTCTGCCTCAAGTGGTCGATTCTTTTAGATGACCTACACATCTTTTTTTTCACCCTAAGATTGTATAATTCTAAGAAAATCCCTTACAGCTAACTCCTTTTGATTAAATACAGTTAACCACGCGCTGTTGGGGGGTCTCATCTGTTTGTGGTCATTTATGTATAGTTTCAGATTTCAGTGACTATGAATCACAACTGGTCCGTTTCTTTGCTACATTCACATGGACCAGGCAGTTTTCCCGTTTGTGTCATACAGGAAGTAAATGTTTTTTTGGCTTTTCCTCTAAAAAATGTCACCGAAATGTTCAGACTGGCTGTGCTTTAAGAAACTGCCCGCTGAGAGATGTTAATGAGAGCAGTAAAAGCCAGAGCTGTCCATGAAGGACATTTTCATTTTGTGGCTGTGGCAGGTTAAGCATTGATATTCTAATTGAATTCATAGTGAGGCCTCCTTTGTTTCTGCAAGCATCCGAGAGGCCAAGATGTACATGCCCTGTTAGACTTGGCCTAGCTGCTGGGGCTGTATGTTAGCCCGTGAATCCCCTCTTTGACCATAAATGAGTAGATATCTGGTAAGTACAAAGGTTTTTTGTCTCAGGCACTTTTGGGGAAACTACCAGTGCATATAAAACAGGCATACAATTAAGAACTTCTAAAACTTCTCAACTTCATTACCTAGGTCAGTGTCAGCATCTAGTTCCTTCATTCGTAATCTTTCATTTGGCATCAAACACCAGGTTGTATTTTGTGAAGTTCTGTGTTACCTTGTGGCCCGTAGAGTGTTTTCTGAAGTTTTTGATGGGCCTCTTGCTTGGGAATCCTGTCTTTGGGAGCCAAACCATGCACGTTTTAGTTGAGCTGTGAACTCTCATCTCCTTTATCCCATCGATGATTACTTTATGAACTAGATAGATAGGAGAACTCAGCTACATACTTCTTTCTGCTTTTGGAAGCAAAGCTGAGACTGTGATGATGATAATAGAATAATAACCGCAGCTAGACTTTGTTTAGCAATTATCATGAGTCCAGTAACACGCTAAGCCCTTTACGTAAACTCATCCATTTACTTCTTATAACAAGTGTTCTTATTACAAGGTGTTTTTATTATCCCCATTTTAGAGATGAGTGAACTGAGGCCCAGAATTTAAATAACTTGTCCCAAATCAGTTGGTGAATCCAGTAGACCAGTCTGGGTAGACTGTTCCTGGTCCCATCTTACTTTCTTTAAACTTTTTTTTTTTTTTTTTTTTTTTTTTTTTTTTTTGAGAGGGAGAGAGAGAATGCCAAGCAGGCTCCGCACAGTCAGCACAGAGCTGGACGCGGGGCTCAGTCTCATGAACCGTGAGATCGTGACCTGAGCCAAAATCAAGTCGAATGCTTAACTGACTGAACCACCCAGACACCCCCATATTCCATTCTTTGAAGACTTTTAATTTCATTTTTTTTTTTTTTTTTAATTTTTTTTTTTCAACGTTTTTTATTTTATTTTTGGGACAGAGAGAGACAGAGCATGAACGGGGGAGGGGCAGAGAGAGAGGGAGACACAGAATCGGAAACAGGCTCCAGGCTCCGAGCCATCAGCCCAGAGCCTGACGCGGGGCTCGAACTCACGGACCGCGAGATCGTGACCTGGCTGAAGTCGGACGCTTAACCGACTGCGCCACCCAGGTGCCCCTTTTAATTTCATTTTTGACTATATAAAACATTTGCCTGGTTCAGACATCCAACTGTGACCTAAAATACGTTCAGAGAGGTCCAGCTTTGGTCTGTTTCTCATCCCTATTTTCTCCCCCCTCCTGAGAATTAACCATTTTTTTTAAAAAGCTTTTCATTTATCCTTTTATTGTTTCTTTATGAAAGTACATACAAATATGTGTATATGCGTGTGCCTCTGTGTGTGTATAAAACGCACACCTCTACCCAGGATACGCTAAAGCTATTTTGTTTGCCTGTATTCATTAAAAAAAATTCCTTTTCTTATCAAAAGCAGATTCATGAGACCAGTTTGGTAAATATATTTCATATCACTTTGCAGATATCTTCCTAAGTACTGAACTTGCATTCCTATCCCTTCTTCGGCATTTTATGTTCTGCCTCATGCTTGGGATATTTCTACAGCAAGATAAAGCAGACTCTTGCACTCTGCCTTGAGTAAAAATGCTTCTCTGGAAACCTTGGGTCTGATGCCATTTAATCTGGCTAGCTTATAAAATTGAAATCAGGCTTATCATATAAGTCTGCTATTTTTCTCTAAAAGTGAAAGGAAAATTATAATAGTCATTAGATTCAGCCTTCATTTGCTTAAGGAAGATAGGTATGAATTGATTGGTGTTCCTGCAGTCAGGTTTCCAGACTTCACAGAATGTCTGTTCCCTGGAGGTTTGGTATTTCTGAAGCCGTGGACAAGGGCCAGATTTCGCTGGCCTCTGCTTTTATATCGCTTTGTCTAAAGTCTTCAAGTTACTTTTTTCTGTTTGGTAAACATGTGTATTAGTTTCCTGGGGCTGCTGTAACAAATCACCACAAACTGGGTGGCTTAAAACAACTGGAATTTATTGTCTCACAGTTCTGAGGCCAGAAGTCCAAAATTGGCCAGGCTATTAGGGGAGATTCCATCCTTTGCCACTTCTAGGTTCTGATGACTATCAGCATTTATTGACTTGTGGATCAGTGAGTCACTCCAAACTCTGCCTCCCTGGTCACACTGCTTCCTCCTGTTCTGTCTTAAATCTGTCTCTGCCTTTCTCTCGTAAGAACACTTGTCATTGGATTTAGAGCCCACCCAAAAATTCTGGGATGACCTCTTCATCTCAGAGTCCTTAAATTATTTATGTCCGCAAAGATCCCTTTTCCAAATAAGGTAATATTCACAGGTTCCAGAAATTAGAATGTAGGCATATCTTTTGGGGGGCCACCACTCATCCCACTACAATATGTTTCCAGGCTACTTAGGAAACTACAGGACAGATGTTCATAAGCAGTTACATCAAGTGTAAAGATACAGCTTAAGCTATATGGTTAGATGGTGTGACATATATTAAGTCCGAAGCATGATTTGCAAATCAGTTAATTTATTTTGCGAAGTGTATCACATGGAAAACAATGAAATATTTTAGGAGGTTGAAAATACTTAGCTTTAGTATTCTTTCCAGATCTAACATAGGATTTCCCACAGCACACTCTCTCCCAAAGACAGTAGTTTATTAGCACAATTGTAAATTGTCACCGCTCCTTAACCACTGGCTCATTAAAGGCTCTGTAGTCATTTATAGAAATGGATCAGTGTTCAGGAAAATGGTGATTGAGATTTTCCCCCTAGCCATGCAGAACACTAAGCTCTATGCAGAACACGCTAAATGGATATGTCTGTGATCCTCTCTTACCCCCTTATACAAAGAACTTTGTAATAAACCACCAGTTTTTTTTTTTCCTGTAGACAGCTTTCTCCCTGCACAGCACCCAATTATCTTTAATTGGCTAAGATTCTTGGTAGGTAGGTCATTTTGTTGCCACCTGGCCACTAGCATGAAGTTTAAGGTTGGTTTCCTTCTCTACTTTGCTCAGAGCATATTAATCCTAAATCATCCCTAAGTGAAAGCAACAGGCGTTTGCAGGGTTCTCCCTGTAAAGTAGCAAATGGAATGAGTCTTTATTCGTTTAAATGGCATCATTTGATTATGTGATAATTCAGTCCTATACTCTGAAATGTTGTCAGTTTAAGCAGAAGTGCACCAACAGAGAATTAACTGCTTTATTAGATCACGCTCTGTGCCTCTACTTCACGTTACACAGAATTTGAACAGCGCTTCTCCTCAGAGAACCTTTATTAGCATTAAAGGCTAAAGTGGAGGCGCCTGGGTGGCGCAGTCGGTTAAGCGTCCGACTTCAGCCAGGTCACGATCTCGCGGTCTGTGAGTTCGAGCCCCGCGTCAGGCTCTGGGCTGACGGCTCCGAGCCTGGAGCCTGTTTCCGATTCTGTGTCTCCCTCTCTCTCTGCCCCTCCCCCGTTCGTGCTCTGTCTCTCTCTGTCCCAAAAATAAATAAAAAACGTTGAAAAAAAAATTTTTTTTAAATAAATAAAGGCTAAAATGTTTGATTGATAGCATGTTTTTCCTTTGACCTTCCAGAAATTTGCACATGTTTACCTTCAGCCTGCCAGTGGTTGGTTGAATATTTTTAGAATTAGAAATTAGTAGATGACGTATAGACCAGTGTATGTATACTTTTATGTAAAAGTATATTCCCTCATGGCTTAGACCTCAACTGGGCCTTCATCACTGAAATCGTTGCCAGCTTAGCTTACGATCTCATGGCATGCTTTTTTCTGTTGTTGAAAAGGCAGAATCACAAAGCTTAGGCTTCCATGGCCATTTAAGTTATGTTTCCAGGCTGGTAAGCATATTTCTGTGCCCCTTAGTCGCCCAGGGACCCTTTCAACCAGAGGATGACAGTACATCAAACTTTAGATGGATCATGGTTCCCATATTGTCAGTGCCTAATTGTACTTAGGGTACAGAAAATGAGCTATGAAGAATCTCTTTGTTTCCCTGAGTCCAAGTTGTAGCTGTACTCCTATGATCATCCTCTATCTCTGTCCTTTGAAATTATCACGCGGCTAGGGCTCCCTTGCCAGGGATAAGGTTAAGGCTCGTGCTGGGATCCTCTTGGCTGCCACAGTAGACATTTCATTCCTATCCTCCTCACCTCTGAGGAGTTCACTGAGAGCAATAAAAACTGATAAACCAGATAGTAAAAGGTTAAAAAAGACAATGAAACTAAGGGCATTTTTTAAAGATCTAAGTACAAAGATAACAAATAGAATAAAAATATGAACCTTAAATGCAAAAAAAATACTGTAATTAAAAGAGCAAAGAATACGCATCTGGTAGAGAAAGATGCACAAGGAAATATAACACATGTAATTATCAAATATGACGGTTGAGACCAAACATCTGAGTCATGCCAGTAAATATGAATGGGCTTAACAGCTATTAAAGAAAAATATTATTTTGGCTCACAAAACAAGACGCAACTATATGCTGTATACAAAAATATACCTAAAACACCTACTCAGAAAGGCTAAAAGTAGAGATGGACAAAGGTATACCAGGAGGACGGTAGGAGGAGGAGTGAGCCTGATAGTAGACAAAGTAGAAATCAAGCCCCCAAAACAAAGAAGACTTTTTAACATTCTTTGAGTCTGTTTATTTTTGATAGAGATAGAGTGTGAGTGGGGGAGGGGGAGGGGCAGAGAGAGAGGGAGACACAGAATCCTAAGTGGGTTCCGGGCTCTGAGCTGTCAGCACAGAGCCTGACGTTGGGTTCGAACTCGCGAACCTTCGTGAGATCATGATCTGAGCCAAAGTCGGACGCTCAACCGACTGAGCCACCCAGGTGCCCCAAAGAAGACTTTTTAATGTTAAAAGCTACAACTTACCATGAAGATGTAACACTTTAGAGTATTTGTGCACTGAATAACCCAGCAACCACCTTTCTGGAGCAAAAACTATAGAAGAGTCAAGGAGACGTAGGTGGAAACACACCAACCATAGGGGGCTTTCATACACTTCTCTCAGTCTCAGATTAAGTGAACAAAAAAATGAGGAGATAGAAGATCTAAACAACTTAAGCAGTAAGGTACATCTGATTAATATCTATCAAACTCTAACTCTTGATATTAGAGATAATAGACAATACACCTTCTCAAATGTCTGTGGTACACTTACAGAGTGATCAAATATTAAGTCACAAGGAAAAACATTTCCATTATGTAGACATGATGTAAACAAAAATTCTGGTCACAACGCAGTAAAATCAGAAATTACTAACAAAAACAGGAAGGTCCTTTCCTATGGAAACTTTAAAACCTATTAAACAACTCTTGGGTGAAAGGGGAAATACAAACCAAAATCATAGATTTTTTTAATTTTTTAATGTTTATTTATTTTTGGGAGAGAGAGAGACAGCACAAGCAAGGGAGGGAGAGCAGAGAGAGAGAGAGATACAGAATCCAAAACTGGCTCCAGGCTCTGTGCTGTCAGAACACAGCCCAATGCAGAGCTCGAACCCACGAACCGTGAGATCATGACCTGAGCTGAAGTCGGACGGTTAACCGACTGAGCCACCCAGGCGCCCCTGAAATCATAGATTTTTAAAAATAATGATTAGTTGAAAACATTCCATCTCAGATGTTTGTTCCATATCTTAAATTTATGATCAGAAAAAGGTGAGCATTGTTCCACCCACTCTTTTTTTTTTTAATTTTTTTTTTAATGTTTATTATTTTTGAGACAGAGACAGAGCATGAACGGGGGAGGGGCAGAGAGAGAGGGAGACACAGAATCGGAAGCAGGCTCCAGGCTCTGGGCCATCAGCCCAGAGCCCGACGCGGGGCTCGAACTCACGGACCGCGAGATCGTGACCTGAGCCGAAGTTGGACGCTTAACCGACTGAGCCACCCAGGCGCCCCTACCCACTCTTGATAAATCTTTAAATAAATATTAACTTAAGTTCTCAATGTTGCCATTGTTTAATTACAGTATACTAAATAAATATTATATTTTTCATTTTTTATATACACTTATAGCCAACAATAAGAGAGTTTCTAATATGTTGACCAAAATGTTTAAAGTGCATAGAAAAGTCATAATTACCCCATTAATTATTAATATTGCTTTTCACAGTTTCTATATGCACCATCATTTTTATGATCCCACACTTCTGTCCAAAGTAGACCTCCCTATACTTTGCAAGCCTCTGCAGAAATAAATTTGAAAAACTGGATAAGATAGATAACTCTTATGAAAATACAGATTACCAAACTTGACTCCATTAGACTAAGTAGAAAGCTTAAAGTGATCAATTTCCAAAGAATAAGTAGAGTATGTTATTAGGAACTACTGCACAATAAAAGCACCAAGTCCAGGGGCACCTGGGTGGCTCAGTCGGTTGAGCGTCCAACTTTGGCTCAGGTCATGATCTCACAGTTCGTGGGATTGAGTCCCATGTTGGGCTCTGTGCTGACAGCTCGGAGCCTGAAGTCTCCTTCCGATTCTCTGTCTCCCTCTGTCTCTGCCCCCTCCCACTTGCGCGCACTCTCTCTCTCTCTCACTCTCCCTCTCTCAAAAATAAATAAACGTTAAAAAAAAAAGCTTTTAAAGCACCGAGTCCAGATGGTTTCATAGGGACCAGTTAGTCCCAGTAATTCTCAGATTATTCTAGAGCATTGTTAACAGAAGGAAAATGTTCTAATTCTTTTTATGAAACATGCATAACACTGATACCTAAACCTAAAAGACAAAGGCAATTAAAAAAGAAAACTTCAGATAAATATCACTCATGAATATGATACAGAAATAGTAAATAACAGAAGACAGAATACAAAACCATAGTAAGAAGGTATACCATGACCAAATAACATTCATTCCAGAAATGCAGAATTTGTTTGGTATTAAGAAATACAATATTATCATACAGTATATTAATATATAAGGAAAGTAATTATATAATTATTCTCATATTCACTGAAGAAGCCTTTAACAAAATTCAGTACCCAGGCCTTCGAAAACATTCAAGAAAAAAGGAACTGTAAGATAATTTAACATATATACAATGTATATACACCATATACTAGGTGTATATACTAGGTCCTCAACCTAGTATCTTAGTTGATAGAGAACACTAGATGCGTTTCCCCCAATTTCAGGAAGAAGGCAGATGTGTCCACTATCCCCAATACTATTCCAAATGTTAGTGCAATATCTGCCAATTCCATTAAACAAGAGAAACCAATTAGAGACAGAAGACTAGGTAAAGAAGATACGAAATTCTGTTTGCAGATGATATGATAATACATCCGGAAAACCATAGGAAAATCAATGATAAGACTAACGCAAGCAGTAAAAGAATTCAGTGAAGTTAACATATAAGATCAATAGCTTTTATAAGCAGTTAGAAGATACAAACGTGCCTGGAACATGTTGTAAAGTAAAGAATTAAGGAAATACTCAAAAAAGGATGGGATGCATTGAAAGAGCACAGATGCTAGGCAACCCAAAAGAGCTCCTAGTGATCAAAGGTGAAACAATTTGAGCAACAAAATAAATAACACTAATACTAGATTATAACTGGAAGAATAAAGAAATACTTACAAGTCTATAATGATCTAACTAAACAATTGAAAAATAAGGGGGAAGAAAGGACAGATCTTTCTTACAGAGCAGTTCCAATCGATAAACGTAGGACTGAGGGACATAGAAAATCACCATTAGAACACCACAGTAATAATTGTTGCAGGCAAGTTATCCACCAGTGGATGCTAAAGTTTGAGGAGAAATGGGATATTTTTATAATCTCAAAGTATCTCCTCTAGGATATTTATAAATTACAAAGGGAAATACAGTAACCTAACAGTGGAGAAAAACAGCAAGACACTACATTAACCAAGCGATCAAGTTTAATATCACCACTGACAGGACATTGGCATTACGCATTGCTGATAAAATGGAACAAGAAAGGCACAGCATCATTTCTGTGGTGTTCTTGCCAAAAGCGAATAGCTTTAATCCTGAGAAAACATCATTCAAACCCAAATTGTGGGGATATTCTCTAAAATACGTGACTAGTACTCTTCAAAAGTGTCAGGGTCTTGAAAGACCAGGAAAGACTGAAAAAGCCTCACATACTGGAGAATACTCAGGAGCCATGACAACTAATTGCAATGTGGGATTCTGGATTGAATTCTGGAACAGAAGAACATTAATGGGAAAATCAGTAACATGTTAATAAGGTCTGTAGCTTAATTAATAGTATTACAGCAATATTAATTTTCTGGTTTAGCTAATTGTACTTTGGTTATGTTAGATATTGACATTAGAAGAAACCGTATGAAGGGGAGCTCTGTACTATTTCTGTAACTTTTCTATGTGTCTGAGTAAATAATTAAAAAATAAAGTGATGGCTAAATAAATAACTATAAGTTATCAAAGGATACTTATTGCTTAATTTGAGAGCGTTAAAGTTTGTTTGTTTTATACAGTTTTAGAGTAACCTGTATTGTTGATTTAAATTCAAAGAGCCCTCGGAAATAATTCGAGAAGAATTGTTTTAAGTTTATTTACTTATTTTGAGAGACAGAGAGAGAAAGAAAAAGCGAGCAGGGGAGGGGGGAGAGAGAGAGAATCCCAAACACGCTCCATGCTGTCAGTGCAGAGCCCGATGTGGGGTTCGATCTCACAAATGGTGTGATCATAACCTGAGCCAAAATCAAGAGTTGGACACTCAACCGACTGAGCCGCCCAGGCACTCCGAGAAGAATTTCTTTTTTTTTTTATTTTTTTTATTTATTTTTGGGACAGAGAGAGACAGAGCATGAACGGGGGAGGGGCAGAGAGAGAGGGAGACACAGAATCGGAAACAGGCTCCAGGCTCCAGGCTCCGAGCCATCAGCCCAGAGCCTGACGCGGGGCTCGAACTCACAGACCGCGAGATCGTGACCTGGCTGAAGTTGGACGCTTAACCGACTGCGCCACCCAGGCGCCCCAAGAATTTCTTTACTCTTTATTAAATTCAGAACAAACTGGCTTCCCTGTCGGTACCTCAAACACTTTCCAAATAAAAGTTGATCTGGCCATTGAGGAAGTTAAAGGTGTCTCTTGTTGAAGTGTAGAGTGGGTGAGGATAGTCTTTTTAAAAGGAGAACATTAAATGGTTTTAGTTTCATAGTGATGGTCTTCTCAAGATGTGTACAATGTCTTCTCAGGTATTCCGGAAGGACCTCATCAGTGCCATGAAACTTCCAGATTCTCATCATATTAGTCCTGACAGCTATTACCTCTTTGCCGATACATGGAAGGAAGAATGGGAAAAGGGAGTCCAGGTACCAGCCAGTCCAGACAATATTCCACAGCCTTCTGTCAGGTACTTGCTTTGACTTAAGGAATGAATGATCTTATGGTTATCTGTGCGCTGGCTGGGGAGAGACTTTGAATGGGTAATGATACATTTATAATACAAAGTCATATACTGCCACCAGTGGCAGATGGTCTGAGGCTAGGGTAGGCCAGCAGTTAAAGTCAAGCTCATTTATTTAGGGATATAATATGTGCCCATTCGCAGGGTTAAACTATCTTGAAGTCCAATCTGAACTTGTGATAAGGTTTTAGAGACTAGGATTTCCAAGTCTACTAGCATTTACTAGTCTTTGAAGAGAAACAACATTAATGACATAACCTTGTAAGAAACCTATTAATATATAATCCCATTAGAAGTTGCTTCATTTTAATAGGGGCCTTGTCGTGATAGCATCTGTAAATAGAAGGCCAAAACATACAGTCTGTGAAATGCATAAACCCAAATGAAAGGGGATGAAACTGGAATATCGGGTTGACTATAAGCACATAACCTTCATTTACAAAGACTTGAGAAGAACGTTTAAGTAGGAGAGGACTTTTCTGCCAGAGAAAGGAGTAAGTTCAGCTCCTCAAGTGCGATGACTGGGGTGCCTAGGTGGCTAAGTCAGTAATGTGTTCCACTTTGGCTCAGGTCATGATCTCACAGTTCGTGAGTTTGAACCCTGTGTTGGGCTCTGTGCTGACAGCTCAGAGCCCGGAGCCTGCTTCGGATTCTGTGTCTCCCTCTCTCTCTGCCCCTCCCCCGCTCCTGATCGATCTCTCTCTCTCTCGAGGTCTGTCTCTCTCACACAAACAAACATTAAAATTTTTTTTTTTTAAAGAGAGTAATGACTGGTTTGGAAGCCATTTTTTCATATTGGTCTTTGTGTTTCCCACTGCTTTGCGCAAAGGCTGGCATGAAATAAAATGCTTGGTATGAGTTTTGAGTGCAGAAAAGAAGGAAGGAATGGAAGGAATAGCACCAGATAAGGGGACTGGTGGGACCCGCTGCTCACTATGAGAATTACCTTATTGTACATCTTCTCTTTTTCTGGCACATGTTAGGTTCCTAAAGGGCAGCAGTTACATCCTTGAATTCTGTGCCCCTCGCCTCAGGTTTTTAGGCCCTCGTCATGCCCCGGAACCACTTGTCAGATCGCTTCTAGAAGCCCGAGCTCAGGCCACTCCACCCATGGAGAGAAAGCTCCACAGTCTTGCCCAGCACATTTCCTGAGCCTCACTAGCTCCGTCGTCATCAACGCCATCTCCTGTCTCCTCAAAATCAGTGCAGCATCATGAGTGAACACAAGAGTCAGACATTTTCATCTCCTTCTTGTCCGTATTTTCATATACCATAGCAGTAACACTGGGAAGCCTATATACACATGAACAGTCATCACAAATAGAGGAGCATAAAAATGGGTAAGAAAATGTGATAGTGGGCACAGGAAGGCACAGAAATGCATGATGAGAAGAGAAAAGAAAGACAACAAGATGTGACTATAAGCTACCTAAAAGCAGAGCTCCTGTTGTCAAATAGGAGGTTTTCAACGCACACTTATTGATGTGAGGAGACTAGGACAAAAGCAAAGAGGAAAATGAGTGGATGTTAGGAAAGAAAATTAGTGAAGAACCAAAATACATTACAAGTAAGAAAAGCAAAGATGACACTAGGAAGGGAAGGGCATAAAAACAAAGATCAGGGAATAACAGTAAGTAGGAAGGGCTAATAATAAACCTTCCCTTTTTAACCACTTGTATTTCCTTTACTAAAAGTGAAAAGATTTTTTCACTTTCTCAAGCACTTGATGGAAAGAGTTTATTGTAAGGAAACCTACAACTAACAAGTAAACTTTAATAGATCAAACTAGGAAATTGGGTTGGGTGGGTACCTGGGTGGCTCAGTCAGTTAAGCACCTGACTCTTTCAGTTCAGGTCATGATGTAATGGTTCATGAGTTCAAGCCCCGCATTGGGCTCTGTGCTGTGTCAGCAAGGAGTCTGCTTGGAATTCTGTCTCCCTCTTTCTCTGCCCCTAGCCCTCTCAATGCTGGCGCTCGCTCTCTCGCGCGCGCTCTCTCTCGCTCTCTCTCTCTCTCTCTCTCTCTCTCAAAATAAATAAACTTAAAAATTTTTTTAAATAGGAAATTGGGAGGTGAGGGATTTCACTAAGTTCTTCAGTCAAGTCTAGTTTCAGGTTTGTCACATGACCATCATGTATTTTTATAAATGTGCAGCTTGCCTTTTTTTTTTTTTTAAAGATTCTCACGTGGCCTTTCCTCTGTGTGCACAGAGGGTGGGGGAGAGACAGAAAGAGAAGTCAAGATCTGGCATCTCCTTTTCTTCTTATAAGGACCCACCAACCCTATCAAGATTAGGTCCCCACTTTATGACCTCACTTAACCTTTGTTATCTCTTGATAGGCCCCATCTTCAACTATAGTCACACTGGGAGTTAGAGCTTCAACATTAAAATTTTGGGAGAACACAATTCAGTCTATAACAACCACTAACCTACTTTCTGTCTCTATGGATTTGCCTTTTCTGGACATTTCATATAAATGGAATCATACAGTGTGTAGTCTCTGAGTCTGACTTCTTTAATGCAGCATAACATTTTCAAGGTTTATCCACGTAGTCGTACATATCAGTATTTCGTTAACTTATTATGGCCAAATAATATTCCATTGTATGGATATACCATATTTGTTAGTTTGTTCATCAGTCGATGGATGTTTGGATTGTTTCCATGTTTTAACTATTATAAATAATGCTGCTGTGAGCATTCTTGTACAAGTTTTTGAGTGGACTTAGTTTTCATTTCTCGTGGGCATGTACCTAGGAGTAGAATTACTGAGTCCTGTGGTAACTGTGTCTTTAACATTTTGAGGAACTGTCAGACTGTTTTCCAGAGCATCTGTATCTTCTATTCCTACCAGCAATATATGAGGGTTTCATTTTCTCCGTGTCTTTACCAACACTTGTTATTGCCTGTCGTTTTGATTATAGCCATCCTGGTGGATATAAAGCAGATCTCTCCATAGTGTTAAGTTGCATTTGCCTAATGGCTAATGATGTTGAGCATCTTTTCTTCATGTGCTTATTAGCCATGTGTATATTCTTTTTGAAAGAGAGCTTTTCTACTTTATTACAAAAAGAAGCCTTTGTGTGATTTTTTTTTCTCTTCCTATGAAACACTGCTGTTCAGACAGCCAAAGTGAATCACCTCGTCTTTACTTCTTTATGTTTCATCACATTCACTTTGGAATAGATGCCCTCAGCTGCTAAAAATCTGACCCGTTGGTGAACAAGGCAACAGAGTCCCCTGACCAGCGGTTTTGGAATGTCCCATTTTTATATACTACATTCATACATACCTCGTATATATTTTTTCTTTGGAGAAATTATTCAGATCTTTTCTCCATTTTAAAAATTGGGCTGTTTGTTTTGTTACTGAGTTCTAAAAGTTCCTTACATATTCTGGATATAAGTCTCTTATCAGACACATGATTTACAAATAATTTCTCTCATTCTATGAGTTGTCTTTTCACTTTCTTGGTAGTGTCCTTTGAAGCACAAAAGTTTTTAGTTTTGATGAAGTTTAGTTTGTTTTTTGCATTGGTTGCTTCCCCTTTTGGTGTCATATCTAAGGAATCATTGCCTAAACCAAGATTTTGAAGTTTTGCACCTGTTTTCTCCCAAGAATCTTATAGTTTCATCTCCTACGCTTGCGTCTTCGATCCATTTGAGTTAACTTTTGTATATGTTGTGGAGTGTTAAGGCCCAGCTTCATTCTGTCACATGTGGACGTCCGTGTGTCCCTGCTCATTCGTTGAGCCAGCCTCCTTTTAGAAAGTGATAGGTGCGAGACCCCAGGTCCCCCCCCCCCCGCCACCTCGGTGCCATGCCGCTGTGGAAGAAAACACAGTTCTTGAATTGCCAAGTAATCCCAGTCCTATTTTTACAAATCCCTTCTTTCACAAATCTACCAAGGTGACTTTAAAAAATGTTTTCCTACTTTGACTTGAGATGCTGATTTCTCTATTTATACTTCACTCTGTCCAACTATGTTACTTTTTTTCCCCCACACTGTAAGACAGAACAGTATTTGTGTTCCTTTTTATTGGCTAATTTTCTAACTTTTTGCGTTAGTGTTTCTTTTTATATGTCTTCAGTATTGTTGTTTTCATAGATTACAAACCTCCTACAAGTTAAGGATGTGCATGGTAACAGTTGAGTTATTTACACAATTGAGAGAATATTTGAACAGTTTTTTAATTAAAAGATGGTAGCTTTATGGGGCACCTGGATGGCCCAGTCGGTTGTGTCCAACTCTTGATCTCCGCTCAGGTCTTGATCACAGCGTCGTGAGTTCGAACCCTGCGTTGGGTGCCACACTGGGCATGGAGCCTACTTTAAAAAAAGAAGATAGTAGCTTTGCTCTCAAAAGCCACAAATAAAAGTGTTTTCCTCTAATATAACTGCCAAATCTAAACAAATGTAAATGCTTTATAATGAGACCTTAGAATGATTGCTTTTAAATTGAAAACCAGTATCTTCAGTGATCATGTATTACTTTCATATAAAGAAGAAATGTTAATTGTTTAATTGTAAACATTCTTCCCACCTTCCAAAATTTAAAAAATCGTAAATCAGTGTGCATCAAGAGCATGATGACATTCCTTAATTCTCTGCTAAAGGTTTTTGTTTTTTTTTTTTTTTTAATTTTTTTTTTTTCAACGTTTTTTATTTATTTTTGGGACAGAGAGAGACATAGCATGAACGGGGGAAGGGCAGAGAGAGAGGGAGACACAGAACCGGAAACAGGCTCCAGGCTCCGAGCCATCAGCCCAGAGCCTGACGCGGGGCTCGAACTCACGGACCGCGAGATCGTGACCTGGCTGAAGTCGGACGCTTAACCGACTGCGCCACCCAGGCGCCCTAAAGGTTTTTAATAAAGACTCTAGCAGTTCACAATAGGATATAAGTAATATCAGAATGTAAAAGCAAAACTCTTCTAATACATTATTTTGGATCAGCTCATCCATGTTGGTTTTAGTAAAATGAAAACCTAATCGGTTAGTGACTTTATTTTCCACTGGTAGAAATCTCACTTCTCTAGAGAAAATATTCTAAAACATAAATTTGTTAGAGAAATTTAAGAATGAATCTAATGCAATACAATACAGTAGTCCCCCACCCCCCATTCACTGGGGATACATTCCAAGACCCCTACTGGTTGCCTGAAACTGGATAGTGCCAAACCCTATGTATGCTATGTTTTTTCCTATACATACACACCTATGATAAAGTTTAATTTCTAAACTAGGTACAGCAAACTATTAAGATAACTAATAAAATGTAACAATTACAACAACATACTATAATACAAGTTATGTGAATGTGCTGTCTTCTCTCAAAATATCTCACCCTTCTCATGATGATGTGAGATGATAAAATGCCTACTTGATGAGATGAAATGAGGTGAATGACATGGGCATCGTGACATAGCATTAGGCTACTATTGACCTTCTGATGATACATCAGAAGGAGGATCATATGCCTCCAGACCACGGTTGACTGTGGGTAACTGAAACCGTGGAAAGGGAAACCACAGACAAAGGGGGACTACTCTAGTTATTTAAGTTAAAACATACATGAAAATATTGGGAAGTAACTCTTTACAGGTTCTTCTTTGTATTAGTCCAGATAGGCCATTTACTATAACAGACATCCCCCTCCCCCAAAGTCTCAGCGTATTAACACAGTGAAGGTTTTATGTATTGCACTTATCTCCATCCAGTGTAGGTTGGGATGTGAGTCACCTCTGCCCCATGTGGTCCTTCAGGGACTCAGGCTTTTTTATGAGTGGCTTCTCTGTTGGCTAGGTCCATTTCTACTCCCATCTTTCCCCACAAAATTCTAAATCCAGTCTGCAGGAAAAGAAAAGACAATGTGGAGGGTTATACAGGTAGATTTTGGGGGTGCTAGGATTTGAAGTGGCTTATCCACCTATATTCCATTGGCCAGAGCTCACTCACTTGGCCCACCTGACTGCAGAGAAGGCTGGAGGGTGCAGTCTTGCTGTGTGCCTAGATGGAAAACGAAACAGTTTGGTGAGCACCTAGCACTTCTCTGCTACTCTTTGATAGTGACATTACAAACTCAAAGCTCCGTGAGCGCAGGGACCTTACTGATACTATTCACCAATGTAACCCTGTAGTTGATGCTGTGACCTGCACTGCCCAAATTCCCATATAGTCTTAGGACCTTTCTACATGATCTCTCAACAGCATAATTTGACTTCTTACATAGCACCTCTGGGCTCCAAGAGTGAGTATTCCAAGAGATAACAAGTGGAAGCTGCTAGTCTCAAGACCTGGGCTCAGAAACTCGCATAGTATTATTTCCACCGTAGTTTTTTTTTTTTAATTTATTCTGATTTTTATTTTAAGTAGGCTCCATGCCCAACGCGGGCTTGAACTCACGACCCTGAGATCAGGAGGCTTGCTCTGCACCGACTGAACCAGCCAGGCACCCCACTTCCACCATATGTTATTAGAGCAGGTCACAGAGAGCTCCCGAACTGAAGGGGAGAGAAATAGACCCTACCTCTCGACAGAAGGAATATCAGATGATATGTGACCCTCTTCAATCTGTCACAATAGTAATATTTTTAATGTTTGTGTTTCAGTTACTTGCCTAATTGCCTGCAGACAGATTAATCAGTCGGCTAGAGAAACTTAAATACTAATAAGCTAAACACTTGCTTTTTATTTATTACCTAATCCACAAGATTGTCAGAATGCTTCAGAATTTTATTTCCTAATGGACTTAAGTAATTTTGGATATATAGAAGTTAATTGACCTGATCCTTGGGGCTGTCATAACTGAAAAGGAGGGGAAAGTGATACAGCAGAGTAAGTGAAGCATATTTCAGAATCTTTGTTCTGGTTTTCAAGCCAGATTTTTCCCTCTGTTGCACTGTCCTTTCTGCAGTTGTTTCTTTAGCGTAGTGTAGGGTGTGTGGCAGTTGAGGGGAGAGGTGCAGACAATCACAGAGCCAGCTTGCACTGTAAGTTACAGCTGTTGAGATAAGTCTGTTGACTACCACAAGGAACTTTCTGAAAGCAAGTTCAACAAATGAAGTTGGTGTTAACTTCATTACATGTTTTTAGGTAGACCATGGATATTTTTTTATGCTAGTCAACAATAAACAAGCTTCAGATCATTTTTTTTGTTTTAGGTTTTCATTTGTATATTTAAATAGTTTCTGTTGCCACAAGGTTACAATGGAAGGAAAACAGTGCTTCATGTTTGGTTGAAAGGAAGCATGCATTATAATTTCTATGACACGCAAGTGGTTGATGTATTTACTGTGTGTGTGTGTGTGTGTGTGTGTATGCTTTTAATTATAGATGAATTACTGACTTATTGTGAAAACAAAAATGAATCAGAATACAAAACATCAACTGCATTGTATATATGCTTATACACACGCTTGTGTGTGTGTGTGTGTGTGTGTGTGTATGTGTGTGTGTATGTATATATATATATATATATATATATATATATATATATATATAAAAATGGGAATGTTCTAGAACTTGCTTTTTTCACTTAACAGTTTATCATCAATCACTAATGATACTTAAAGAGGGATATTCAGATATTCCTCTTTTAGATATTTTGGATAGATATTCAGACAGGCCCCTATTTCTTTTTGGAATGTAAACATTGAACTAACTGGACTATGGAGAGCAGCACTTTCTTCACTAAATTCCAGGCTCAAATATATAACCACCAATTCATCATCTCCATTTGGATGTCCAGTAGGCATCTGAGACTTCAAATGTCCCAAACTGAACTATTGATCTTCTTCCCAAACTAGCTCCACCTGTAGTTTCCTGTGTTTAACTGATGGCGGATCCATTCTTTGTGCTGTGTCTTTTCAGTCTTTCTAGCCAAAATTCTTGGAGCTGTCTTTGATTCTTCTTTGCCTCATACCCCAGACTCAGTATTAAAGGAGATCTTCTTGACCCTACTTTCAAAAGATACTCAGATTCCATATAGTGAGTCAAAAGAAGAATGGCCCTGATGATAAATGGGAGCCCAAGCCTGCCTCCCGCTCCACTGCTCCATTTCATCATCCTGCCTCTCTCACCATCCCTGTTCTCCTTGCCCCACTCTCCCCACACTTCCTTTCCTGTTCCGTTTCATGCGGCACCAGTCTGCCACTCTTGCTTTCAATTATGAGACTCCGTCAGAAGCACAATGTAGACAGCGCCTTCATACACACATCTTAACGTTTAAAGCAGCCCTCCGGTGGCTTTCCCACTTACTGTTGCCCCCAGACTTAGCAGCTTCAAGCAGCTATGTTACACTCATGGATTCTGTGGGTCAGGAAATCGGATGGGCAGAGTGGAGATGGCTTGTCTCTGCTCCGTGATATCTACGGCCTCATCCAGCAAGACTTGAAATTTGGGGGTGACTCAGCAGCTGGGGGCTATAATCATCTGAAGGCTTATTCACTAACATGTCTGTCACCTGGGCTGGGATGACGTAGACCGTACATGGCTTCTCCATGCATTTTGGTTTCCTCACAGCACAACAGTCTCAGCACAGGCAGACTTCTTACAGGCCTCAGGCAC
Organism: Neofelis nebulosa; assembly: GCF_028018385.1. Classification (NCBI taxonomy): domain Eukaryota; kingdom Metazoa; phylum Chordata; class Mammalia; order Carnivora; family Felidae; genus Neofelis; species Neofelis nebulosa. The sequence continues at coordinate 41,480,386 of NC_080800.1, forward strand.
CTACGCGTGTTCCGGCCAATAAGGTGAAAGGTGTATTCCCTTTTAAGACCCGGCCTTGCACTTCTCATAGCATCACTTCTGCCATATTCTGTTGGTGGAAACAGTCGTAAGCCCTCCCTGATTGAAGAAGAGGAGAAATAGACTTCACCACTTGATGGGGGAGTAGCAAAGTCACATTGTAAAAGAGCATGTGAGATTTTGAAAATACCAGCTGTCACAGAGGTTATAATTGTCCTTTGTTTCATAGATGAGGCATGGAGTTTGATAGAGAGGCAGTCGACCCAGAGTGGCCAGATTAACAAGGAGAAATTTGGGGAACTACTAGAGATAGTAATATAAAGGGGCTCCTATTTAGGTAGCTTTTAAGACATTTATTTCAAGCCTTTAAAAAATCCATAATGATAAAGTATTGTGCAATTTCTGTGCTGTTCACAAATGATCCTAATCCACTCCAGGAAATGAAGCATAGTCTCTACCTGCCAAATATTTAGATCAACCAAAGACACACTAAGGATTCACTGTGCATAATATATAGGGGAGGCCGTCGGTCAGGTTAGAGTAGTTGCAGCTTTCTTTTGTTGCCTCAGTGTCAAACAGCAGTGTTCACATGCTGTGAACCTGGCCTACCCTGAGGAGCCGGTGGGTAGGCCTTTTTTCTATGGAGCTAAGCAGGTGTAGCTGTGGGTCCTTTCACCAAAGGTCAGTCACCCACGAAGTTATTACAACATTCATTTACATTTGAGCATCCAAATCAAAAACTGCCCTTACTTAACATCATCCTGGCAAAATTGCTCATACCTCTGGGCTTATGAGCTTTTGCTGATTTGATCAGTTGTTCTGGTGACATTCAAAGAATGTCTCTATACCTAGGATATATTGCCCAGAGAAGAAAATGACCCAGGGATAATCCTGGAATTTTCCCCAGCTGCAGCCATGTGGTATGTACTTGAAGATGTTAAAGCTGCATTTTAGAAATCCCAAAGTAGTATTTTTCACTAATTCTCATAGACCTTCCCCTCTACACAAATTTCTCCATGTGAGATTTGAATTAACTTCACCTTTACCCGTGCATTTCCTTGCCTTTAGTATTACCGTTTCAGTCTATAGTATGTTCACTGCCATAGATTCGGTCCTTAGATTCAGACCTTTAGTTCAAGTTACATATGAAAAGATGAGTGACATAACGTCATTGTCATCATTATCATTATAAATCTTGCATGGAAGTATAATATACACATAGAGAAGTGACCAGAGCATAACTGTATAACTCAGTGAACTTTCATGAATGAAGTACACTTGTTTAACTGCCACTCAGATCGAAAAATAGAATGTGACCAACACCCTAGAAGCCCTCCTGCTCATGCCCAGTAACTGACCTCCCTCTCCATAGGTGACAGTTTTTGAACTTGATATTGAGGCTAGATTGTTCTGTTCATCATAACAGTTGTGAGATTTATCCATGCTGTTGCATGTACTAGTTTATTAAGCTTCACTTCTGTGTCATAGTCCATTTTGTCAATATTCCACATTTTATTTATCCATTCTGATCTTGATAGGTATTTGTATCACTTCCAGTTTTCAGCTAATATAGACATCTTTCTTCCTTTGACATACATATGTCTACTTTTTTGTTAAGTATATTCCTCAGAGTGAGTTTACTAGGTCCTAGGGTATGAAGTTCAGCTAGGATATCTGCTGCTGAGTAGTTTGCCAAAGTGGTTGTACTAATTCACACGCCCACCGGCAGTGTAGGAGAGGTCTGTTTGCTCTGCTTCCTTACAAACACTTAAGTAATGTCAGTTTTTGGTCGGTCTTTCCAAGTTTAGCCATTCTGGTAGGTAATAGTAATTATGATTTCGATCTACATTTCTCTGATAACTAATGAGGTTGAGAACCGTTAAGAAGTTTTCTTGCCATGTGGATAGCCTTATTTTTGAAGTATCTATTCAAATTTCTTGTCTACTTGTCTGTCTTTTTCTAATTGATTTGTAAGAGTTTATTATATATTGGTGATAAACACGTTTTTTAATCTCTTCCTTTATGGCTGATGGCTTTTTTTTTAAGTTTCACTTATTTATTTATTGAGAGAGACAGAGAGAGGGAGGGAGAGAGAGCGTGAGTGGGGGAGGGGCAGGGAGAGAGAGGGAGAGAAAGAATCCCAAGCAGGCTCCACACTGTCAGCACAGAACTCGACACAGGGCTTGATCCCACGAACCGTGAGGTCATGACCTGAGCCGAAAGAACATCCAATTTCTTTAAATAAATAACGAATAAAATATATTTGCCTTCAGAGCACCTGGCTGGCTCAGTCAAAGAAGCATGCAGCTCTTGATCTCATGTTCATGAGTTCAGGCCCCACATTGGGTGTAGAGATTACTTATAATAAACTTTAAAATATATATATGTGTGGGGCGCCTGGGTGGCTCAGTCAGTTGAGCGTCTGACTTCGGCTCAGGTCATGATCTCACGGTTCATGGGTTCAAGCCCCGCATCGGGCTCCGTGCTGACAGCTCGGAGCTTGGAGCCTGCTTTGGATTCTGTGTCTCCCTCTCTCTCTACTCCTCCCCTCCTTGCAGTCTGTCTCTCAAAAATAAAAATAAACACTTAAAAACATATATATATATATATATATATATATATATATATATATATATATGTATGTGTGTGTATGTATATATGTATAAGATATATACATATATATATATCTATAGATATAGATATAGTGTGTGTGTGTGTGTGTGTGTAGTCATAGTCTGAGGTTTCTTCCAGAAGCTTAATAAACATGTTAGTTTAAGTCAAGAACATTTATAGTCTACCTTGTTCCACATAGAATTTGAGGCAATCAATATGAATAGTTAGCAAAATATTCTTTCTTTTAGAACAAGATGAATCTTGAAAAAAATTAGATATTCTATAATTACCTCATAGGCCATGCACCAAATAAGCATAGCATATTTAATCTCATTGTCTTGGGAGAATTCATATGCATGTCCTGTCCTTTTCAGTTGGGTTCATTTCAGTTGGAAGCAGGCCTCTGTCAGCAGTTCCCAAGTTTTTAGCTTCAATAAATATTTTAGGGTTCTGCTTTTTTCCTCAAATATTTGTCGCCTTTGGCTTTAAAAACTCCATATGGTAGGAAAGTTAAAATGTGCAAAAGCATATAGTTATTAACTTTATTCAACATACATTATGTGGAATCATAACCTTGTGGAAGAATGCTTAGGAAGAAATATTTATTGTATATTTACAAGGTGGACTATGCCTATGTATGCTTACATGTCTTTATACAAATACGTTTATGTTTATGAATCCTTCTACATATATAGTGACTCTTGAGTAAAGAAACTGGCTCCACAAGCCTTCCAGAGAAACAGTTTTCATTTTATGATATATGTACATATTTCTTTCTCTCTTTTTTAGAGGGTCCACTGTGTTCTTTAAAATTTCCAGGGAATGGGGTGCCTGGGTGGCTCAGTCAGTTAAATGACTTCAGCTCAGGTCATGATCTCACGGCTCATGGGTTCAAGCCCTGCATCAGGCTCTGTGCTGACAGCCTGGAGCCTGCTTCAGATTCTGTGTCTCAGTCTCTCTCTGCCTGCCTGCCTGCCTCTCTCTCTCTCTCTCTCCCTCCCTCCCTGTCTCCCTCCCCCACCAACAATAAATAAACATTAAAAAAATTTTTTTAGGGGCACCTGGGTGGCTCAGTCGGTTAAGCATCTGACTTCAGCTCAGGTCATGATCTCGTGGTTCGTGAGTTCAAGCCCCGCATTGGGCTCTGTGCTGACAGCTCGGAGCCTGGAGTCTCCTTTGGATTCTGTGTCTCCCTCTCTCTCTGTTCCTCCCCCACTCGCACTCTGTCTCTCCTTCTCTCAAAAATAAATAAAAATTAAAAAAAATTTTTTTAATTGCCAGGGAAGAGTGCCTAGGTGGCTTAGTCTGTTAAGTGTCTGACTATTGATCTCAGCTCAGGTCTTGATCTCAGCAATCTCAGCATCTTGAGTTCAAGCCCACACTGGGCATCGAGCCTACTTAAAAAAATAAAAATAAACTAAAATTGCGAGAGAATAAGAATCCAGATTTCCTCTTGTTTGTATTCTGATGCTTCATGCAGTATCTAAAACATTGATTGTAGAATACGTCATTGGTGAGAAACTTCTCTTTCTTCCCTTGCTTGGTTTCCTTGGCTTGGGCTCCTAAGTGTCAGGAGGGGTGAGAGGAAATACAGGTTTGCTCAGGCTTGCTGGAGAAGTTGATAGAGGAACAGGAATCTTTCATCCTGTCATGTTACCCTGGCCCAGACTTATGGTCACTATCATTTATGGCTAGGAAATGCCTGAAGTTTATGTAAGTCCATGGTCTTTAGGGTTCACCTCATTTACATAAATAGTGAAAATAACGAGAAATATAGTAACAATAACATTATTAAACATCTTTTTTTTACTATATACTATGCTAAGCACTTTATATATTTATTTCACATATCATAATAGCCCTGCAAGTTTAATACTATTTTATCATAATTTATGACTACTGTCCTTACTTTTTAGCTAAGAAAAACAAACCTTATAGAAACTAAGTAGTTCCCAGGGTGCCTGGGTGGCTCAGTCGGTTAAGCGGCCAACTCTTGATTTTGGCTCTGGTCATAATCTCAGGGTTGCTGAGTCCAGGCCCCACAACGGGTTCTGCACTGTGTGGGGCCTGCTTAAGATTCTCTCTCTGCTCCAACCCCGTTCGTTCTCTCTCTCTCTCTCTCTCTCTCTCTCTCCCTCTCCCTCTCCCTCTCCCTCTCCCTCTCAAAATAAATAAAACTTAAAAATTTTTAAAAAAAGAAAGTAGTTCCCCAAGATGACTATGTATGTAAATGGCAGAAAAACCAGGCTTGTGAGTCTATAGCCTGTACTTTTTTTTTTTTTAAGTTGGGAAGGGGCAGAGAGAAAGGGTGAGAGAATCCCAAGCAGGCTCTGTGCTAGTAGCCAAATCAAGAGTTGGACGCTTAACCAACTGAGCCACCCAGGCGCCCCAGTCTATACTCTGTGCTCTTTACCACCATCCAGTATTGCCTCCATGGCAGAAAATCATGACTTTGGCTGAAATATATCTATCTTTGGTATGGAATCTGCTGTGCCTTTGTGCAGGTATCATCTCTTCCTCAGTTCCCCCTTCTAAACAAACGTGGTAGCTATTGCACCAAGAACACACAATGCAACATTATTAGAATGAATGATAACAGAGACGCAGGAGCGATAAGTATAACTGAAATATCTCATTAGCAGTCAGAATGTTCACGGCAGATGACAAAACTGAATCTGTAGAACCATTTACTTTCTAGAAAGGGATCTGTCGTACCTCTCAGTTGGCAGAGCAAGGGATCTCCCCCTATGGAGGCAAGGGAGAACATTCAGCTCCACCATATGGCCTGAGTGCCGTTGGTCCCACCCAGTCAGTCCCTAGAATCTGTCATTTGTCGACTGTTATCAGTATCTTTCTTTCACTTGTCTAGGGTTGTGGCTCAGAAAGTAAAGGATGTTCTGTTTATGCGGCCCCGGAAGTATATCCGCTGCTCCAGCTCGGAAAGCACAGAACCTGGCTACATCAACATCATGGAGTTGGCAGCATCTGTGTGTCGCTATGACCTAGACGACATGGACATCTTCTGGCTCCAGGAACTCAATGAAGACCTCGCAGAAATGGGTAAGTTCTTTTCTTACAACTAAGTTATTCCTTGACTTGACTCGTGGTTTTTTTTAAGTTGTCAGGACCATTTAACTTGCTTTCATCTTGTGGCTTCTTTTCTTTTCTGGCCTTTTCATTTATTTTTCTCTTTGATCTTACCTTAATGAGGCATTTCTTGAAATGCATAAATATACTGAAATAGAGCAATAACATTTAAATCTGACCTTTTCTTTCCTTGTTCATTGTGAATAGCACAGGTCAGGGATGGCATGTAGGTTTTATAAGATTGTTTTCCAGTTCTGATTGTGAGAGTGATCATGGCTAATTGGACTCCTGGTTGAGGATTCTGAAGCTGGTTCCTGGCTCAGCCCTGAAAAACACTCTGATCAGTGGGCAGGGCCAGGGGCAGCAGCACTTCTGCCGTCTCTGCTGGGTGGACAGAAGTTGTAACTTCAGCATTAGGCAGCACCGCTGCACCCGACAGGTCGGTGTGTCCGGTGAGCCTTGATGCCAGACTTGTCATTTCCTGCCGGAAGGAGAACGAAAGGCCTAGGGCAGAACTTCCCCTAAGCAGTTCTCAGCTATCTCACTACCTTTAGCGAGTTCTGAAGTTGTCATGCAGGTCTCGAAAAATAAAATTCAATTAAGCAAAGGCAAGCAAACAAACAAACAAACAAAACTTGGAAGTACACGTAATAATAGTGGTAAAGTGATGGTATGCCGTACCGTACCGTGCCGGCAGTGCTGGGAAATGCTAGGCTGAAAGGAAACTCACTTTGTGCTTACGCACAGCTCTTTGACCAGTCTTCAGCCTGAGCGGTGTTTAGGTCCATATGGTCCTTTGGAACTCTGTGGGTGGTTTTATTTAAGTCTCTGTAGGAGATACGGTAAAGCATACATTTGTTTGCATTTTTGCTTGAATCACGTTTATCCATTGTTAGCACAACAAGGATCAGCAGTTCTCCTTTTCTTCCCTCCCTCCCCTTTTTTTCTTTCTTTTGAGGTTGGCGTCTGAATGCATGTGAATAAAAACTTAACATCGTATTACATCCGGTTTGGCATGGTGGTGGCAGTTATTCTGTCAGCAACCAGTACTTCTTGCTTTTGGAAACTTTTTACTGTATGTCTTCTCTTGCTCTGCCTTCCAAAAGGAGAGAATGGGTGTCAGTTTAGGGTGAGAACCACAAAGGGAAGAGAATGAAAGACTGACAGAGGGGGTAAGTCAGAGAGCTTAATCGAGTGGATTGACGGTTCAGCGTGCGGTTGTGCTTAGGAACCGTATGACATCTATATACATTATGATCATTCCAGGCCTGCCTTCGGCATGACACCACCTGATGACGAGGTCCCTTTGGTATTTTGCAGTTAATTCCCTTTGGATGATTTTTTATGGCCTTTTTTTACTTTAGAATAGTTTTAGATTTACAGAAAAGTTGTAGACGTAATACAGTTGCCGTGTACCCCTCGCGCAGTTTCAGTTTCCCCTAATGTGAACAATGTCTCACTTGCCCATAGTACATTTGTCAAAGCTAAGGAACCAACACAGGTACATTACTATCATCTAAATTCTAGACTTTATTGAGGTTTCATCAGTTCTTCCACTAATGATCTTTTTCTGTTCCAGGATCCCATCCAAGACACCACATTGCATTTAGGCTTGGAAGAATTTTAAAAAAGGATTGCCTTATCTCAAGTCTTACTCTTTGGAGTAAATGATATTGTAGTGAGGCTTATAAAAGCTTAAAATAAACTTGTAAAACCAACATTAAATTAAGCATATTTTTTGGTTCAGATTAAGGAATTTTAAAAATTGAGTGCTTACTACATAGCAGGCACTATACTAAGCAGTGTACAAACATTACCTCATCTCAGCCTCACAAGAAATCAGTGAGTTTATATTATTGTCCTTATTTTATAGATAAGGAAACTAAGCCCTGAAGAGGATAAATAACTTGTCAAAGTTTACGTAACCAATATGGGGTCAAGTGGAATATCCTCCTCCACGCCAGGAAAAAAAAAAGTGTGTGATTTGTCTTGGCTGGAAAAATGAAACATACTACCTAGGTGGTTTTTGCTTTCATAAGTAGCTACGACACTAAAAAGGTTGTTTGCAATTCCAGAGTCTCTTAGTATAGCTTATATTACAAATGAAGTAGAACACTTGGGTAAATTTGTTTGAATCATTGTCAGAATTGTTCCTGAGTTTACAAGCTGTTAAATATATATGTGCTCTCACTAAATCATTAGTCCCCCCAGAAAGAAGTATGTTTAGTTGTTGCCACTATCCACCATATGAATCTTTTAGTTGGGTTTATTAAGTTGGTTTTATTTAATTAAAAGTATAGAAGGAAAAAGAATCAAGAGGCAAAAAAAGGTAATTTCAGAATTTACAGCTAGACCTTTGTGGATGCTAATAGGTTTATTTTACATATATAGTTTGCCGTTGGAAAATATTATTGGATATTTTTAAAAGTCGGGCTTGAAAAACAAAATGTTTCATATGTACAATGACATTTACAGAACCTAGAATTTTCTTTTATGACTTAATACCTTTTTATGTGAAAATTTCTTCATATAATCATTAGATGGGACTCATTTGCTAAGAATGAATTATTATTTATGTCCAAATAGTTATGTGATCCTAATTATCTTATTATGCTGTAAATTAAAGTGTTCAAAATTACAAAGCTCAGTAGGAACTTCTCCCTCAGTGGGAATAAGAGAAAACAGATTTAGGAGGAGACTGGTTAGGATGTAGACAGAAAACTGAAAGAGTCAGTAATACATCTTACAAGGAATGTGGTGAAATGTATTTCTCCTTTCATGTGTCAAACACTAATACGTGATGATAGGTAAATATTAGAATAGCTCTAGTAAAAGATTCTTTGAAATCTGGTTGTTTTAGATCAGGGAAGAGATGGTTTTATCTTTTAGAATCCCTCCCTCCTTGCACCGGGCTCACAGTAGGTGATTTGGGAATGACAGCTGACTGATGGGTTGATTGATTGTTTGTATTTCTGTGCAGGTTGTGGGCCAGTTGATGAGAATCTTATGGAAAAGACAGTAGAAGTCCTGGAACGCCATTGCCATGAAAATATGAACCATGCTATTGAGACAGAGGAAGGGCTAGGCATAGAGTATGATGAAGATGTGATCTGTGATGTGTGCCGGTCTCCAGACAGTGAAGAAGGGAATGATATGGTGTTCTGTGATAAGTGTAACATCTGTGTACATCAGGTTAGTGAGAGTGGAGACCACCGCCTCCCCACGGTCAGCCTTTCTGAAACTCAGTGATGGTCTCCAGCACCCATATCTGGGTAGCAGTTTGCATTTAAGGGGGAAAACAAAGATTTGGCCTGGCTGTTCTTCAGTAATTCCTTTAGAAACAATACTTGTGATCCCCAAGGTGACTGACTTACTAACTTTACCCCAGGGGGCTAAACCCAGATCTTTTTCGTGTCCCCTCATACCCATGCTGTTGAGATTGCCTCGTTTGATACTTTCACCGTCCCCTGGGGAGTCTCCTTGCTGCTGCCCGGGAGTCTCTCTTCTGCCTTGGAATCCCTGCATGGTCAGTAACCTTGGTGAGTTTACACTTCCTACAGCTGGAAGTACAGACTCTTTTTGCTAGCACCCAGAGCCCTCTCCAGTCCTCCTGATAAAGAACCCCCAGGAAGCTGAGTCCAATACACTTCTAAAGATCACAGAATTTTAGGACTGCAAAAAACTATCCCACTCCTCAGTTTTACGGATAATACCAGGAGAGCTGAAATGACTTTACCCAAGCTCTTCCAGTTGGTTGACAGTTATTTGTCATCCTTTCTACCATAATGCCTTCTTTTTTTCCAATGTTTTTTTTTTTTTAATTTATTTTTGGGACAGAGAGAGACAGAGCATGAACGGGGGAGGGGCAGAGAGAGAGAGGGAGACACAGAATCGGAAACAGGCTCCAGGCTCCGAGCCATCAGCCCAGAGCCTGACGCGGGGCTCGAACTCACGGACCGCGGGATCGTGACCTGGCTGAAGTCGGACGCTTAACCGACTGCGCCACCCAGGCGCCCCAACCATAATGCCTTCTTAATTAATTATTGATGATGATGATGATATCAACATTCTTTTTGGCTCTTTCCTTTTCTTCCTCCCATAATCCCTATCCTCCAGCAAAATAAGGTTACTTAAGGGGGGCAGTGATGACTATTCCTGACACCGTCCTGTCTCCATGTTTCAGCCACACCCCAACTTAAAATGCTTTCTCCTACCTCCATCTATGAAAAATCTATGTATCTTCCAAGATCTAGTTTAAGTCTTGTCGTGAACGCCCCTACCCTAAGTGATTTTTCACTCTTCTGAACCTGTTGTGTATCTCATTGATTTCATTAATTTATCTAGCGAATAGGTATGCAGCACCATCCATGTGCCAGGACTTACGCCACATGCTGAAGACTCAGTCAGTGATGAAGAGGCAGACATGGCCTTTGCTCCCAGGGTTATCAGAGTCTGGTGTAGAGGCTACATGGAAACTGCCCAGTTAGCACAATACGCCAGGTGTTTTTGTAGACAGAAGTTCCATGCTGCCGTGTAAGTGCATGGGAGGGATGGAGATCAGGGACAACTTCCAAGAGGTGGCATCCAAGCTGAATCTAAATGCCACATACAGCAGCAGTGCGTGTTCAGGCAGAGAGGCGAACACATTCAGGCAGGGTAGTGGGAGTGGGCACAGTGTATCAGAGGCAACTCTGAGCTGTTCAGAGCTGCAGAGAGTGGTTGGGTGAAGCAGGGGAGGATGGAGAGCGACAGCACAGAGGGATTACAAGGGCCACGAGTGACAGGCCCTTGCTGACAAACTAGGGAACTTTGGTTTTGTCCTGTCACCCCTGAAGGCTATGAGTTGTATTTTAGAAAGACCACTCTGGCTACAAAATGACTAAAAAGATTAAGTAATGCACTGGGGCACCCGGCCGGCTCAGTTGGTAGAGCATGTGACTCTTGATCTCGGGGTTACGAGTACGAGTTCAAGTTCCATGTTGGGCATTAGAGATTACTTAAAAAGGAAGGAAGGAAAGAAGGAAGGAAGGAAGGAAGGAAGGAAGGAAGGAAGGAAGGAAGGAAGGAAGGAAGGAAGGAAAGAGGGAAGGAAGGATGGAAGGAAGGAAGGGAGGAAGATAGACAAGGTAGGTAGATAGATTAGATAACACAGGAGATCAAGGGAAAACAGGGCTTAAGACTTTAATTGCCTGGGCCACCTAACCTAACCCTCTGCATTAGAAGGTACTCAATTATTCTGTGACCCAGTTGGGTCTTTTTCTTCATTTTGCTTGTTTCCTTTAAAAGAGTTCATTTCAAAAATTTACCTTCACTCTACCAGTTACTGGCATTTATGTCACACCTTTAGTGAGAAAGGAAGTATCGTTTAAGTATGAACATAAGTATCTGATAGTACCAGTCCACAGTCCTTCCTCTGTAGTTCCAAAAATTTTTAAAGCTCTGAAAACTGCTAGATTTTGCTTAAGTTTAGCACCAGAACTGACTTGGGGCAATACTAGAACTCACCCAATATGAGGCTATTTATACTGTTTATCCCATTTTGCATAAATGCTCATATAGTTTGCTAGAGAAATATTAATGTATTTGAGAATACGGTACTGCCCCTGGTCCCATTGGGAGTTAGGTAATATACCATGTATGTACTTAATACTTTCCTAAGATCTGACCAGTTTTGAATTTCCTGATGTTTCTCACCCTGAATCTAATCATTTAGATAAATGATTGTGGATCTATAGTAGGCTTGAAGGGAAAATAGTACAAAGGTCATCTGTGTATATCTTCTGTATTTATCCTTCACAGTAGGGACAAACACTAAGGAATTATTTTCAGATTCTTTGACTAAAAAACGAATGTAGCCTAATAATTCTCCTCAAAGATTATTTTATCTGTTTTGAAAATATATCCAGTAATGACTATAAATGATGCCCTTTCCTCACGTAGAAAGTGATGACAATAACACCTGGCCAGGCCTTGCAGGATATAAGCTGGTATGTATTAAAGCTGAATGTTGTTGGGGCGCCTGGGTGGCTCAGTCGGTTAAGCGTCCGACTTCGGCTCAGGTCATGATCTCACGGTTTGTGAATTCGAGCCCCGTGTCGGGCTCTGTGCTGACAGCTCAGAGCCTGGAGCCTGCTTCGGATTCTGCGTCTCATTCTCTGTCTGCTCCTTCCCCACATGTGCTCTGTCTCTCTCTGTCCCTCAAAAATAAATAAAAATGTAAAAAAAAAAAGTTGAATGCTGGTGCCACACAAAGTTTCATATAAAAGAGATTCTTCCAAAGTGAGTATATTCACTTGAATTCTGAAGAGATACTGAGGTTAGAGCTCCCTCTGTTGACTGAAAAGTGACTTAAAATGATTTGGAAGATTTGGTTTACTCCTTAATAGAATCAGGGACATGTTGACATCTCTATTTTTTAAACATAATTTTTTTTTCTTTACCGCCACCATATTATGTCAAATGTTTGTTCCTATGCCACTTTAATACACTTGTGTCAGTACTTTAGAAGAGAGGGTTACATCAATAGACTTGAGGTTTTAACTTTAAAAATGTGAAAATCAGGACCATTCCGAGTCCCTTTGTATGTTCCATTTTTTGGTTTTTAGCCCAGGTATTGAACACTCAAACCAAGGCCTAAATTAATTTGCCTGAAGTTTATGCTCATAGTTTTTAGATCTGTCATATATACATTTGGCACTGAGTTTATTAACCCCCTGAAACTGTAACACATATGTCTGTGCACATGTGCAGTTTTCTCAGGAGAATCCACCCTTTACCATTTTGTAGTCTGGAAAAACTTGAGAGCCACTGCTATGCAGTACAAGCTTTTATGATCCTATGGCCATGAATAAGTATATACAAGGGCTCAGTAAATGATTTTCTGCCCAATAAAAGGACCAGGAGATAAAGGGGATCCCTAGAACCACTGGTTTTTCTTTTGCTGGTCTGTAAGAGGCTCTCTTTTAGGGAAGAAACTTGCTTTCATTTCCTGGCAAACATTCTGGACCTCAGAGAAAGAAAAGCTCTGACGGCTAGGAGCCTTATAAAATGATGCCCTACTGTTGGAAGAGCAGCCTGGTTGGAATTCAGCCTCAGTTATTGATCCAAATTAATTTGTTCTACCAAACCACCTATTCGACCTCAGCATAGAAAGCATTCCAGATAAACTGGTGATAAAAGACCTACCCCCCAGTGACCTTAGAGTCTCACTGAGGAGATAAAACATAACAGCTAGAGTCGGGAAGACTACACGATGCCGCCACGTACTTGGTGAGGGAAACCATGTTGAGTAGAGGGCAAGGGTCAAGAAGTGGAGAAGACACAAGAGGCTCTATGACCTGAGAAGTGAGGTGAGGAGCACCAGGCTTTAGATCAGGGGCCGGCAGACTTTTTCTTTGAAGGGCCATATGGTAAATATTTTAGACTTTGAGGGCCGCATACAGTCTCTCTTACATATTCTTTTTTTTTTTTTAAGATTATTTTATTTATTTATTTATTTATTTATTTATTTATTTATAATATGAAATTTATTGTCAAATTGGTTTCCATACAACACCCAGTGCTCATCCCAAAAAATGTGCTCTCCTCAATACCCATCACCCACCCTCCCCTCCCTCCCACCCCCATCAACCCTCAGTTTGTTCTCAGACATATTTAAAAAAAAAAACAAAAACAAACAACATTGCTCTAAAAATACGAAAACCATTCTTAGCTTGTTGGCCTTAACAAAACAGGCCTCAGGTAGTAGTTTGCCAACCCATAATTTAGATCAGGGTTGGGGGTGAGAACAGAAGGAATTTCTAGAGGGTTTGTTGCTGTGCAATGGTATGAAATCTTTGTTTTAGTAAGAAGAATATGGCAGCCAAATAGAAGAAGGATTGAAGGTGTGAAGGGGGTGGAAGAGAATTTAGGAATAAATCAATTCAGGCATAACATGATAAGGACTTGGATGGAGCAGTTGTGGTGGGGATGGAGAGGAAGGTCAGAGCCCAAGGGCCACTCTGGGAGGACTGGTATGCCTCAGGGACAGTGGATGAAAGGAAGTGGATAATATGAGTACAGGAATTTTGGATCTGGAAGCTGGGAAGCATGGTGGTGATATGGATAGAGAGAGTTTGGAAAAGGAGCCAGTTGAGGGGTAACACGATAGTAACTGTTGGAACCTGAATCCGAGCTATGGGTGAACCTCCTGGGGTACGTACAGATTTTGAAGTTGCCATGGTGAATCAGTCAGCGGTGGAAAGTTTGCCAGGCCACATGGGGATCCAGGAGGCCCCCCAGGTTTAGTCTTTAGTGGTGAGAGTAGAGCAGTAAAGAGGGGAAGGATGGGCGGGCGAGATTGGAGGTAGTAAAAAAGGAAATCTAGAATGTTTTCCAAACTAACCCCCCCTCCCCCACCAGTAGTTCATTTATTTGTCCAAATTCATTCCATGAAGGATTTGAAGCAGCTTCTAGAACTCTATGGAGTATTGTGATTAGTCTAATATTCTCTTCAATTCAGGATTCATTCACAAGTCCGTTTTTCTTCAACCCAAGCAAGTAAATGCTGTGATTTGCTGAGTGCTTTTTATACACCAGGCTCTGTTAGGCTCTTGAAGCATTAGCTCATTTGCTCCACAAAAGTTTCATTCTGTTTCTTTTTCAACACTTTTTTCTTGATTACAACAGTACATGACATGTAGAAGTTATTCCGTTAGTGTATGACTAAGTATAATACATAATTTTGAAGAAGCTTTAGAAAACAGAGGCAGAAAAGAAAAGAAGTATGTAATCCCCAAACTCAGTAACAGTTGGGCCAGCCTTTTTGTATGTATTTCCTTCTAGTCTTATTCTATTGTCCTTAAAGTCAGTTCTCGTAGACAGACATGCTGATCTTAGATGCTGGAAGGTGCCTTTTTTTTTTTAAGTGTTTTAAAATTACTAAATCCTGGATATGAGCTTTTGGGGCCTTATTTGCCTTTCTCCTAAAAGCAGAGAGTACTCTGTGACTGCACCAGAGCAAACATCAGCCCTGCTGAAAAGATGCTAACCATTCTCCCCTCTCCTGCTCGTGCCTGCAGGCCTGCTACGGCATCCTCAAGGTCCCAGAAGGCAGCTGGCTGTGTCGTTCCTGTGTCCTTGGCATTCATCCACAGTGTCTGTTATGTCCAAAGAGAGGTGGGGCCATGAAGACTACCAGGACAGGGACTAAATGGGCTCATGTCAGCTGTGCCCTGTGGATTCCAGAGGTAAGACTCATCCGGGCTTGAGCCCATTTGCTCCAGGTGCACCTGTTTCCCACGGCATTCAGACCGACTCAGGCTTCATGGAGATGCTTCATTCCTGCTCCTGCTCCTGCTCCTGCTCCTGAGGTGATAATGCTTCCACTTGAGCTCTCTCACGCCCTTCTTGGATGCATGTGAGCATGGAAGCCCACACTGATTAATTTATAGATGGTGCCACCAGTGGTAGTGAATGAGTTTGTATGAGAAGAGAGCCAGGATAGGAGCAGATTTTTTTAAGGTGCACCTTACACTTAAAATACCAAATACTAAGTGTACAATTTCATGACTTTTACACATATCTGTAACCACAACCCAGACCAAGACAAGGAACACCTCAGAAGTAGACATAGAGCACCCCAGAAGGATCCCTCATACCTGCTTTCCAGTCCCCATTTGGGTCCCTATTACCATTTTGATTACTATCACTATAGATTAATCTGTTTTTGAATTTCATGTAAATGGAATCATACAGTATGCACTCTTTCCTGTCTGCCTAGCACTCCATGTTGTAGTATGGATCAGTACTCATTTGTTTCTTGCTGAGGAGTATTCTGTTGCATTGATCTACCATGATTTATTTATCCATTCTCCTTTAATGGACACTTCCGTTGTTTCCAGTTTTAGGTTATTCTGGATGAAGTGAGCATTACCTCTTTTGCCCACTATGATGGTTGCCCTTTGATTTTTGAAGCCTTTTTTTAATGTTTTTTTTTTTTTTTTTATTAAAGAGAGGGAGCACGAGTAGAATCGAGGGGAGAGAGAGAGAGAGAGGGAGAGAATCTTAAGCAAGCTCCATGGTCAGCATGGAGCCCAGTGCGGGGCTTGGTCCCATGACCCTGGGATCATGACCTGAGCTGAAATCAACCAAGTGAGCCACCCAGGCGCCCCTGATTTTTGAAGCTGTTTTCAGAGCTTAGACTCAACATTTGTCTAAGAGCCTCTTTGTTCAGAACTCCACCCCTAACTATTTAATCTGGTCCTTCAGTTGCTGATATTTCATAAGAGGCTGTGTGCTCACTAAATTGATTAAAAAGGGCTTCCAAACATTACTTCTTCTTACTTATGGCTGCTCTTTTTTTTTTAACCCGTTTAAACATCCCACGCACATCCTCTTTCCCCAACCCCTATCCAAGCCAGCACATTTGTTAACTGCAAAACAAGAGAGACTTTAGAATCCAGTTCATGGGAAAGCTGATGATACTGTATCAGTAATTCATTCTCCCTTAAAACTTCCTGGCACCCGGCTGGCCCAGTGAGTAGAGAATGCGACTCTTGATTTCCAGGTTATAAGTTCGAGGCCCACGTTGGGTGTAGAGATTACTTCAAAAAATCAAATAAAAAAATAAACAAACAAACTTCCCTGGCTTTATTCTTGTTAATGACAGTTCCAGGGGAGTTAACTATCTAACAATTGAGCTTAGAGTCACATAGTTAAACTGAAAGTCCTCGATAAATACTACAGTATTCTTACGGATATAGGAATAAGTATTTTTTTTTTAATATTTGGATAATGGTTCCTTTTTCTTACTAAGAATGTCCAGCTCATAGACTGACATGAACTCTCAGGTTTCTGGCCTGAGAGTGACTGGTCTTCAGCAGCAAATGTCCCAACTAATAGAGCAGGCGCTCTCACCACATAAGAGTCTAGAACATGACTCGGGAAGAGTCCTTTAAAAATAAAAGGAGCTGGGGCTCCTGGGTGGCTCAGTCGGTTGAGCATCCAATCTTGATTTCAGCTCAGGTCATGATCCCAGGGTTGTGGGATCAAGCCCTGCATTGTGCTCCACGCTGAGCATGGCCTCCGTGGGATTCTCTCTTTCCCTCTGCCCCCCTCCCCTGCTCACATTCTCGCTGTCTCTAAAATATAGAAAGAGAAGAAAAGAAAGAAAGGGAAAGAAAAAGGAAGGAAGGAAGCTGTCTTCCCTGTTGACGTTGTTTATTATGGTTGTTTTTAGTACCTTTTGGGCTGCTCAAGATCTCTGTGATCTTTCTGCTGTTAGTTTCTGGGTGTGGGTAGAACTTGTACTAGTTTAACCGGCCTTATTCAGAGTCCTTCACTTTTTAAAGTTGTATCTCTCTTGGAAACTCCCGTACACGTTTGTAGGCGAGAGGGAGAACGCTTTTTAGCAGAAGTTGTTTGACCCCTTGTTTCATACGGAAAAAAATGTTTTCCGTCTTTTGGTAAAGCATTCTTTCCTTTCGGCACTCTCCCAAAGACTGATTTCGCTTTGAAGCTGCTTTGGCTGAGACAGTAGAGCAAGCTGATGATGGTCACATGATTTGAAAGACCATATGGTTTGGAAACGTTACCATCCTCATCCTTCCTACGTACGTGCTGCGACCTCTCCGTTACACAGATTGCTGCGACTTTGCCACAATTCCGGGATTCCTTATAAACCGAACTGAAAGGCTTGTCACTGCCTGTTTTTCATCCTCAGTTGATTAGATGACAAAACGAGGCATGTGGCACCATCTCTAACAGACACGAGATGCTAGATTTTGTGAATTTTAATTCCTCTCCTTAGTGGCTTTCTTTGGTTCCTAAGTAAAGTGCAGATACGTATCTTGGATTCATGAAGGTAACCACGCCTAGCCTCCACTCCTGCCCTCTCATCCTCTATATGAGTCATGTCCGTTACTGGAAATGATCAGTGGTCTGAGCAGTGGCTAGAGACAGGTTTTATTTATTCTTGGTTCCATAGTAACCTTAAGAGATGCGGCCCACCTCATTGTCTTGATGGCCTGAGCGTCACATAACATCATTTGTGGCTTGTGAAAGGTACTTCTGGAATGCCTTGGTGCCTCTGCCTTATGGTGGCGTTTTATTTATAGGTCAGCATTGCTTGTCCTGAGAGGATGGAACCAATCACCAAGGTGTCCCACATTCCACCCAGTCGATGGGCCTTAGTTTGCAGCCTGTGCAAGGTGAAGACGGGGGCCTGCATTCAGGTAAGTCGCCGAGAGAAGTGGTGGGGTGGGTCCCACTGAACTGGCCAGACTCAACATCCCAGTGAGAGCAGCCTCTTGACTGAAAGTTGACTTGGGAGGCCCCCCACTCACTCCTCCTCACGGGGGCTCTGCCATGGTACAGACCATTTCTGGAGCGTTTTTTTTTTTTTTCTTTCCAGACATTGCCTCTGGACCCTTCAGCTTATTCTTTTCATTCATAGTGGCCGTTAACTTCCATCCTTTGCTGTCGGATCTGATGAATTAGGTGATCTTTGAAGCTAGATGATACCATCCTGGGTGGAAACAAGCCATAGATCTAAAACAACCAGGCCCAGGTTCCAGGATGATTTAACCAATGACTCTGCTGCTGAACTAAGTACAACTCAATTTAGAAGGGAAAGGTGCATCTGAATAGATAAATCCTGGTGTATAGGCCCGAAAGTCCTGCTCGCAGGCACGTGTGTTGCCTTCGGTAGTACAAGTAAAGTTTTCTGAGACGTCTGAGATACAGGAATTCAGCTGCATAAAGTAGAAGTAGTAGCTGGTGTGCCCAACAGCAGCAGTTGGGTGGTCGATGAGACTGGGAGAGGCCAGTTACCTCCAGGAAAGGCAGAACGGTTGACCCTTCTACTCCCCAGGCCTCCTGCATAGGAGCTACAGATTGGTTGGAGTTAGATTTGCCTGCTAAGCTTCTTCACAGAAAAGGGGCCATACGATGTTATAGCTTAGGGACAGTGGCTCTAGGTATTTCATGAAGTTTCTTGCTGTCTGGCTCATCTTGTAGATTTCTTGCTACAGACCCGGGATCAGCGACTCCTCAGAATAGCCTTGGTTCATTTACTGGGAAATGGTATTTAAAGAACACAATATGGGAGCGCCTGGGTGGCTCAGTCAGTTGAGCGGCCGACCTCAGCTCAGGTCACGATCTCACAGTTCGTGAGTTCGAGCCCTGCGTCAGGCTCTGTGCTGATGGCCCGGAGCCTGGAGCCTGCTTCGGATTCTGTGTCTCCCTCTCTCTTTTCCCCTCCCCCACTCATGCTGGCTCGCGCTCTCTCTCTCTCTCTCTCTCTCAAAAACTGAATAAACGTGCTATTGCATAGGGGCACTTGTACCCCAATGTTTATAGCAGCACTCTCAACAATAGCCAAATTATGGAAAGAGCCTAAATGTCCATCAACTGATGAATGGATAAAGAAATTGTGGTTTATATACACAATGGAATATTACGTGGCAATGAGAAAAAATGAAATATGGCCTTTTGTAGCAACGTGGATGGAACTGGAGAGTGTGATGCTAAGTGAAATAAGCCACACAGAGAAAGACAGATACCATATGGTTTCACTCTTATGTGGATCCTGAGAAACGTAACAGAAACCCATGGGGGAGGGGAAGGGAAAAAAAAAAAAAAGAGGTTAGAGTGGGAGAGAGCCAAAGCATAAGAGACTGTTAAAAACTGAGAACAAACTGAGGGTTGATGGGGGGTGGGAGGGAGGGCAGGGTGGGTGATGGGTATTGAGGAGGGCACCTTTTGGGATGAGCACTGGGTGTTGTATGGAAACCAATTTGACAGTAAATTTCATATATTAAAAAAAATAAATAAAAAAAAAAAAAAGACAAAACAAAAAAAAAAAAAAAAAAAAACTGAATAAACGTTAAAAAAAAATTTTTTTAAAAGAACACAATATGGGCCCCAAAGGCCCTTTTAATTTTTTAAATTCATTTTTGCACCTGACAGAATTGGGTACTTTGTCCTGCTTTTTTTAACTTTTTCCTGCTGATACTATTTAACTACAGCAGTTACAAAGGAAAAAAAACTTGAGGGAAAACTATTCCCACGGGGTCTACTACCATAATACATTGCCTGTTTAGGTTTTCCTAAGTTCTCTCCCGGTTGTTTCTCATATGTGAGCCCCTCGGGGGCCAAGGTTGTACATCACTCTTCCATGGATTGCCCCTAGCACAAAGGAGAGTGTGCCTGCCCGTTGTCAGTGTTCAGTTAGTGCTTACTGAATAAATATATCCATACTTAATGGTATCATAGATTTGTTTATAACATGCATTCTCCCCACTAAAACAAGAAAAGATTTTCCGTGTTTTTATAATTATTAGTAGTCCTTTTATAATAGCACATTGAATTTATATCCATTAATTTACTTATTTTCATTATTGTGGTACCTGCATTTTTCTCCTATCTTTGCTATTTCAAGGGATGGTTTTTTAGAATAGTTAGTAATTGGTGGCATGACTGTGGTGAGAGAGAACACTGGCCTTAACCTTAGCCGACCTGAATTTGCATTACAGCCCCACATTGCCACATTCTGCCACGTTGTCTGAGTTATTTATCTGAGTTTCATCTTCCCTTATAGACTGTGAGCTCAGACTGTTTCCTCCTTAGATCCCCCAACCCCTGACATGGTGGACAGACAGTAAATATTAGATTGATGGATGGATAAAACATTCTGGAGTCGGTTTTTCATCTTCAGGGCAATCGTTCTTATTTTTATTAGAGTTTAGAGTCTGTATTTTGTAAAGATCTTACCAAATTAAGACTCGTAATTTTCTTACAAGGAATTACATTTGTTTAATTCCTTATAAGGAATATTTGAGCGCCTGATTGTGTGCCAGGCACTGTTCTAGGCACTTGGGATTTCTCAGTGAGCCAACAAAGAACTCACATTTGAGTTGGGAGAAATAGAGAATAAGAAATAGATATTAAATAGCGTTTAGAAAATGGTGAGTGCTCTGGAAAGGAAGAATGTGGAGTATGGTAGGAAGAGGGAGAGTGTGGGGCAGGGGGCATGTGTCACAGGTTTGTTTAAAACGAGTGGTCAGAGTAGGGCTCATAGAGGTGACATTTGAGAAAAGACTTGGAAGGTTTGAAGGTGAGAGAAAACGACACAGTTATTTTGGGTAAAAATATTCCAGGCAGAGGGATC
This sequence comes from Neofelis nebulosa, assembly GCF_028018385.1. Lineage (NCBI taxonomy): Eukaryota > Metazoa > Chordata > Mammalia > Carnivora > Felidae > Neofelis > Neofelis nebulosa. The sequence continues at coordinate 41,501,252 of NC_080800.1, forward strand.
AGCCAGTACAAAGGCTCTGAGATGGGAGGTGTGTCTGGCCTATTTGAGCGACAGGAAAGAGGCCATTGAGGCTGGAATGGAGTGTGTGAATATCAGAGAGATCATATGGGGACTTGACTGGTTAAGGTAAGAGTAAGCAGGGGTTTTTTTTCTATAAATGGCCAGATAATAAACACGTTAGGCTTTGCAGGTCATATAGTCTCTAACACAACTACTCAATTCTGCCTTGAGCACAAAGACAGCCAGAGACTATACTTAGCAAATCAACATGGCTTTATTCCAGTAAAGCATTATGGACTCTAAAATTTAAATTTCATATTCGTTCACATGTCATAAAATGCTCTTATTTTTTAAATTTTTTAATATTTATTTATTTTTGAGAGAGAGAGAGAGGCCGAGTGTGAGTGGGGGAGAGGCAGAGAGAAAGGGAGACACAGAACTTGAAGTGGATTCCAGGCTCTGAGCTGTCAGCACAGAGCCCGACGCAGGGCTCGAACTCACAATCTGTGAAATCATGACCTGAGCTGAAGTCAGATGCTTAATGGACTGAGCCACCCAGGCGCCCTGAAATATTCTTATTTTTATTTTTTACATCATTTAAAAATGTAAAAACATCCTAAGCTGCCATTCTTAGCTCTTGGACCACACAAAAACAGCTGCTGCATTTGGTCTGTGGGCCATAGTTTGCCAGCCCCCGGGGCTCTCATGAAATCTTTTGTTTTTACTCAGAGCTTAAGGGGGAATCATTGGCAGGCTTCGAGCAGACAGGTGACATAATTTGATTTATGTTTCTAAGGGATCACTCTGTGGAATGATATGTCTAGTACTTGCTTCAAAATAATCCAGGGGGCAGTGTGCTATGGGAGGTTAAAGAAACATGAAATAAGATTGGTCATACATTAATTGTTATTGAAGCTGGGCGATGGTATATGGGGGTTAGTATAGTATTCTCTATGCTATTATATAGGTTTTTAAATTTCCATAGTAAAAGGTGAAAAACAAAAAATAGACTGGGGCGCCTGGGTGCCCAGTCAGTTAAGTGTCCAACTTCGGCTCAAGTCATGATCTCACGGCTCGTGGGCTCGTGGGTTCAAGCTTCGCATCAGGCTCCGTGCTGACAGCTCAAAGCCTGGAGCCTGCTTTGGATTCTCTGTCTCCCTCTCTCTCCGCCCCTCCCCTGCTCAAGCTCTATCTCTCTCAAAAATTTTTTTTAAAACGTTAAAAACAAAAATAGGCTCCGGCTGCTGTATTTAGAATAGAATAGGAAGGGAAGGTTAGAAAGAGGAAAAGCAGTTAGGAGGCTGTTACAGTAATCCATGAGAGGTGATAGTGGCTTTGACTAGAGTGGTAGCCCTGGAGGTGGTGAAAAGTGCTAAGATTCTGGGTGAATACTGAAGGGAGAGCCAACAGGATTGACTGAATCAGATATGAGATATGAGAGAAGGATAGGAGTTGGGGATGCTTCCAAGTTTGGGGCCCAAATGGTGGGAAGGGTGAAGTTGCCACAAACTGAACGGGGAAATCTGCAGGAGAACAGATTTGGGGGAAGAGATGATGAGTCCGGTTTTAGACACTTAGGTTTGAGGTATCTACTTGACATCCTGTGGAAATGTCAAGCTGGCAGGTGTCTGTGTGAGTGTGGAGTTTGGGAGGAAGCCTGGACTGCAGACCTGCATTTGGGAGCCAGTGGCCCATAGATGGCTTTAGCCTGGACCGGGGAGGATCGCCGAGCCAGTGAGTGTAGATAGAGGGGAGAACAATGCCAAGCCCTGGGCCTTGAGGCATTCCGGCGTGAAGAAGTCCAGCAGAGGCGGAAGAAGCAGCAGAGGAGATGGGGAAGAAGCAGCCCGCAGGGAGACGGGAGGAAAACTGAGAGTGTGTAGCAGCCTCTAAATGAAGAGAAGAAAGCATCTCAAGGAGAGGGAAAGATCTGTGGTGGAAAGAGGCTACTGAAGTAAGATGAGGACTGCAGATTGACCCCTAAATGTAGCAAACGTGATTACTGGTGATCGGGAGGAACAGTCTAGGTACAGTAGTGACAGCAAAAGCTACGTCACTAAAGGTCAGGGCAAAGAAGGGAGTGAGGAACAGTTTGAAAAAGTGGGGTAAAGAGGTCTTTCCTTTAAGGTTAGAAGAAATACCGAGTCTGTATGTATACTTGTTAACATCTAGGACTTGCGTGAAAGGCAGTGATCCAGTGCAGAGGAAAAACTGCTGGAGTGCGGTTTTCAGTAGGTGAGAGAGGGTGGCGTGAAGTGTGCGACGGAGGGGTGGCCTTGGGCAGGAGCGCTGATAGTTCTTCCCTGGTAACAGCCTTGAAGGTAGAGTGTAGGTGCAGTATTAAGTAGATGTGTCAATGGGAATCTGCAGAAGCACTCTTTCGAGTGTTTTAATTTCCTCAGTGAGGTAGGAAGCAGGATCATCAGCTGAGAGTGAGGTCCAGAGGTTTGAGAAGAGAAGAGGTGTGAAATAGTTTTGTGGTTTGGGGAAGTGTGGTGTGAGTACCGGGCTGTATGAAAGACCCTCCCTCCAGGTGAGAGGGAATGAACTTCAGGTGATCTGCTGAAGTGTGTAGTTTTTTCCACCTACATTCTACTTATACTAATAGAATGGCCTTTGTTTTCCGTGGTTGACATCTGGTTTTCTGGTGGGGAAAAAAGACCAAAACTTTTTTTTTTTCCTTTTAAACCACCACTAAGTAAAGTTAATTCCAAACTCATTAGTAATTTAACATCTTGTTCCCTGTATGTGAATCAAAAACACAGTAACCAAACACAGTAATTCAGTAGGGGTCAAGTTTTTTGTTTTTTTTTTTAATGTTTATTTATTTTTGAGACAGAGAGAGACAGAGCATGAACAGGGGAGGGGCAGAGAGAGAGGGAGACACAGAATCCGAAACAGGCTTCAGGCTCTGAGCGGTCAGCACAGAGCCCGACGCGGGGCTCGAACTCACGGAGCGTGAGATCATGACCTGAGCTGAAGTCGGACGCCCAACCGACCGAGCCACCCAGGCGCCCCAGTAGGGGTCAAGTTTTATTAGCCTCATTGTTCTTGGGAAGTTTATTTAAGGGTCTTTGTGATTAGTAACCTATCTTGGGGTATTTTGCTTTATTAACTTTTTCTGGAAATTTCTTAACTATCCGTGAATTGTGTTTATTCTTCCTGTCTTCCAACAGTGGGAATACACGCAACTATTCTCTTCTTTTGATTTAGGAACATTCCCTGGGGAAGGATAGAATCCAACACTGGTGGGTTTGGGGGTCTAAACTAGCTAGTATCTATAGCTTCCATATCTGGAAGCTAGAACCTTTCTCCTGAGCATGAAGTCTTCTGATAATCCTGAACCAGATCATAAAGACTGGGTTCAAATGAGATGCCCTCAGACAGCTCTGTATTTTGCCTAGACTTTGAACACAGTCCCTCTGACAGCTGGCTTTCCGGAATTTCTGTAGGGTCCTCACATGTTTTATGTTCAAGCCCCCTTCAGCCTAGAGCCAGATGCTTTAGGTTTTCCCTAAGAGGAAAGAAAGAACAGTGGTTAAACATATGACCTTTGGAGCCCGACTCCTGGGATTCAGGTTTCGGTTCCACCCCCTTGCTTTTTATACCATCTTAAGGAAGTTACCTGCCATATCTGTGCTTCAGTTTTCATATCTCTAAATGGAAATGATAATAGTACCTACTTAATAAAGGTGGTAAAGAGTGCAGTGCAGTACCCAACAGATAGCAAATACTCAGTAAATGTTAGCGGTGAAAGTAATTGTACTTGTTTTGTTCTTCATTTATTATTCTCAGGAGTCCATCTGACTTTGCCGATGGACAGCCGTAGCACTCATCCAGCCAGACTGAGTAGTAGAATCCTCAAACATTTGGTACAACAAATGAAAATTTGCAACAAGTGGGGGAATGCAAAGAGGCCTACTCAGTGACTACATTGAATATTTTTTTCAAATATTCCAAATTTGGTTCAGTACACACTGTTCTTATTCTAAGGCATTTCTGGCCCCTGCCTTCAGGAGTTTGTCGTCTATTAGGGGAGGCCAGATATAAACACAGGAAAAGTTAACTAACACTGAAGTGACATCTCCCCTCAGACCTTGCAGACCCTTAGGGACAACAGGTGAGAAGGGCTGATGGCCAGCGTTGGTGCCGGAGTTTAAATATACAGTGGCTGGAGGAAGTTTGGTAGGCTGGCTTGAACCATTTAGGACGTTGTTTCAGTGACACAGTTTTGACAGAATTGCTGTGGTACCACCCATTTGTCTGTTCACAGATTATTGGGGATTAAAGACAACCAAATGGACACTGTCCTGCAGCGAGACAGGAACTGCTGAGGACATATGGACCAGGTCCTTGGGGTTCCAGGCGTGTGTCATCCCCTTTTGAGGAGGACACGCTATGTTCTTTTTGGGGGTGACAAAATATTTCCCAACTCATTTCTTTTCTACAGTTTCTGAAAAATATACAGAAAACTATTCCTTTTCCTCCTTTAAAGATACATAAACTACAGTGAAATACCACTTCATACTCACTAGGGTGATAATAATCAAAAAGGTGGTAGGATCCCAGGGTGGTAGAATCAAGCCCTGTGTCGGGCTCCATGCTGAGCGTGGAGCCTGCTTAAGATCTCTCTCTCTCTCTCTCTCTCTCTCTCTCTCTCTCTCCCTCTCCCTCTCCCTCTCCCTCTCCCTCTCCCTCTCCCTCTCTCCCTCTCTCCCTCTCTCCCTCTCTCCCTCTCTCCCTCTCTCCCTCCCCCCCCCCCCACCGGCATCTGGGTGACTCAGTCATTAAGCATCTGATTTTGGCTCAGGTCATGTTCTCACAGTTCATGAGTTCAAGTGTCACACATCGGGTGAGCTCGTGCCCCACTTCAGGTAAGCATGAACCACACTTCAGGCGAGCCCTGCTTCTCTCTCTCTCTCTCTCTCTGCCCCTCACTTGTGCTCTCTCTCCCCCCAAAACAAAGATTCTCTCAAAAACAAAATTAGGGGCACCTGGGTGTCTCAGTCCATTGGGAATCTGAGTCTTGACTTTGGCTCAGATCATGATCTCAAAGTTCATGAGTTCGAGTCCCATGTCGGGCTCTGTCCTGACAGCATGGAGCCTGCTTGGGATTCTGTCTCTCCGTCTCTCTGCCTTTCTCCCACTCGTGCTCGCTCTCTCTCTCTCTCTCTCTCTCTCTCTCTCAAAATAAATAAAAATAAACTTTAAAAATTTTTTTAAAATAAGAAAAAGATTATCTCTCTCCCTCTGCCCCTCTCCTCTGTTCTCTCTCTCTAAAATTAAAAAAAAAATGTTTAATAAAATAAAAACAAAAAAATTTTTTAAGGCAGGCAATAACAATGTGGAGAAATTGGAACCCTCGTGCTTTATTGGTGGGGATATAAAATGTGCAGCCACTATGGAAAACGGTTCGGCAATTTCTCAGAAAGTTAGGTGTAAGAGCGCCTGCGTGGCTCAGTTACGTATCTGACTTCAGCTCAGGTCATGATCTTGCGGTCCTTGGGCTTGAGCCCCGCATCGGGCTCTGTGCTGACAGCTTGGAACCTGGATTTGGATTCTGTGTCTCATTCTGTCTCTCTGACCGTCCCCCACTTGTGCTCTGTCTTCTCTCTGCCTCTCAAAAATAAACATTAAAAAAAATTGTTTTAAGTCAGATGTAGAATTATCATATGAGCTAGCAATTCCACTTCAAAGCGTATACTTGCAGTTGAAGAGGTGTCCAAGACCCCCCTCAGGTTCAATGATTCACTAGAAGGACTCAAAGAACTCAGAAAAGCCATTCTAGTGGTTACAGTTTATTACGGTGAAAGGAAGGATACAGATTAAAAACAAGGGGAAGAAGCACATAGGACAGGGGTCCAGGAGAGAGTAGGCATGGAGCTTCTAGTTGTCCTCCCCAAGTGGAGTCTTGTGGACAGTGCTTATTTCTCCCCCCGCCCACCCCCGGGGACATGTGATGATACACAGAGTATTGCCAACCAGGGAAGCTCACCCAAGTCTTAGTGTTCAGAGATTGTATTAGGAGTTGGCCACTTAGACACAAGTGACCCACCCGCAATGGCTGACCTTAGCCTCCAGTCCCTCCAGAGGTCAGGCTGATACCATGTGGCTCAAAGCCTCCACCATAAATCACATTGTTAGCATAGGCTATCTGACATGGTCCTGGGACCCCTGATAAACAAAGACACTCTTCTAAGTCAGGACATTCCATAGGCTTAGAGGTCACCTCTTAGTAGCTGGGGGCAAAGGGCCAAACCTTTCTTTGGGCAAGGTTAATCCTTTAATGCACCTTCCCAAAGAGAAACGAAAACATATGCCTACATAAAAACTTGTACACAAATGCTCATAGCAGCATTATTTCCTAATAGCCAAAAACTGAAAACGACCCAAATCCCCATCAAGTGATGAATGGATAAACAAATGTGGTATAGTCATACAACGGAATGTTGTTTGGCCACATTTTAATTTTTTTTAAGTTGATTTATTTTGAGGGAGCACACACACAGCGAGGGAGGGGCAGAGAGAGAGGTGGGGAAGAGAATCCCAAGCAGGCTCCTCACTCCTCAGCACAGAGCCTAACACAGGGCTCGATCCCATGAACCATGAGATCATAACCTGAGCCAGAATCAAGAGTCGAATGCTTAATCAACTAAGCCATCCAGGCACCCTCCCATATTTTTAAAAGAATGAAATTCTGATACATGCTATGACATGGATGAGCCTTGAGAACATGCTAAACCGGACACAGATGCCACATGTATGATCCCTCCTTATGAAGTGTCCAGAATAGGCCTATAGATTAGTGGTTGCTTGGGGCGGGGGTTGGGAACAGGAAGTGACTGCAGGTAAGCATGAGATTTCTTTTTTGAGGTAATGAAAATGTACTAGAATAAAAACTTGAAACAACACCAGAAAAGAAAATGTACTGGAATTATGTAGTGGTGATGGTTGCAGAACTCTGTAAACATGCTAAAACCATTGAAACGTATACTTAAAAGTCGTGAGTTTTTTGGCACAAAAAAAGTTTTCTGGTATCTCAGTAAAGCGTTATTTTAATGGGCATAATATATACCTTCTCTGTCACCTTTAAGTGGTTACAGTAGAAATAAATGAGATGTATATATATATAAAGGCATTTTGTTTACTAGAATATTCCAAGTGTATGTATTTGGAAAAAGATAAATAGGTATTTGGCACCAAAACTTGGTTGGCATTTCTCCTTTACCACCAAAACACAGCGACCTTCAGCTATAAGCATCATAGAATGACCTTTTTTGCGACCAGGTGGATTTTATGGCAGAGTTCCGTAAGGATGTATTCCATTTTTCATCTAAGCACCCAGTTCTTATTTGTGTATTGTCTTTTATTTTGACTAATTTATATTTACGTCTCCACAGTCTATAAATGTGACCTGAGACACATGCTCTGTTTTCAGCTTCTGATCAGTAGTAGTTTTATGTTACACATTCATCCCCTTGAATAGGATACGGTCCTTTTGCTTTCTCTTTCCGCATTTTTATCAGTTACTAAACAGCCAAAGAGCACTATACCCAACACTTTTAATCTTCTGCTAAAGAATGCCTTTTGCTTCTTGTTTTTTAAATGACTGGCTAGTCTCAGCCGAGTGATAACACAAGGTGCCCAGATAAAAGTACATTTTTGGCTTTCATCATCCTCATTATCATAAGGCCTTTCAAATATGTGGACATTTTAAGGATACAGATTTCAGTGTAAGGTAACAATCTTTTCCAATAGAACTGTCCAAAGCTGGGGTGGGCTGTCTTAGGAATGTAGTTTAAGTGGCTAGATTACCACTTACTTGAAAAGTAGAAGGAGTTGGGGGGCAGGGCAGTGGAGGTAGAAAACCAGGGACTCTAGAGGCACGTACAAGCAGTGATAAATGCGGTGCTGGATAAGATGATCTTAGAATTATATTTCATCTCTGGAATTCTTTATCCTGTAAAATTGGCTTAAATGCAATCTGCCTCCTTTAAAGCTTTGATGGTTGCCAGTATTCTCTTAGGTGTTGAATTTCTCCGTCTATTAGAAGGAGACCTGTCAGGTTTTGCATTTTTTAGTCTTTATTTGTATCTGAGGTCATTCCCTATTTGTAGTTATCACAAACCCCCAACACATAGTTAATTCGGCGGTCTGCCCTCCAGACTCAGGCTTCCAAAAGACTTGAGACTTGGCTTTCACCATGGGAATTCTCCACTATTTTTAGAAACAAATCCTCCATCTTTCTCTCCCATGTATTTAAAATCTTTGGAAGGAAAGCTATAGCATTGTAACCATAACAAATGGCAATTGAGACTAACTAAAACACAGGAGTACAGCAGTCATGGGCCGGCTCTTCCTACTCTGTTGCCCTGTAAATGAATCCTCAGTACATGCTATGCAGTGATACTTAACAAATGTGTTGCATCTATAAATGGCAAAACATTACAAACTGAATTTCAGATTGTCTGTAGCCCTAATGTTCCTTAGAACGTTCTGCAGTGATGGAAATCTGTGCTGTCCAGTATGATTGAAATGTGGCTAGGGTGGCTAAGGAATTGAATTTTTAATTGTATATCGTTTTATTTTTTTAAGCTTACTTTGAGAGAGCGAGAGAGAAAGTGCACACACATGCACTTACGAGAGTGAGGGAGGGGCAGAGAAAGAGGGAGAGAGAGGATCCCAAGCAGGTTCTGCACTATCGGCATAGAGCCCAACGTGGGGCTCAAACTCACAAACAGATCATCACCTGAGCCGAAATCAAGAGTCGGATACTTAACCGACTGAGCCACCCAGGCGCCCCAATTACATGTGCATACTGTATATGTAATTAAATTAAATGTAAACAGCTACTTACGGGTAGTTGGCTACCATGTCAGACAGCACAGCTCTATAAGAACAATTCAAGAAGTTGGGTTGCTTAGATACTGGAGTTCCTGGGACCTTTTTAGAACCAGTAGATACTCTGGCAACAATATTGACTTCGTTTTTTCTTTTGTTTGTTTACAAGCATTTCTTGAGCACCTGATTGTTCAATAGTTGATGGCAATGCAAAGATGAATGACACGGCTTCTGTCTTTAGGAGCTCTGGCCAGGGTTCTGACGCTCACGATACTGTAGGTACACTGTAAAAAGTACTACTATAGAAGCATATAGTAAGGCGACGTGAGGGCCACAGAGAAGGTACAGCATGACTCTTCACAGGAGCCAAGGAAGACTTCTGAGAAAAACTTCAGGCCCAAGCTAAAGGGGAGTTTGAATTTTATTTATTTTTTTTTTTTTGCCTCTTCTTTCTGTTTTCTATACAAGCAGATTTCCTGAGTTACTTGTAAAGCATCTGTCATAGTCAGTTTAGGGCCAGTTTTCTCCCTGCCTCGCCTCTGCTTCCCGTGAGCAGCTCTCACATTAAGCCCTGGGATATGCCGTTCCCCTTCCCCCCCCCCCAGCCCTGCCCCCTTAACGCATCTCTTCTTCCTACAGTGCTCTGTGAAAAGCTGCATCACTGCCTTCCACGTCACCTGTGCCTTTGAGCACAGCCTAGAGATGAAGACCATCCTAGATGAGGGGGATGAAGTGAAGTTCAAGTCATACTGCCTCAAGCACAGCCAAAACAGGCAGAAGCTCAGGGAGGCCGAGTACCCCATGCACAGGGCTACTGAGCAGAGCCAGGCCAAAAGTGAAAAAATCAGCCTGCGGGCGCAGAAGCTTCGGGAGCTGGAGGAGGAGTTCTATTCCCTGGTCCGCGTGGAAGATGTGGCCACAGAACTGGGGATGCCCACGCTAGCTGTGGACTTTATCTATAACTACTGGAAACTGAAGCGGAAAAGTAACTTCAATAAGCCATTATTTCCTCCGAAGCAGGATGAAGAAAATGGCCTGGTGCAGCCAAAAGAGGAGAGTATTCACACTCGCATGAGAATGTTTATGCATCTACGCCAAGACCTAGAGAGGGTAAGGTGATCAGCTGTGGCTACTGTTTAGGTCTCAGCCTGCATAGAAATGGAGGCCCCGCTTCCAGTTTCGTTTCTGTTTTTAAAGGTCAGCTCATTTATAGTGTGGGCTTCTGTGTGTGTGTCCTTGCTTATCTTCTGATTACATTGTGGCCCCGAGCATTGGGCTCTGTTTAAATTTTTGGCAGTCACTTTCAAGGGAACTGGAGAGCCCTCGCTTACATGCTTATGAAGCTTAAATCTGAGATAAATTCTCATTTGGTTTACTTTTTATTCACTGTTGAGCCTAAATTGGCTCAGCTCTATTTTACTGACACGTGAGACTGTGGGCTGAGTTAAGAATTAATTTTATTGAGGCAAAAGCAGTTTCTCAAACTCGGCACTGGTGACATCTTGGGCTGGCTAGTTCCTTATTGTAGGGGGGACTGTCCTTTGTCGTGGGGAACATTGGAAGATGTTGAACAGCGTCCCTGGCCTCTACGCAGTAGCCAATCCCCCTCCCAACACATACCCAAATGATGACAACAGAAAATGGTTCCAGATTACCAAATGCTCCCTGGGGGTCAGAATCGCCTCTGATTGAAAGTCTCTATACCAGATAATTTAGTTTAACTCACTTATTCAAAGATAAGTTAGGCCCTGTGTTTACCCTACAGAATTTATAATCAAGTGTAATTATAGAGATGGCTTGTTTTTTCTCTCTGCTACCAGAATCTGGAAGGGAACAGATTTGGCTCACTTTGTAAAATTTAACTCACACATCGATAGCACTTACTATGTGGCAACACTGTTCGAAGCATTTCATAAATATTAACTCATTTAATCCTAACATGCCTGTGAGGAAAGTACTGTTGTTAGCCCTATTTACCGATGACTAAACTGGGGCACAGAAAGGTGGGATGATCGGTCCGGTGGGGTGGGAAGTATAGGAGCACGTGGATCGCACCCTTGGGGCTGTAGAGATTTGGCTGAGCAGGAGGTGTGAGCAAAAAACCACTGTCAGTCTGTCCGGCAGACCTTTATCCTGCTGGTCCAGCGCTCATTAGAAAATTGTACTGGATCCAGCATCGCCAGTGTTTTATTCAGGAATTTAAAGGGAAGGCCAGAACACTACATCATCATTCGGTCTTCCCAGTTTGGCTGTGCGTATAAACATCGAGCCCATCACGCTGCAGGGAGAGTAGGTTTCAGGAGGTGGCTTGGGAGCGTTTTCTTGTGCTGCCGATCAATGTGGGAACCACAGTCCCGTGCCGGACCATGCTACGTGACTTCCCGTAGAGTGGCTCTCCTTATGCAGCATTTTGTGTTGTCCTCTCTCCTCACCGCCCCCGTGCCCCCACTTGGTTTTAGTTGCCTTAATTTTGGCTAAACGATTCCAATTGTCGGGTTCACGTAACATGACAAAAATCTCTATTTGCCGGGGATTGGGCTTTCAGGTGCGAAATCTGTGCTACATGATAAGCAGGCGAGAGAAGCTGAAACTGTCACAAAACAAAATACAGGAACAGATCTTCGGTTTGCAAGTCCAGCTTATCAACCAGGAAATGGCTGCAGGTAACCTTATATTAAAGATGCCCTGGGACACCTGGGTGGCTCAGCAGGTTAAGCGTCTGACTCTTCATCTCAGCTCAGGTCTCCATCTCAGGGATGTGAGTTCAAGCCCCGAGTTAGGCTCCACACTGGGCATGGAGCCTACTTTAAAAAAAGAAAAAAAAGTCCTAAGCAATATATAGACTCTGATTTCATCCCATTTTAACAATTTAAATTTTCTGTCGGTTGTTTTACTTAAAAATCTTTTAAAATTCTTGTCGAATATCTCATTTGCTCTGCTCCAACCCTGATGTAACATGGGCCATCTTGCTGTCAACTCATGAGGCAAGAAATCCCAAGGTGGGGTTGGGGGACTTGCAGGTCTGGGGCGGATAATCTAGGTGTCAGACAGATATTAGGGGCCACTAGTTAAAGCCATGAGCTATTCTGTAATCGTCAGATTGACTTAGAAATCCATACAATAGGGCCTAATCCTAGTTTCCAAAAAACATTTAACTCCAAGGTTACTCATCTTAACGATATTTTGTTAAAACCTTAGCCAGTGGTTAGGAGATCTGGGTTCTGTCTCTTATTTACTAATATTTGTCGAGTACCTGCTGTGGACTAAGAACTGGGCAAGAAAGTAGAGCAGTCCGCAAGACAGAATCCCTGCCTGTAGGGTATGCTGCCCGCTTAGTGAGAGAGACGGGAGAGCATAATTCCAGTGCCCTAAGCACGGGGAGCTCGGCTGCGATGACAGTCCTATTCAGTGACATCTATAACCCTCCTGTACCTCCTGTAATACCGAGGTTGGCGGCAGAGCCTGGGCAGCCGGGAGTCAGTGTGTGGGGTGCGCAGAACCCAGCTCCGGCCAAGGGCCAGCCGTAGAGTGAGAGAAACACCCAGAAATGAGGTATCAGGTAGTCATCGAAGGCTCTGGGGTGTTTATAAGTATCCTGGGTCACAGCAGAATGCTATAGCAGGAGGCGGCAGGGCTGCTCAGCCACAAAGGCACTGTGATGGGCAAGACCAAGAAAACCAAAGGACGGCAAGGAGGGTCCCTGCGTGCCAGGGAGATTGTCCCCTAAGCCACGTGGCTTCTGATTGGTGGGTGCCAGCCCCGTAACTGCTTGTGGTATCAGCAGGTGGCAGCAACACGGGGGCTGTGAGTATTCAACATGCACCCTTAGGGAACACCTGTTGCCCAGGTACTACCTAATAGTTATCCTCTCACGGGGAAAAGTTAAGTCCCTATGCAAAGAGGAATTATTTAGAAGTACTTTTTTAATTTCAGAGCACCCAAACTAATAGCGAAAGGAAGATCTGTTCTAAAAGTGATCGTAGGATGACAGAACCAGGTAACTGATTGCCAGTACTCCACAGGCCGAGCCCAAAGCAGGCCACTGGCAGGAATGTCATGATTCTTTTCTGCTGGCCTTGCCACCGCAAAACCTGCCCCGCCCACCCCTCGATAATGGACGTTCACAGTGAGGAGACTATTTGAGGTTACAGGCATAAAGTACACAGGAACCACCCGCTACCATTTCTTCTGTTGCCAAGTTAAAACACATACTCACATGCTCTTCGTCCACCAAAACCTATGCTGTGTTCTTCAGGGTTTGGATTTGACTTTGGGGGAAGGGTGGGAGAGATTGGAGGGTAGGGTCTGACATGTCTTTTCAGGCACATCCTGAGTCCTGTGCAATACCCGCACCTGCACACACGCAGACACCCCAATAGGGAGACCCTGTTCCAAACCACTGCCAGTGACATTCTTTTCAGAAGTGGAAGGGGGCAGAGATGGGGATGTAGGAGGTGGCACACTAGTCTTTGTGATCATTGTACAGCCTGGGAGGGCAGGGGTGAAGAGGTCGAGAGCCACACGACAAGCAGTGGCTCCGCTGAGTTTCCCACCTGTAGCCACCCCCACCCCACCCAGCCTCTGTTCAGCCCCTCCGGCTCCTATCCCGTGATGCACATACACATCAAAGTCAGGGGCCCGTTAGACATTTGGAAGAGTGGGTATGTGAACTCACCGTGCCGTAATAAGCATATACGCCGTTATTTAAATCAGTTGTTAAAATGAGTCTGTCTTTTTGATCTCAGGACTTCCTTTGACAAGTACACTAGAAAACTCATTGTTCTACCCGCCTCCAAGAATTACCTTAAAGTTAAAAATGCCGAGATCAGCCCCGGAAGACTGCAGAAACAGCTCCACAGAGCCTGATCATGGACCCCTCTCTCCTGCCAGCAGCTCCCCTGTTCCCGGTATAAGGAGCATGCAGGTGCCTCAGGAGTCACTAGAAATGAGAATGAAATCGTACCCAAGACATCCACTAGAGAGCAAGAGTAACCGTCTGCTGGCCAGTCTCACCCACTCTAGAAGTGAAGCAAAGGACCCCAGTCCTGCTTGGAGAACTCCATCCCCGGAGTTCTACCACGGGCAGTCACTGGGAAAGCCTCTGGTCCTCCAGGCTGCCCTGCATGGCCATTCTTCCATCGGGAATGGGAAGAGTCAGTCTACCTCCAAGCTTGCCAAATCCAACGGCCTGGAGGGCAGCTGGTCTGAAGATGTCACCCAAAAAGACAGCTCAAGTGAGGTGTTCTGTGACCAGGAGTCCATGCTCAGCTCCCACTTGGCCAGTCAGGGCGCCTTTAGAAAATCGACCGTGGAACACTTCAGTAGGTCCTTTAAGGAAGCCACCAACAGGTGGGTGAGGACCACGGAGGACCTCCAGTGTTGTGTGAAGCCAACCAAGAACGTCAGCCCCAAGGAGCAGCTCTGGGGCAAGCAGCTTGTGAGGCGGTCTGCAGGGAGAGCTCCGTATCAGGAAAACGATGGGTATTGCCCAGATTTGGAGCTGAGCGATTCAGAAGCAGAGAGTGATGGGAATAAAGAGAAAGTCAGGGTAAGGAGAGTTAGCTCGGACAGGGAAAATCCTGCCCACGACTCTCGACGGGATTGCCACGGTAAAAGCAAGACACATCCCCTTTCCCACACTTCAATGCAAAGGTGATCGGAAACCTCCAAGAATAGCTCAGTCTTTGCCTTTGCCCCATACACTGGGGCAGACCCCCACACCAAAAGGATTCTAGTGTACTTTAGGAGGAACTGTAGTGAAAGAATAAAACGTTTCACAGCGAATTGACTTGCAGTTTTTGAAACCGCTTCAAGTCTACTTTTCGCAAGCACATTCTAGGAATTACAGATTGTCCAGAAGTCTTTTCTGCCAGAGGCTGTTGAGAACAGCTGGGCCCAGAGTACTTGCTCAGTAAATACTTTGGGACAGCTCTCCAGTCCTGTTAACACGTTGATGCACATATGTATTAAGAGTCCTTGCATCGTTAACGCATTTGCAAGAGACCGTGATTATCAGACACTAAAACTACTTCCCTTTTGAAGCTATGGCACGTGACCTCCCACAGCTCCTGTCTGTAGGAAGTTGCTAACTCCATTGGTACCTGGAAACCCGCTTCAGGGAGAGCCCAGGGACCAACATCTCAGATACTGTCAGATTCACTACCCTCTTCCTTGGCTCAGCACAAGGTTGAGCTCCTTTCGCAGTATCTTACCTACCAAGTCAATACTCCTGATGCTTCTTAAGTGTCCAGTGCCTGTTCCTAGACTTGCTGGTCAGGGGCGCACTTGTAACTACTTGGCCCATCTAACGAGCGTGAGAGGCTAACTTGTGGATAGTGTTTACAGAGGTACAAGGAAAATGCTCAGATTCTCTCCACTTAGGCGTTTGGGAGGGATCCCAGAGCCTTTCCCAAAGTGAGACCAATTCCGGAGGATTTGTACCAGGTCAGGGGTTTTGTGTTCTTGTTTTCAAATCAGTTTGACTTAAATAAGTTTGGCTGACCGTTTTTTGTATACCTGCTTTAATGTTTATAAAGTTTCTATTGAGGTATAATTAAAATATAGTAAGATGCACAGAGGTTAAGTATTCTTACCTGCTTTAATTTTGAAACAGATTTTTATTGTCAAACAGAATTTGAAAGCATGTGTTTAACACATGGATATAATTTAGCTTTGTACCAACTTCGAATCCGAGGCAGTTCCCCACACAAAAAGGCTGGAGCCGTTTTTCAGAAGTTGCTTATACCCTGTTCCCAAACAATCAGCCTTGAATAATTTGTGGGAGGAAGAGAATAATTACATTTCGGGGGGGGGGGGATAAAACATGTCTGCTTCCCATTTAAAAGAAGGGGAACATGTTACAGTTTTTAAAATGTGAAGCCGACTATAATTCTCTGCTCTCTCTTCTTAGCCTTAAATTAATATTCTCTTTCTTCTGGTTTGGGAAAGCATAGTGGGAATTTTCAGACAAAAAGAGGCCATTTTTCGATCTTTAAAGTTGGTTCCTGGTAAAGCAAACAGCCCAGCTGCAGTGGGCGCGCCAGTGGCCCAAGGGCAGGCCAGGGCCCCTCTGTCCCCTCCCCCGGTGCAGGAGCCTCGGCGGCGTTTCTGTCCCCACTTCTGTTCTCGAAGCCTTGTTAATGGGTCCTGTGGCTCGTGTTTTCTCCTCCCTTTTGGAAAACTTCTGTATTTTGCCTCCTCTTTGGCCACACCTTGAAAATGTTTCTTTTATGCCTGTGTACACGTGTGAATGTGCCAGAGCACGTGTGGTAGGCGTCCTGTGTTTTGTTTGAGTGGAAGCAGCTAAGAATCATCCACACGAGGAAGACTGTTCCTCCTTATGGACGCACTAGGTTTCTGTGCTTTTCCCTCTGAGCTCTGCTGGGGTAGATGTGAATTTGACACCTTCCCTCTAAGGAAGAGGTACCGAGCTCTGCTATAGGGGCCTTCTGTTGCGCTCGAGGCCAGTAGCCCGAGTCCTTTCATGCCTTTTGGTTCTGAGTGAGTGCAAGGAAAAGCAAACATTGAAAAAGTGCTTCAGCCAAATTCCATATGTAATGCCATGGGGAGAGTATTGACTAAAATAACTTCAGTCAGGGAAATATAGTTGTAATATTTTTACAAGATTTTCCTAAGTAAATGAAGGAGCCTTCAGTTGTGTAAATTTCAATTGCCCCAAAATGTATTTGCTACATTTTGCTGTTGTTTGAAGTATTACCTCTTAACCTTCTTTTGTTAATTTTTTTTCATTTTGTCTTATATAGTCCAGTTTTCCAAGACAAATTCAGTCTTTTTTCAAATGTCACCTTTTTACCAATACTTTTTCATTAAATTATGAAAACTGCTAACGACTGTCAGTGTGGTAATTTCTTAATTTGGCATGCGGGTTTTAGAAAATCTTACATATGTTCCTCTTTTTTTTTTTTTTTTTTTTCCAACATTTTTTATTTATTTTTGGGACAGAGAGAGACAGAGCATGAACGGGGGAGGGGCAGAGAGAGAGGGAGACACAGAATCGGAAACAGGCTCCAGGCTCCGAGCCATCAGCCCAGAGCCTGACGCGGGGCTCGAACTCACGGACCGCGAGATCGTGACCTGGCTGAAGTCGGACGCTTAACCGACTGCGCCACCCAGGCGCCCCACATATGTTCCTCTTATATTTAAAAAATCTCATCCGTTAAACAAAACAGATGGTGGGGGGAAAGGGACGGAGGGGGAGAAGGAGGAATTGAATGTTTAGAAGCACAGATCCATGATTCATGTCCAATACCGGGGACCAAAGAGAACTCTGGGACCTTGGACTCTACCCCAAAATCATGATTTCATCAGGCTAATAAGACAAAACCATCATTTAAAATTCCCAAGGAAATGGATCCTATCTAAAGTCACAAAGTCCAAAAGGCTTAGTTCGGGCATCACTCAAATACACACTCTTTACGATAACTCATTCTGCTTGGAGTCGTGTGAGCATATGAATGTGATACAGGTTATGTAGTGTCATGGGGGGACGTTGGGGGCATTAAAAAACATTTTCATTACGTTTTGAGAAATGTACTTGCTAAAGGTCATTGGGTAAATCAGTAGTGAAGATAGTTAAGAGCCACGGTTGTTTCTCTCTCCCTTCCTCCCTCTCCCCTCACCCACCCTCCTTCTCTCCCTTCCTCTGCCTTTCTCCTCCTCCTCCTCCTCCTCCAACACCCCTGCCTTCTCTCTCTCTCTCCCTTCCCTCCCCCGCCTCTCATTAATGGCGAACTCTTTTGACTCAGTACATTGTTAGGTAAGATGTCGGAGAACTGAAACTACAAATATACCCAGTTGTAGCCCACAAAAGCTTTGGGTCTGTACTTCCAATGGGAGATGAAGCCTTTGTCTTTGTGTTGAAGAAACTTTTGAGAGAATAAACCAGACGCTGCATCATCCTGGGTTGGGTTCCCCCCCACCCCACAATCCTCAGCATGTTTGCTGACCCTTAAGAATTGAGGAAAACTCTTATGACAGGAGTAAATCCGTACTTGCCCCTGAGTGACTTCTGTGTGACATTTTCCAAAAACGCACCTTATTTATAATAAATGTTTTATTAGAGTCCCGCAGGATTAATCCAGCTGTTTCCAAGTTTTATGGAAAGCAGCAACGCAACAGTGTGTTGATTTTTTTTTTTTCTCAAAAAAAGAACTCCGTTAACAAAGGCCTGCCCTGAGGCTGGCGTTCCCACGCAGGGAGCTCTGTCCCTGTGACACTCCGCCCGCCCCGCGCGGCACTGTTTAAAGGAGGCTTCTGTGGATTCAGTTAATGTTACTTCATGGATTGGAACACACTGTATGGCCTGAAGCCATGAGGATAGTTGCCCTTGAAATGAGGTGGGGGAGGCCCGAGACCCAGGCCCTGCCCTGTCCCCTGCCCTGTCCGGTCACCGATGCGTTCTTTAACATGAAGCCCCCTAAAAATAGTCATCGTCTGAAGGAACTGCCGAAGCATCGAGCAGCTCTCATCCCGTTGAGACGCGTTTGGGTGGGAGCATTCCAGCCTCCAGGCCTGGGCACCCCAAGCTTTTAACTTCCCTTCGCCTCCCCGCTTCTACCCCACCTTAATTTTCCTTCCTTCTCAGTGAATGTCAGGTTGTAAGCAAGCCGGAGGGTGGAGTCGGGCTGCTCAAGCTCTACCCACCGCAGCAAGTTCTCTGAACGCGGAAACCAGGGGCAGAACCGCCGAGCATTCACCATTACCTTCCAAAGTATTGGCGCGCGGTCCTGAAGGCTGCTCCCGGAAGTCACACGTGGAAATGGGCCCGTTATTTCATAGTCATTTCTCACGTGATGAAAAACTTCCAAGCTCAGAACTGCTGACGTTTTTGGAAATGATACACTCCTTGAATGAATCCCCTCAGCTTCAAGAAAGAAAGAAAGGCACTTCCGGTTGGGCAGTCTCCCCCCCCCTCCCCCCCAGTGTCCTCAAAGATGGACTGAGAAGTACATTGGCAGAGACCAGGCTGAATGTCAGTCTCAAGACAGCTACGTGGGTCCCTTAGGGAAGCCAACCAAGGCCAAAGCCGTTGGTAGGACAGTCCAGGACATTTGTGTGGGACCAGCCAAGCCTTCAAATAATAAGAATGGCAATATTCATTGAGCCCCTATGTCTGGCCGTTTGCTGATTAAGCATGCACTACCTTATGTTTACGGCTCCTGACGACCGTATGAAGGTGATACTCTTAGCTCTATTTGATTCATGTCAAAGGCCAGATGGTTCCAGCAGTTATTCGAGGTTCCCCAGCGAGCATACAGCAGGATTGGGACTAGAACCTGTGAGGTCGCCTCTACAACTCTTACTCTTGGTCACTTTGCCTGACTCTACGTGCCCCAAGCCCCTTCTCTAAGTGTTCCTTCTCAGCTTCGCCCTGAAGAAAGCGACCTGAGTTGCAGGTGGCCGGAGTGATGCTAAGAAAGGCCATGAGCCAGAGCGCCTGGGTGGCTCAGTCAGTTAAGCGTGCGACTCTTGATCTCGGCTTGGGTCACGATGCCACAGTCCGTGGGATCGAGCCCCGTGTTGGGCTCTGAGCTGGCTGCGTGGAGCCTGCTCGGGACTCTCTCTGCTGCTCTCCCACTTGCAATCTCTCTCTCTCTCTCTCTCTCTCTCATATAAATAAACATTTTTTTAACTTTAAAAGACAAAAAGAGGGGGGCCTGGGTGGCTCAGTCGGTTGGGTGTCCGACTTGGACACCGTGACTCTGGTCACGGTCTCACGGCTCGTGAGTTCAAGCCCCGCGTCAGGCTCTGTGCTGACGGCTCGGAGCCTGGAGCCTGCTTCAGATTCTGTGTCTCCCTCTCTCTCTCTACCCTCCTCTGCTCATGCTGTGTCTCTCTCTGTCTCAAAAATAAATAAACATTAAAAAAAAATTTAAAAAGGCCATGAGCCAAGGAACACAGGTGGCCTCTAGAAACTGAGAAAGGAAAGGAAATGAAGTCTCTCCTAAGGTCTCCAGAAGGAACCTAGCCCTGCCTATGCCATGACCTTAGACTTCTGACCAACAGGACTATGAGAATAAATCTGTGTTGCTTTAAGCCACCAAATGTGTGGTAAGTTGTGACAGCAGACATAGGAAACTAACACGCTAGGGCACAGAGGAGTGCTCCTTACTCTTTCGGAGGAGCACTCCTCCTTCCCAAAGGGCCCACCTGGGCTGTGGCTGACCACTCTGGGTTGCTCCTGTGCTGTCTCTCCTAGTCGAAAAGCTTTCTGGAAATGGAAAACAAGTGGGTTTTTTTTTTCCTATCAATCAGATCCTCCCCTGTAGAAATTAATTTTGTATGTCCTGCCCACCCCCCTACTTTTTCCAAGGTGGCCTCTGGTCCTTCTCAGGTAGCCTTGGGTAACCTTCCATGGGCCTGATTGATCCCCTGTGGCTGGATCTGGCACCTGCCCGAGTAGTTGCCATGGGTTTGGATGTCCCTGTCGTCCACAGAACTGTTCTAGGGACGTGGAAATAACTCTCTGAGTGCCACCCCGGTGGGAAGATGATAGAAGGCAGGTGGGGCTCATCAGAAGGACTGGTGCTCTAATCATCAGAACCTTCTACAAAAGTGGGCAGCTTAGAGGGTTAGAGAGTTCTTGAAGATCCCAGGCACCCGAGCAGAGCTTGGGGATTAAAGAACGCAACTCTATGCGGCCTATAAGAAACCACTTTTGGAGCGCCAGGGTGGCTCAGTCGGTTAAGCGTCTGACTCATCATTTCGGCTCAGGTCATGATCTTGCGGTTAGTGAGTTCGAGCCCCACATCGGGCTCTGTGCGGACAGCTCGGACCCTGGAGCCTGCTTCACATTCTGTGTCTCCCTCCCGCTCTGCTTCTCCCCCGCTCATGCTCTGTCTCTCTGTCTCTCTCAAGAATAAATAAACATTTTTTAAAAATAAATAAAAAAAAGAAACCCATGTTTAAGTAGAAAGACACAGGTTAAAACTAAGAAAAAGATTCCATGCTGACACTAACAAAAAAAAATCTGTGGCTATATTAATACCATACAAGGGCAAGTTCATCAAGAGAGCATAAAAGTCCTAGGTGTCTATGCATCTAATAACATAGCTTGAAAATACATTAAGGAGAAAACGATAGAACTGCAAGGAAAAATGCACAAACCAACAATTATAGTTTATGTCTATAATAAATAGAACAAGTACGGAGAAAATCAGTAAGACTGTAGAAGATCTCAGCAAAACTATCAACCGTCCAGATTGAATGGACATTCACCACGCCACACCACAAGAGCAGAATACACATCCTTGTCAAATGCAAATGGAACATTTACCAAGATGGGCCATTAAACAAGTCTTACGAAACTTGAAAAGATTCAAGTCAAAGTATGTTCTCTGACCGCACTGGAATGAAATTAGAAATCAGTAACGGAAACACCTCTGGAAAATCCAATCAACGGGCACTGAACAAACTTCTAAGTACCACACGAGTCAGGGAACTCAGAAAATTAAAAACTATTTTGAACTGAATGAGAAAGAAAAGGCAACATATAATTTGTGGGATGGCACTAAAGCGGTACCTTGGGGAAATTCTACAGCGCTGAGTGCCTGGATCAGAAAAGAAGGGTCTCAAGTCAGTGACTGTAGCTTTCATCTTAACAAAACTCAAAAGAAGAGGAAATGAGATCCAAAGTAAGGGGAAGAAAGGAAATAATAAAGGGCAGAGCTGAAATCAGTGAAAGACGAAAGGAAATCATTGAAACCAAAAGCTGGATTTTGAGAAGATAAAATAAATTTGACAAATCTCTAGTGAGACTGATCAGGAAAAAAAGAGAAAAGGCCAATTACCAATGTTAGGAACGAGAAATATCATTGCTGCAGGTTCTATGGATATTAAAAGGATAATAAGGGAATATCATTTATTTTTACATTTATTTATTTTCAAGAGACAGAGAGAGACAAGGCATGAGTGGGGGAGGGGCAGAGAGAGAGAGAGAGAGAGACAGAATCCGAAGCAGGCTCCAGGCTCCGAGCTGTCAGCGCAGAGCCCGACGCGGGGCTCAACGTGGGGCTCGAACCCACGAACCGTGAGATCATGACCTGAGCCGAAGTCGGACGCTTAACCGACGGAGCCACCCAGGTGCCCCAATAAGGGAGTATTATTAACAACCTTTTGCCAGTAAATTCAACAACAAAGAAGAAATGGACACAACCCCTCAAAGACACAAACTACCAGAGTACATTCAAGAAGAAAAAATAGATAAACCGAAAAGCTTTTTATTATTAAATACATTAGCATTAAAAGCTTTCTTATGGGGCGCCTGGGTGGCTCAGTCGGTTAAGCGGCCGACTTCGGCTCAGGTCACCATCTCGCGGTCCGTGAGTTTGAGCCCCGCGTCGGGCTCTGGGCTGATGGCTCAGAGCCTGGAGCCTGCTTCCGATTCTGTGTCTCCCTCTCTCTCTGACCCTCCCCCGTTCATGTTCTGTCTCTCTCTGTCTCAAAAATAAATAAAACGTTAAAAAAAAATTAAAAAAAAAAACTTTCTTATGAAGGCCGCCTGGGTGGCTCAGTTATTAAGCATCTGACTTCAGCTCAGGTCATGATCTCACAGTTCATGAGTTCAAGTCTCACATCCAGTGACCTTGAGCCCCGCTTCGGGTGAGCCCAGCCTCTCTCTCTCTCTCTCTCTCTCTCTGTCCCTCGTGGGATTCTCTCGCTCCCTTGCGCCCTCTCTCTCTCAAAAAAAAAAAAAAAAGAAAAAGCTAGAAAACTCCAGGCCCAAATGACTTCACTGGCAAATTCTAATAGACATATAAGGAACAAATAAGGCCAATTCTACACAAACTCTTCCCAAAAATTTAACAGAGGACAGTTCTCAACTCATTCTCTGAGGCCAGCATTACCCTGATACCAAAACCACACAGACGTAATAAGAAAACTACAGGCCAATGTCCTTCATAAAAGTAGCTGCAAAAATTCTTAGAACCTGAACAAATTGAATCCCAGTAATATATCAAAAAGATAAATACACCAAGACTGTCTTAGCTTGGGGCTGCTATAACAAAAAACTCTAGACTCGCTGGCTAGAGCAACAGAAATTTATTTCTCACAGTCTGGAAGCTGGGAAGTCCAAGATCAAGGTGCCATCAGACTCCTGTCTGGTGAGGGCCCACTTCCTGGTTTGTGGACAGCTGCCTTCTCACTGTGTGCTCACGTGGCCTTTCCTTGGTGCATACCCACGGAGAGAGAGAGATCTCTTCCTCTTACAAGGGCATGAACCCCATCATGAAGGGCGCACATAAACATTTGGTCCATAACAACCACCAAGTGAGATTTATCCCAGAAATGCAAGGTTGATTTAACCTTCAAAAAACAGTATAATTCATCGTATCTCAAAGATACATAAAAAGCACTTGACAGAATCCAATATCCATTCATGATAATAATGCTTGGCAAACTAAAAATAGAAGGGACCTTCCTGAACCTGATAAAGGACATCTATGAAAAACCAACGGCTAACATCGTATTTAATGGTGAAAGATTTAACGCTTCCTCCCTAAGATCAGGAATAAGACAAGAATGTCACTACTTCTCTTCAGTATTATGCTAGCATTTCTAGCCAGTCCAATAAAGCAAGAAAAAGAAATGAAAGGCATCCTGATTCGAAAGGAAGAAATATAACTCTTTTTATTTTCAGATGACATGATTATCTATGTAGAAAATCAGACGGAATCTACCCAAAAAAGCTACCAGAACTCATAAGTCTAGCAAGGCTGCAGGATAAAAGGTCACTTTATTAAAAACTATTGTATTTGGGGCACCTCGGTGGCTCAGTCGGTTGAGTGTCCAACTCCAGCTCAGGTCATGATCTCGAGGTCCATGAGTTCGAGTCCCGCGTCGGGCTCTGTGCTGACAGCTCGGAGCCTGGAGCCTGCTTTGCATTCTGTCTCTCTCTCTCTGCCCCTCGCCTGCTCCTGCGTGCTCTGTGTCTCTCAAAGATAAACATTGGGGCGCCTGGGTGGCTCAGTCGGTTAAGCATCCGACTTCGGCTCAGGTCGTGATCTCGCGGTCCATGAGTTCGAGCCCCACGTCGGGCTCTATGCTGACAGCTCGGAGCCTGGAGCCTGCTTCGGATTCTGTGTCTCCCTCTCTCTCTGCCCCTCCCCTGCTCACGCTCTGTCTCTCTCTCCTTCAAAAATAAACATTAAAAAAAAGTTTATTAAAAAAAAACCCTAAAAGTATAAAGCTACTAGACAAAACACAGGAAACTTTTAGAAGCTTGGTTAGGCAAAGATTTCTTTGATATGCCCATCAAGAGCACTTTCCATAAAAGAAATTATTTACATATTGGTAAATTGGACTTCAGTAAAATTAAAAACTGCTACTTTTTGAAAGACAGTGTTAAAGAGAAGTCACAGGGGCGCCTGGGTGGCGCAGTCGGTTAAGCGTCCGACTTCAGCCAGGTCACGATCTCGCGGTCCGTGAGTTCGAGCCCCGCGTCGGGCTCTGGGCCGATGGCTCGGAGCCTGGAGCCTGTTTCCGATTCTGTGTCTCCCTCTCTCTCTGCCCCTCCCCCGTTCAGCTCTGTCTCTCTCTGTCCCAAAAATAAAAAAAATAAAAAACGTTGAAAAAAAAAAAATTAAAAAAAAAGAGAAGTCACAGACTAGGAGAAAAGATTTGCAAATCATTTATCTGATAAAGGACTGGTATCCAAAATATGTCAAGAACCCTCACAGCTTGGGGCTCCTGGGTGGCTCAGTCTGTTAAGAAACCAACTCTTGATTTCCACTCAGGTCATGATCTCACTGTCCTGAGATTGAGCCCCATATCGGGATCCTTGCTGAGCGTGGAAGCTGCTTGAGATTCCTTTCCTCCCTTTCCCTCTGCCCCTCTCCTGTTTGCTCTCTCTCTTTCAAAAACATTTTAAAAATATATTTTTAAATTAAAACCAAAGAACCCTCACAACATAATAACAAGAAAATAACCTTTTTTTTTTTTTTTTTTTTAATGAGCAATCTCGGGGTGGCTGGGTGGCTTCGTCGGTTAAGTATCTGACTCTCGATAACACTTCAGGTCATGAGTTCAAGCCCCTCATTGGGCTCCACACTGGGCATGAAGCCTACTTCAAACATTTTTTTAGTTTACGTATTTATTTTGAGAGAGATAGCAACAGCATGAGTGGGGGAGGAGCAGAGAGAGAGAGGGAGAGAGAGAGAATCCCAAGCAGGCTCCACATTGTCAGCCCAGAGCCCGATGTGGAGCTTGAATCCATGAAACAATGAGATCATGTCCTGAGCTGAAACCAAGAGTCGGATGCTTAACCGACTGAGCCACGCAGGCGCCCTGAAACCTACTCAAAATAAAATAAAGGGGCGCCTGCGTGGCTCAGTCGGCTGAGCGTCCGACTTCGGCTCAGGTCATGATCTCACAGCTCGTGAGTTCGAGCCCCACGTCGGGGCTGACAGCCCGGAGCCTGGAGCCTGCTTCGGAGTCTGTGTCTCCCTCTCTCTCTATCCCTCCCCGACTAGTGCTCTGTCTCTCACAAATAATAAATGTAAAAAAAATTTTTTTTTAAGAAAGAAAGAAAGAAAAAGGAATGAACTACCCACAGCAAGAGAGATGAATCTCAAAATAATTATGCCGGGTCAAAGGAGCCCGACAAAACAGAACACATACTGTATAATTCCATGTACGTACAAATCTAGAAAATGAAAAGCAGCGTGGTTGCCTGGGAGATAGCGTGGAGGGCTGGGAGAGAGCTTTCATAAAGGGGCAGGAGGAAACTTTTGGGAGTGACGGATGCGTTCATTATCTTGACGGCAGTAATGGTCTTGGGTGTGCGGACATATGTCAGAACTAACCAAATTATACTTGTTATGCATGTCGGTTTATTGCATGTCTATTCTACATCAACAAAGCTGTTAAAACCTTGAAAGGACTCCTTCGGTTATATCTTTGTGTCCCTAAGAACTTTGCTACACTGGCCCAGAATCAGGAGGTTTTCTGCAGCCTCTGATGGATAATGGTTGACCTTCAGTCGGGCTCTAGAGACAAGTTCTCATGGGGTCTTCTGGATCCAGAACTGCGTCTCAACCCCCTGCCTCCTTCATATTTTCCAAGTATGTTCTGTACCTGGCGTGATTTCTCTAAGGTCAATTTCAAATTACCATGGCCACATTGGGGAATTTTTGACATGAACAAGATTGTTGACTTAAGGGGCACCTTAGAACACAGAGGGAAGAAACCCTCACAAGGAGATTGCTCCTAAGAAATTCTGTTTATGTTTAACATAGGAGACTATGTTAGCTTCATTTCCAGATTTCAAGGATTAACTTGAAAGAGCTTTAAAATTACTTAGATGGGGGCGCCTGGGTGGCGCAGTCGGTTGAGCGTCCGACTTCAGCCAGGTCACGATCTCGCGGTCCGTGAGTTCGAGCCCCGCGTCGGGCTCTGGGCTGACGGCTCGGAGCCTGGAGCCTGTTTCCGATTCTGTGTCTCCCTCTCTCTCTGCCCCTCCCCCGTTCATGCTCTGTCTCTCTCTGTCCCAAAAATAAATTAAAAAACGTTGAAAAAAAAATTACTTAGATGGGTGGGGCCCCTGACTGGCTCAGTTGGAGGAGCACGTGACTCTTGATCTCGGGGTCGTGGGTTCAAGCCCCACGTTGGGTGTAGAGATTACATAAAAATAAAAAATACAAATCTTTACAATTATTTAGATTGGTAAAATTGTCAGTGGCCTGTTACTGTCTGAACCAGCTGCAATCCCAATATCTATCTCTATCTCTTTCTGTCTCTCCTATTTGTCAAAATGGGTTTTTTGTATCTATACCTTCTTCCCTCTCCTTCACGAAGGAACATAATTAGGGGCGTCTGAGTGGCTCAGTTGGTTAAGCTTCCGACTCCTGATTTCGGCTCGGGTCATGATCTCACAGTCTCTGGGTTCGAGCCCCGCATCGGGCTCTGGGCTGACAGTGCGGAGCCTGCTTGGGATTCTGTCTCCCCTCTCTCTGCCCTTCCCCTTGCAGGCATGTATGCTCTCTCTCTCTTTCTCACAAGATAAATAGACTTAAAATTTTTTTTTAAAAAGGGAGGAACATAATTAGCCTTTTACAACGATAATTTCGTATTTGTCTGAAGCTGGCTCCCTGTTAATTTTTTGGTTTCTCTCCCTCTCTCTTACACACTGGGGAAACTTTAAAGATTAACTGATCAAAAAACCATCCCGTCGTTATGTGTACACTCTAGGAATATCCAGCCCAGACAAACTGTCAAAGTCTAAAAGAAGAAAAGAAAATGTTACTCAATGATGTCTCTTTTTGTGGACACTGAAAAGTGTCCTAATAGCCTCCATAACTCTAGTTGTGAAGAAAGAAGAAAAGAACTTAACCCCAGGATAAAGAGCTTTTGATGGGATCAAGAGTATTTTTTTTTTTTTAACGTTTATTTATTTTTGAGACAGAGAGAGACAGAGCATGAATGGGGGAGGGGCAGAGAGAGAGGGAGACACAGAATCGGAAACATGCTCCAGGCTCTGAGCCATCAGCCCAGAGCCCGACGCAGGGCCCGAACCCACAGACTGCGAGATTGTGACCTGAGCTGAAGTCGGACGCTTAACCGACTGAGCCACCCAGGCGCCCCAAGAGTCCTTACAAATTAGTTTACCATTTAAAAACGTCGGCATAGGGGCGCCTGGGTGACTCAGTCAGTTGAGCATCTGACTTTGACTCAGGTCATGATCTCATGGTTCATGGGTTCGAATCCCATGTTGGGCTTTGCGTTGACCACACAGAGCCTGCTTTGGATTCTCTGTCTCCCTCTCTTTCTACCCCTTCCCTGCTCACGTTCTCTCTCTCCCTCCCTCCCTCTCTCTCTCTTTCTCAAAAATAAATAAAAATAAAAAAATTTTTTTAATGTCAGCACAGTATTTTTGGTTGGACAAAACCAGGGGTTAAAAATTTTAACCTTCTAAAATTCTTATACATGGGGTGCCTGAGTGGCTCAGTCAGTTGAGCAAATGACTCTTGACTTCAGCTCAGGTCATGATCTCATGGTTCATGAGTTCGAGTCCCACATCAGGCTCTCTGCTGTCAGCACAGAGCCCACCTCGGATCCTCTGTCTCCCTCTTTCTCTGCCCCTCCCCCGAGCACATATGCAGGCTCTCCCTCTCTCTCTTTCTCTCAAAAATAAACATTAAAAAAAAAAAGATTCCTTCTTTCTTTCCTTTTGCCCCGATCTCTCTAAAAAAATTAAAAATAATGAAACAAAACAAATTCCTATACCGGTGTTATGAGTTGAGTTACCATTGCTTCCATAACTTCATGTGTGTGTGTGTGTGTGTGTGTGTGTGTACAGTTGAACCTTGAACAATGCAGGGGCCAGGACACCGACCCCCCCTCCAGCACAAAAATCTCCATATAACTTTTGACTCCCCCAAAACTTAACTACTAATAGCCTGCTGTTGACCAGAACCTTTACCGATAATGAACAATTAACACATCTTTTGTATGTCCTATGTATCACACACTATATTCTTAAAGCTAGAGAAAAGAAAATGTTATTAAAAAATCATAAGGAGGGGCGCCTGGGTGGCTCGGTCGGTTTAGCGTCTGACTTCGGCTCAGGTCATGATCTCACGGTCCGTGAGTTCGAGCCCCGCGTCGGGCTCTGTGCTGACAGCTCAGAGCCTGGAACCTGTTTCAGATTCTGTGTCTCCCTCTCTCTCTGCTCCTCCCCTGTTCATGCTCTGTCTCTCTCTGTCTCAAAAATAAATAAACGTTTAAAAAAAAAATTTAAAAAAAAAATAAAAAATAAAAAATAAATCATAAGGAAGGGGCGCCTGGGTGTCTCAGTCGGTTGAGCGTCCGACTTCAGCTCAGGTCACGATCTCGCGGTCCGTGAGTTCGAGCCCTGCATCGGGCTCTGGGCTGATGGCTCGGAGCCTGGAGCCTGCTTCCGATTCTGTGTCTCCCTCTCTCTCTGCCCCTCCCCCGTTCATGCTCTCTCTCTGTCTCAAAAATAAATAAATGTTAAAAAAAATTTTTTTTTAAATCATAAGGAAGAGAAAATACATTTGCAGTACTGTATTTATCAAAAAAAAATCCACGTAGGAGTGGACCCACACAATTCAAATCCACGTTACTCAAGGGTGAACTGTATATATGAACACAATGAAATGATAGTGTCTTTTTAAAGAGTTTAATTTTATGAACGAATTAAATTCCTACAAAGCACAGATTTGTAAGATGTAACATGTTAGCTAATTGAAATTTCTGGATCTTGACTTTAAGACTTTAGGTAAATGATTAGGGTTTTTGTTCCCAAGTGTTTTATTTAAATTCTATGTAGTTAACATACAGTGTAATTACTAGTCTCAGTGTAATACTCGGTGCTCATCACAACACGTGCCCTCCTTAATCGCCATCACCTATTTCCCCCCATCCCCCCACCCCCCTCTCTTCTGGTAACCATCGGTTTGAAAAATGATTAAGTTAATTGATAAGTAATCTTTAGATGCCTGGATAGTTTCTCTTTTTTTATTTAAAAAAAAAAATTTAGTGTTTATTTTTGAGAAGGGGGGAGGGCAGAGAGCGAGGGAGACACAGAATCGGAAGCAGGCTCCAGGCTCCGAGCCATCAGCCCAGAGCCCGACGCGGGGCTCGAACTCACGGACCACGAGATCGTGACCTGGCTGAAGTCGGACGCTTAACCGACTGCGCCACCCAGGCGCCCCTTTTGTTCTCATTTTCTAGAATGGCACTGTGCTTATCCATAAATTCAGGAAAAGTGCGGACAAGTAATGGAATTGGAAAGCCCAAATTGTCAAAGCTCTCAGAAACCCCTTGAATGTCTATGGCCTCACAAAGAGCATACCTTGTTTCACTGAGTTTTTACAAATTGAAGGTCAGTGGCAACCCCCCCCATCGTGCAAGTCTATCAGCGCTATTTTTCCAACAGCATTTGCTCACTGCATGTCTCTGTGTCCCATTTTGGTAATTCTCATAGTATTTCAAATTCGTTCATTCCTATTTGTTATAGTCATCTGGAATCAGTGATTATGACTCACTGAAAGCTCAGATGATAATTAGCATTTGTTAGAAATAAAGCACTTTTTTATTTTTTTATTTTTTTTAATTTACATCCAAATTAGTTAGCATATACTGCAACACTGATTTCGGGAGTAGATGCCTTAGTGCCCCTTACCCATTTAGCCCATCCCCCCTCCCACACCCCTCCCGTAACCCTCAGTTTGTTCTCCATATTTATGAGTGTCTTCTGTTTTGTCCCCCTCCTTGTTTTTATATTATTTTTGCTTCCTTTCCCTTATGTTCATCTGTTTTGTCTCTTAAAGTCCTCATAGGAGTGAAGTCATATGATTTTTGTCTTTCTCTGACTAATTTCACTCAGCATAATACCCTCCAGTTCCATCCACGTAGTTGCAAATGGCAAGATTGCATTCTTTCTGATTGCCGAGTAATACTCTATTGTATAGATATACCACATCTCCTTTTTTTGTTTTAATTTACATCCAAATTAGTTAGCATATAGTGCAACAATGATTTCAGGAGTAGATTCCTTAATGCCCCTTACCCATTTAGCCCATCCCCCCTCCCACAACCCTTCCAGCAACGCTCAGTTT
The DNA here is from genome assembly GCF_028018385.1 of Neofelis nebulosa. NCBI lineage: Eukaryota > Metazoa > Chordata > Mammalia > Carnivora > Felidae > Neofelis > Neofelis nebulosa. The sequence continues at coordinate 41,531,692 of NC_080800.1, forward strand.
ATTCTCCATATTTATGAGTCTCTTCTGTTTTATACCACATCTTCTTTATCCTATAACTATAAACATGGGGGTGCATGTGTCCCTTTGAAACAGCATCCCTGTATCCCTTGGATAAATGCCTAGTAGTGCAATTGCTGGGTCGTAGGGTAGTTCTGTTTTTAGTTTTTTGAGGAACCTCCATACTGTTTTCCAGAGTGGCTGCACCAGCTTGCATTCCCACCAATAATGCAAAAGAGATCCTCTTTCTCTGCATCCTCGCCAACATCCGTTGTTGCCTGAGTTGTTCATGTGAGCCATTCTGACAGGTGGGAGGTGATATCTCGATGTGGTTTTGATTTCTTTTTCCCTGATGATGAGTGATGTTGAGCATTTTTTCATGTGTCGGCCATCTGGATGTCTTCTTTGGAGAAGTGACTATTCATGTCTTTTGCCCATTTATTCACTGGATTATTTGTTTTTTGCATGTTGAGTTTGATAAGTTCTTTATAGATTTTGGATACTAACCCTTTATCTGATATGTCCTTTGCAAATATCTTCACCCATTCCGTCAGTTGCCTTTTAGTTTTGCTGACTGTTTCCTTCACTGTGCAGAAGCTTTTTATTTTGATGAGGAACAACAACAACAAAAAAAACAGTAGAACACATTAATGAAACCAAAAGCTGGTTCTTTGAAAGAATTAACAAAATTGATAAACCACTATCCAGTTTGATCAAAAAGAAAAAGGCAAGGACCCAGATAAATAAAATCAAGAATGAAAGAGGAGAGATCACAACCAACGCAGCAGAAATAAATACAATACTAAGAGAATATTATAAGCAATTATATGCCAATAAAATGGGCAATCTGGAAGAAATGGACAAATCCCTAGAAACATATACACTACCAAAACTGAAACAGGAAGAAAGAGAAAACTTGAACAGACCCATAACCAGTAAAGAAATCGAATTAGTAATCAAAAATCTGCCAAAAAACAAGAGTCCAGGGCCAGATGGCTTTCCAGGGGAATTCTACCAAACATTTAAGAAAGAGTTAACAACTATTCTTTTGAAGCTGTTCCAAAAAATAAAAATGGAAGGAAAACTTCCAAACTCTTTCTATGAAGCCAGCATTACCTTGATTCCAAAACCAGACAGAGACCCCACTAAAAAGGGGAACTATAGACCAATTTCCCTAATGAACATGGATGCAAAAATCCTCAACAAGATATTAGCCAACTGGCTCCAACAATACATTAAAAACATTATTCACCATGACCAAGCAGGATTTATACCTGGGACGCAGGGCTGGTTCAATATCTGCAAAACAATTAATGTGATTCATCACATCAATAAAAGAAAGGACAAGAACCATATGATCCTCTCAATAGATGCAGAGAAAGCATTTGACAAAACACAGCATCCTTTCTTGATAAAAACCCTCAAGAAAGTAGGGATAGAAGGAGCATACCTTGGGATCATAAAAGCCATATATGAATGACGCAATGCTAATATCATCCTCAATGGGGAAAAACTGAGAGCTTTCCCCCTAAGGTCAGGAACAAGACAGGGATGTCCACTCTCACCGCTGTCATTCAATATAGTATTGGAAGTCTTAGCCTCAGCAATCAGACAACACAAAGAAATAAAAGGTATCCACATCAGCCAGGAGGAGGTCAAACTTTCACTCTTCACAGATGACATGATACTCTATATGGAAAACCCAAAAGATTCCACCAAAAAACTGCTAGAATTGATTCATGAATTCAGCAAAGTTGCAGGATATAAAATCAATGCACAGAAATCGGTTGCATTCCTATACACCAACAATGAAGCGACAGAAAGAGAAATCAAGGAATCGATCCCATTTACAATTGCACCAAAAACCATAAAATACCTAGGAATAAATCTAACCAAAGAGGTGAAAAATCTATACACTGAAAACTATAGAAAGCTTATGAAAGAAATTGAAGAAGACACAAAAAAAAATGGAAAAAGATTCCATTGCTCCTGGATAGGAAGAACAAATATTGTTAAAATGTCAATACTACCCAAAGCAATCTACATATTCAACGCAATCCCTATCAAAGTAACACCAGCATTCTTCACAGAGCCAGAACAAATAATCCTAAAATTTGTATGGAACCAGAAAAGACCCCGAATAGCCAAAGCGATCTTGAAAAAGAGAACCAAAGCAGGAGGCATCACAATCCCAGACTTCAAGCTATACTACAAAGCTGTAATCATCAAGACAGTATGGAACTGGCACAAGAACAGACACTCAGATCAATGGAACATAATAGAGAACCCAGGGGGCGCCTGGGTGGCGCAGTCGGTTAAGCGTCCGACTTCAGCCAGGTCACGATCTCGCGGTCCGTGAGTTCGAGCCCCGCGTCAGGCTCTGGGCCGATGGCTCGGAGCCTGGAGCCTGTTTCCGATTCTGTGTCTCCCTCTCTCTCTGCCCCTCCCCCGTTCATGCTCTGTCTCTCTCTGTCCCAAAAATAAATAAAAAATGTTGAAAAAAAAAAAAATTTAATAAAAAAAAAAAAAAATAGAGAACCCAGAAATGGACCCACACACGTGTGGCCAACTAATCTTTGACAAAGCAGGACAGAATATCCAATGGAATCAAGACAGTCTCTTCAGCAAGTGGTGCTGGGAAAACTGGACAGCGACATACAGAAGAATGAACCTGGACCACTTTCTTACACCATACACAAAAATAAACTCAAAATGGATGAAAGACCTAAATGTAAGACAGGAAGCCATCAAAATCCTCAAGGAGAAAGCAGGCAACAACCTCTTTGATCTTGGCCGCAGCAACTTCTTACTCAACACGTCTCCGGAGGCAAGAGAAACAAAAGCAAAAATGAACTACTGGGACCTCAGCAATAAAGCACTTTTAAATTAAGGCATGTACATTTAAAAAAATTTTTTATTCTTCATTTTTGAGAGAGGGACAGAGTGCGAATGGGGGAGGAACAGAGAGAGAGGGAGACACAGAATCTGAAGCAGGCTCCAGGCGCCGAGCCTGATGCGGGCTTGACCCCATGATGTACATTTTTTTAGACACAATGCTATTGCACACTTAATAGACTACAGTATAATTTTTTTAATGTTTTTTAAATTTTTTTTTAACGTTTATTTATTTTTGAGACAGAGAGAGACAGAGTATGAACAGGGGAGGGGCAGAGAGAGAGGGAGACACAGAATCTGAAACAGGATCCAGGCTCTGAGCTGTCAGCGCAGAGCCCGACGTGGGGCTCGAACTCACAGACCGTGAGATCATGACCTGAGCTGAAGTCGGACGCTTAACCGACTGAGCCACCCAGGCGCCCCTAATGTTTATTTTTTTAATGTTTATTTTTGAAAGAGAGAGAGCACGAGCAGGGGAAGGGCAGAGAGAGAGGGAGAAACAGAGTCCAAAGCAGGCTCCGGGCTCTGAGCTGTCAGGACAGAGCCCAAAGCAGGGCTTGACCCCACAAACCGTGAGATCATGACCTGAGCCGAAGTCGGTGCTCAACCGACTGAGCCACCCACGCGCCCCAATAGACTACAATAACAAATGAGCTTTTATATGCATTGGGAAACCAAAAAGAAAAAAATTTCATTTGACTCACTTTATTGAGAAATTCACTTTGTTGCGGTGGTCTGGAACCGAACCCGCAAAATTTCCGAAGTATGCCTGTATTGCCATTTCCCTTGATGGCAACGAGGTGGGTCCCCTCTAAGATCCACAAGTTATTTCCTAGAGAGTTAATAAGGGGTTGACCCCTGCGTTTCAAAAGAACTTCCAACCCTCTGCCCCAGCGGATTACAAGCTGATATGACTAATTACCCCAAAGGACTCACATACCTCCAGCTTTATCACCGGCAGGTCCAAGCTGCGTTTTCAAAACACCCCCCTGCCCAACCTCTGCAAGATCTCAAACCTGAAAGTCTGGTTTTCTGAAAACTGCCCGGGAGCCTCAGTGGAAAAGACCTTATCAAGCACTCTTAGCAACTGACATGGCAATAAAGTTCATGTTTCTCAACTCAAAAGCTACACATCACTTTATCCTGACAACTGGATGACCATCCCACTGGGACACTAGACAGGATTCTTAGGAACCTTCCAGAAACCACGGACCACAGAAGGGGACCGCTTCTGCCCAAGGTTAATTTTCTGATTCTTTAGCAGCCTTTTTCTTCCTGTTGTTGTAATTGACACTCCCCAGTAATCAACTGAAAGGCTTCTCAGTAGGGTCCTCCTTACCTTCATCCTGTGACTTTTGACCCTCTGTGATCTTCTCCCACTTAAGAAAAAAAAAAAAAAAAAACGGGTTCTCTCAGTCCACAGCTACTGCTCTCAATTTAACTGCTGACAAAAAAAATTAATCATTCTTCCTTTATTTTTGTTAAATTTATGTATTTGTTTTGAGAGAGAGAGAATGCACACGCAGGTAAGGGGCAGAGAGAGAGAGAGGGAGAGAGAGAGAATCTCAGGCAGGCTCTGCACGGCCAGCACGGAGCCCAATGAGGGGCTCGAACTCACAAACCATGAGATTGTGACCTGAGCCGAAACTCAGGCGCCCCTAATCATCCTTCCTTTAAATGTACCTCTAGGGGCGCGTGGGTGGCTACATCAGTTAAGCAGCAGGCTCCGGGTCAGGTCATGATCTCACGGTTCACGAGTTCGAGCCCCTCATCAGGCTCTGTGCTGACAGCTCGGAGCCCGGAGCCTGCTTTGGATTCTGTGTCTCCCTCTCCCTCTGCCCCTCCCCTGCTCATGCCCTGTCTCTGTCTCTCTCTCAAAAATAAATACACATTTAAAATTTTTAAAAATAAAATAAAAGATCCAAGACTTAACCTGAGAGTTCATGAGGTAGCAGGAGAGCCAGACAAAGCAACAGTTCTCAGTCGATGTGGCGACATAATTTGCCTCCAGATGCTACGAAGGATACAGCACACTTTCGTAGTATTGCCAACAGGGCATAACCTGAATTAACCATGAGGAAAACTCAAAGAATCCCAAATTAAGGGACATTCTACGTTTCGAACTCCAAAAATGTCAATGTCATGAAACAAAGGCCGAGGAGCCCTTCCAGATTAAAAGGGAAGAAACACAGCTAAATACAACGCTTTACTCTGGATTCGATTTGGGAATGGAATGTTTTTTTTTTTTTTCCTTTTATTAGAAAGTACATTAGTGGGACATGAAATTCAGGTAGATAATATTGTATCGATGCCTGATCTTGATTAACTGTGGTGTGCTGTGGTTATATAAGAGAATGTCCTTTTATTTTTAGGACATGTATTCCAAAGTATTTAGAGGTAACAGAACATCATGTCTGCGACTCACTCTCAAACTGGCCGAGAAAATATATATATATTTGCATTTATATGTAAATGAGACAGAGGAAAATAAAGCAAATGTGGTGGACTGTTAACATTTGAGGAATCTAGGGGCGCCTGAGTGGCTCAGTTGGTTAAGCATCCAACTCTTGATTTTGGCGCAAGTCATGATCTCATGGTTTGTGGGTTTGAGCCCCACGTGGGTCTCCACGCTGACAGCGTAGAGCCTGCCTGGGATTCTGTCTCTTTCTCTCTCTGCCCCTCCCTCGCTTGCTCTCTGTATCTTTCTCAATATAAATACAAATAAACCTAAAAAAAAAAAAAACATTTGAGGGGCACCTGATGGCTCAGTCAGTTAAGCGTCTGACTCTTGATTTCACCTCAGGTCATGATCTCACCGTTTGTGAGTTCGAGCCCCATGTTGGGCTCTGCGATGACAGTGTGGAGCCTGCTTAGGATTCTTTCTCTCTCTCTCTCTCTCTCTCTGGCCCTCCCCTGCTCTCTCTCTCTCTCCAAAATAAATAAATACACTTAAAGAAAAACATTTGAGGAATCTAGGTAAAGGGTAATCATGAATCCTTTGTACCATTTTTGCAACTCTTCCGTAAGGGTGACATTTTTTCAAAATAAAGTTGACATCCTGCCTACCAAAAAAAGTGCTGTATCATCACTCTGGCGCGCCCGGGGGGGGGGGGGGGGGCGGCGGGGTGAAGGTGAATAAGATTGCATCCCTGCCCTACAGGACTCGGGATCTAGTGGGTCATTTTGGCTGCAGATCCAAAGGGGTGAGGCTAGCCCCCCAGGGAAGTGACAGCAATGTGGGCAAGAAATGGGGAAGCTTGAATTAACTACGGAAGTGCCAGCAGAGCCAGAAAGGCATTAAAAGGACAATTTCTATGATCTGGTGACTAACCGGACTTGAGGGAGGGAACAAGAAGAGAAGGGCTTCTTACACAGTCTATTGCTTATAGACCATCGTCCCATTCCCAGGTTTGTGGAGAATAATGTGATTGGTTTGGGACAGCTCCGTGGGGGCAGTCGAGTAGAGAGCCTCTGAACTACCAGCCTGTGGTTGGGGGGAGAGGTCGGGGCTGAGATACAGTTTGGGGTGTCGTCAGCATTAGGGAGGTAGAAGAAGCCATGTGATAGGGAGAGGACACAATAGAACCCCAGAGAAGCATCTGGAGACCGCGGTCCCGTTCTTGGCCCCACCCAAGGAAGTGTCCTTCAAGTGTTTTTTTTTTTTAATGTTTTTATTTTTGAGAGAGAGAGACACACACACACACAGAGTGCAAGCAGGGGAGGGGCAGAGAGAGAGGGAGACACAGAATGGGAAGCAGGCTCCGGGTTCTGAGCTGTCAGCACAGAGCCCAATGTGGGGCTCGAACCCACGAGCCATGAGATCATGACCTGAACGGAAGCCAGACGCTTAACCGACTGAGCCACCCAGGCGCCCCAGGTTCTTATTTTTCTACTGATGGTTTGGCCTATTTGCCAGAACTCTCCCAGCTTAATGTGTGACTGGGAGTCTCCTCACTTTGTAGACTTGTGTTTTCCTATCTTTAAATGGGGGCACGGGAGAGCGGTTGACTTAAGTAACCTCCCCGGGATGAAGGGGAAATAATTGAGGCCGGAAGTGCCAGTTACTCTAAGTTTCTAACCTTAAACTTTGAGCGGCGATTCCTCCAACCATCTCCTGCCCGTCTAGAGCCATGTGCCTTTCCATCTTGGTTTCTGGCCCTTCAACTGGAACTCCAACAGTGATTGTGACCTGAGTGTGCTAAGGGGTTTTAGGGCAGTGCAGATGGCAAGGAATGTGACACCGGATTGAGAGAGATCAATAATGAGGTAGCACTGGCCGCCTGGGTGGCTCACCTCGGCTCAGCGCATGATCTCCTGGCTCATGAGTTCGAGCCCCGCATCCGGCGCACTGCTGTTAGCGCAGAGCCCGCCTCGGATCCTCTACCCTCCTCTGTCTCTCTGCCGCTCCCCCGCTCAGCTCATTCTCTCTCGCGCGCAAAAATAAAAATAAACATTTAAAAACAAGTAATGAGGCAGCACTGACCTCGCACCCAACACATACAATAAAACACACAAATCTCAAGCGTAACCACCCCGATGACTTTGACAGTTCGTATTTCTGTGCAACGCAAACGTTCATCCGGATACGCGCCCATCACCCCAGAAAATTCCTTTCACCCCTTCACAGTTAATCCCCGGCTCCCATCCCCCCAGCGGCAACCACCGTTCTGTTCACCTCCCTCCCTGAATTTTTTTTTTTTTTTTTGCACTGTTTTAACCTTGGAGGTTCTTTAGAGAAACTGCGAAGAGTGTGGAGCTGAACCGTACTTAGGATCGATAGGATCTTTAAATCCAATCAAACAAAGCCTTTCCGCTTCCCCCACCAAAACCGTTTCGCAAGAGCTGGCCTCCAGCCACCAGGCTTTCTTCTCCGCTAGGAAAAGGGTGGATTTGTTTAACCGCTTTGTTCTTTCCTTTTTTCACCTGTTTGTGTTTAACCGGACCCTCGACCGCAATCTCTGCTAGGCGTTTTAACCATTTTTCTTGTTTAAGTAAGAGATAAACTCGAGCTCTCCGTCCAAACTCCGAGGCTTAGGTCCCGCGGGCTCCAAGCCTGTGCCCCGCCCCCTCCCCCCTGTCCGGGGTGGCTTCGTAGGATTCTTCCAGGAGCCCCGGAGGAGGGGCCCAGCGTTGGGGGTTGCGAGTCCCCACCCCCCACCTGCCGAGCCGCCGCGTCCCCCGCCCGGCCCTCCCGGCTGGGCTGCCTGACCTTTGAGCCGCCTGCAGGTCGCCAGCCTGGTGAGTGCCCGGGTCGGGCCGGCCTCCCCGCCCCCCCCACTCTCCGGGGGAGGAAAGGTCTGGCGACCGCCTTGCGAAAGCCCCTCGGCCCGCTCTTCCGACCGGGGTCGGCCGGCCGGAGACCGACTGCCCCCTGCGCGCCCCGGGGACCCCGCGCCCTGCGCGCCCCCGCTCGGCCGGCCCGTGCACCGGGCGGCCTCGACCTGCAGCTTTCCCAGGGCCTCGCGGTCGCCCGAGGCTGCAGCGGCGCCGCCGGGTCGCGCGGAGGCCCCTCACCCGCACAGGTACCGCAGGTGCAGCGGGGGCACCCGCCGCCGCGTGCCCGCTCCCCCCTGCCGGGCCGCGGGTGCCCGAAAACCCCGGGCGGGAAAAGGACGTCTGCCGGCGCGCCTGGCTTGCACGCCGGGAGCGCCGGGTTAGAAGTCGCTGTTGCAAAAGTCCCGCGTCTGATCTTGGGCCTTATCTCAGACTGATAGCAGGAAGGCCTTTGGAGCCCGTGCCAAATTTTAACAGCCGGCGCGGATTCCGAATGCTACGACGCTGGCAGTCAGCATTTAAAGCCTATTTGAGCCGTGTCTTATAAAAAAAAAAAAAAAACAAAACAAAAAAACAAAACAAACAAACAAACAAACAAACAAAAAAACAATGTATCGAAGGAAATTTAATTAAAACAAAGATTCTTTTCCTTTTCCCCGTGTCACTCATTTGCCCCATCCGTGGGTGGGACCCCTCACTTCAAAGCAGAAAGATGCCAGGGAGAAAGTTGCCTGTTTTTCCTCGCCCATGGGGTTACTTAGGTAATGTTGGTTTATTTGTTTCTTTTCTGATTTTTCTTTGTCTTCTCCCCGTTCGCTGGTCACGCTCTGGCCTAAAGTCCCAGCATGAAATGTTCCTGCCTGCGGAGTTTAGACTCCTTGCCAAACTGGCACCGTGCCTTGCTAGGCGGCCAGAAACAGCTGTCCCACGGGGGTGCCCAGACCGTGCCCTTTTCTGCACCCCTTCCATCGCGTGCAGTTGAAAAGGGGTGTCCGTTCTCATTCAGTTCACGGAGGAACGTATTTCGAAAAGTGCAGTTCAGAAAAAGGCAGAGCAGGAAGGTTCTGGCCTTTGAGCGGTCAGAGAAGGGAATCCGCATCATCCGCGCAGGGGGAGGGCGGCGGGAGCTGGTGTGCTGCAGGCGGGGGAGGGGCCACCAATGAGGGAGCTGCCCGCCCCCGCCCCACCTTGGGGGCTAGGGCGCAGGCATAAAGGGCAGCCGTACCCCGTCCGAGCGGCCAGCTCTCCGAGGGTCATTGGCACCGAGGTATGGATGTTGGGGTGTTGTGACTTTTTGCCCCCTCTCTTTTCAAAAGATAGCTTGAAAATAGGCACTGGGAAGTAAGTCAGTTGAAGATGTCTCATGCTGGACTGTCAGCTCTGTCTTCATTTTCCTATGCGTGTCTTCCTGCCACATGGCGTTATTTTGTTCTGATGAAGGGAAAAGTGGCTTTCCTGTTCTGGTAAAAACCCAGTCTGTACTTACCAGCGCCTCAGGCCAGGTGTTTTGCTGAAGTTGCCCGACGCGGTTACATTTTACCTTATCTCTGTTAACCTTCCAGAGATCTCTCGCATGATCATGTCTTCCGTTAAGATTGAGTGTGTTTTGCCGGAGAACTGCCGGTGCGGCGAATCTCCCGTGTGGGAGGAGGCGTCCAACTCTCTGCTCTTCGTCGATATTCCGGCAAAAAAGGTTTGCCGGTGGGATTCGCTCAGCAAGGGAGTGCAGCAAGTGACCGTGGGTAAGGATGAAGGCGGGGCTCTCCCTGGGACCTGCCCGGATGGCTGTCTTTTCCCTGGGGAGTGGCTGTCACCTGATGTGTCATTCCCCAGGGACCTTCCTGGTAAAGGGTACTAGGTATGCTTTAACACTTTTGGATTTTCCTGCTCTCTGTATCCCCTGTGTCCTCCCACTTTGACCCAGGAGAAACTTCTGGATGGTCAATACTTTCCTCTTCCTCTGTGGGGGAGACGGCAACATTTCCCCATCTTGTTTTGCTCAGGGGGCGGCGCACAGTAGGGTCTTTCCGTAACATCCTCGGGTAACAGCTTTAAAAGTTGCAGACCCCGGTTGTGGCACAGCAAAAGCTGTCTTATCCTGGGTCAGGCCAAGCCCTTAATCCGCGAAAAGAAATAACAGGCATATCCCTTTGAACATAAAAAGAAGGGCTTTCAGACTTACAAAGCATCAACCAGGCCTATCCGGTCATGATAACAAAATAAGATTCAGGACAAAATTCAAGGGCATTTGGATGAGATTGTTTATGGCCACGTGATTCCCAGTGGAGGGGTTTCTCATTCTCTGGCGGGGAAGGGTGTGGGCTTGGTTAGAGATAAGGAAGTTGCTTATTTTGTGCTAATGAGAAGAGATACCAGGAATTCCTGTGACCTCGGGATGGCTCATCCCAGAACTGGTGACCTCAAACTTTTTTTTTAATGAGTGGGAACAGCTTCTTTTTTTAAATTTTTAAAATTTATTTTGAGAGAGAGAGAGAGCAGGAGAGAGGCAGAGAGAGAAGGGAGCATGACCTGAGCCGAAACCAAGAGTCAGACGCTCAACCTACTGAGCCCCCCGGGCGCCCCAAGAGGGAACAGCTTTTTAATTCACCCAGGGATATCAGTTCGGCTGGAGGCAAAGTGACTGTGACCAGCAGTCAGAGTGGGGACAGGGACCTGTTGCCTTCCCCAGTCTCTCTTTGCCAGCCTGCACACATTAGGGATATATCCCCACCTCCAATCTGCAAACTACCCCCCACAAACCATAGAAAAGGCTTATGATGTCAGCAGTCACTTAGGAAGTCTCAGGCCACAGGTCAGGATCCATGATGAGAATGTGACCTTCCCTATAGTGTCCCGCACATTCTCCGGGCCCCTCGATGGCTGGAATCAACTTCTGAACAGGGCTTTTAGCTAAGACCTGCTCCCGGAGCACCTGGCGCCTTGTGCTTGTTGAAGAGGTGCTCAGAAAATGTTTTCAAAATAAATTCTGGTCAATTGGTTTCCTGTGATTGCTCACCATGGTAATCAATCTCTCCACTTCAGAAGTCTCCTTATACGTGGAAAAATATTAAACCCAGGAAACCTAACATTTAAAAAGTACAAAATGTAGGGGCGCCTGGGTGGGTCAGTCGGTTAAGCATCCGACACTTGATCTCAGCTCAGGTCTTGATCACAGAGTCATCAGTTCAAGCTCGGCACTGGTTGTGAAGCCTACTTAAAAGAAAGAAGAGAGGGGTGCCTGGGTGGCTCAGTCGGTTAAGCGTCAGACTTTGGCTTAGGTCATGATTTCGCGGTTCGTGAGTTCAAGCCCCACATCAGGCTCTGTGTTGACAGAGCAGAGCCTGGAGCCTGCTTCGGATTCTCTCTCTCTCTCTCTCTCTCTCAAAAATAATATAAAAAAAAAGAAAAAAGAGAGACAAGCCCTGTTTCGGAGGGAGAGTGAGATGTCGCAAAGCCTAGTTACCAGAACCAAACGCAGTTTGTAGCTCTGGGTATCCTGGAGACCAGGTGAATCGAGCATCACTTGCTCTGTGACAGCTACTCTGGTGTCCCCTTGTCCCCCCACCCCAGTTAGGGACCCCCTCCTTCGAACTTGATGTGACACCCGCCCCAGTGTATGGTGGCTGTCGCGGTGTGACTTCCCTGCTTCTCCCACTAGACTGGAAGCTTCCAGAAGAGTTGGGTTTCATTCCCCTTTCTAGCCCTGCTGCCCAGAACACTGCTCAATGAATATACTCTGGTTAGGTAGTCTGCACCCTTCAACTGACGGGAGAGGGCACTCCCATTGTCAAAAGAGCTGGAATCCCCTCGGGGTGGAATCCCCTCGGGGATGTCTGGTGGCTCGATGCCTGCGGTGGGCCACTGGGCCGCTGGCCCACGTGTCGAGTCCTGAATGCTGCTTTTGCTTCTGCAGATGCCCCCGTCAGCTCTGTGGCCCTTCGCCAGTCAGGAGGCTACGTCGCCACCATTGGAACAAAGTTCTGTGCTTTGAACTGGGAAGATCAGTCAGTGGCTGTCCTGGCCACAGTAGATAAAGATAAGAAAAACAATCGATTCAATGATGGGAAGGTGGATCCCGCTGGGAGATACTTTGCTGGTATGGTTTATCTCTAGCACCTGTTGACTGAGCCTTGGCGATAAGCAAGACTTAGAGTTGGACTGGTAATGGGTCTTGGGGTCTTTTATCATTACTTGAGTAGCCTTTGACTGAAAACAAAATCCCGTAAGAAAGGCTTCATAAATATCCCTTTCAATTTCTGTCTCCAGCAGAGACTAAAGCGTGCATGGTACTTTTGTAGTTTAAATGAGTTTTAAAATAGGGGTTTTGTGGGGTGCCTGGGTGGCTCAGTCAGTTAACCGACTTCATCCGACTTCGGCTCAGGTCATGATCTCGTGGTTCGCGGGTTCGAGCCCCGCATCAGGCTCTGTGCTGACAGCTCAGAGCCTGGAACCTGCTTCGTGGATTCTGTCTCCCTCTCTCTCTGCCCCCCCACCCCCGCCCCTACCCCTGCTCATACTCTCTCTCTCTCTCTCAAAAATAAGTTTAAAAACATTAAAAACTTTTTTTAGATAAATAAATAAATAAAAAGTTTTGGGGCCCCTGAGTGGCTCAGTCGGTTAAGCGTCCGACTTCAGCTCAGGTCGTGATCTCACGGTTCATGGGTTCGAGCTCTGCATTGGGCTCTGTGCTGACAGCTCAGAGCCTGGATCCTGCTTCGGTTTCTGTGTCTCCCTCTCTCTCTTCCCCTCCCCCACTCATGCTCTCTCTGTGTCTCAAAAATAAATAAACATTAAACAAAACATTAAAAAATTACATTGGTACAATTTCATCTGATGTACTATCTATATTCCAGTTTGGCCATTAACCAAATAATGTCCTTTATAGCATTTTTCCCCTCTGGCACAGGATCTAGTCTATGATTATGTATTGCATTTACTTGACATGTCTCTTTAATCTTCTTTAGTTGGGAACAGTACATAGCCTTTCTTGTTTTTTATGACACTGCCATGTTTGAAGAATATAGTCCCATCCAACTCCCCTTGTTTTTTAAATTTATTATTCTTGTTATTCTTATTATTAATGTTTTATTCGTTTTTTTTTTAAGAAAGAGAGAGAGAGAGCATGAGCAGGGGAGGGGCAGAGAGAGAGAGAGAGAGAGAGAATCTTAAGCAGGCTCCACACTCAGCTCAGAGCCCGATACAGGCTCAATCCCATGCCCCTGGGATCATGCCCTGAGCCAAAATCAAGAGTCAGACGCTTAACCAACTGAGCCACCCGGGTGCCCCAGTTCTGTGGCACTTTGCGAGACAAAATAAAGATGTCGTCAGGGTCGCCTAATATTTTGAGCAATATTTGCATAGTGTAGATTTTCCTATCCTTTCACTTAGTCACTATCTGTATCATTATATCTGAAGTGAGTTTCTTATACCTAGCAGATAGTTGGATTTTTTTTTAAATCATCTTGAAAATATTTTAATTGATATGTTTATTGAAATGTTATTTACATTTACTGTAATTACTAATATGTTTTGAGTTAGATCTACCATTTTGTTAGTTGCTTTCTCTTCCTTCCCTCTGTATTTTTTGTTCCTCTGTTTCCCCTTTCCTGCCTGCTTTTGGGTTGTGTGAACATTGTTTTAGAATTCAATTTTAATTTATTTGTGGTGATCTTTTACTATATCTCTCTGTATAGTTTTTAAGGGCTTCTGAAGAGATTGCAAAATATACAGTTAACTTTTTGCAGTCTAGAACCAATATTTTACCACTTCAATTGATCTTCACTTATTTATGCTATAGTTGTCTTTTTTTTAATGTTTACTTATTTTGAGAGAAGAGAGCACGCACACAAGAAGGGCAGAGAGACGGGGAAAGAGGCAATTCCAAGCAGGCTCCTTGCTGTCAGTGCAGAGCCCCAGCCAGGGCTTGATCTCATGAACCATGCGATCAGGACATGAACCAAAATCAAGAGTCGGACACTTAACTGACTTAGCCACCCAGGCGCCCCTGTGCCCCTGTGTTGTCTTTATATATGTACATGTAAGCCCCATCGGAACATGTGATTTTTGGGGCGCCTGGGGCGGCTCAGTCAGTTGGGCATCTGACTTCAGCTCAGGGAATGATCTCAAAGTTCATGGTTTCAAGCCCCGCATCAGACTCGGCACTGACAGCTCAGAGCCTGGAGCCTGCTTCGAATTCTGTGGCTCCCTCTCTCTCTCTGCCCCTCCCCTGCTCACACTCTATGTCTCTCTCTCTCTCTCTCTCTCTCTCTCTCTCTCTGTGTCTCTCAAAAATAAATAAACGGTAAAAAAAAAAAACTAAAAAAAAAATCCTATGGCAAATATTGACACATTCGTCTTAGTAAGCAACCTGTATGTTTAGGTTCAGAGTATTTACCAGAAAAGCTGTGACCTGCTGTCTGTGAGGTACTCCTAGGATCTGGTCCCCATGTGGGCCACTCAGCGCTGGTCTGAGACTCAGGAGTTCTAACCACAGCTTCATTCCCAGTCTTTGGTATGCTAATTAGAACCAGATTCGTGCACATACAAGTTGAAGATGAGCCCGGAGATCATAAACAGCTTTATGGAATGCCAATTTCTGAGCAACATCCCTCTTCACTATTTCCGGGTGCCTTCCATTTTCCTGGCTCTCTCCTTGTCACTCCTCCAGCCAGAAACCACCCTGTCTCTAGGACGGTGCTGTCTCTGGGGACCAAGCAGCAGGAGGGAGGGAGAGAGAGAGAGAACGTAAACACAGCAGTGTTTGGCTCTGCCTTTTTGGAGCTACACCTTCACCAAATGGAGAGGAATGTCCCCTTCCCTGAGTCGTGGTTCCTGCAGTTTCTGTTGCTGGCCACCGTCTGCCATTGCTACCGTTGCCGCGGAACTGACGGAACGGAGAAAGGCATGGAAAATACCCAGTCTCTGAGCCTCAGGAGTTTCCTTTTCTGCTCCCTGGGCCAGATTCAGAGGGTTCCTCTTGGATCCCGGTCTTCGCCACAGCGCTCACGTCCAAGTTCCAGGTTCCAGGCCGTGTTGAGTTCAAGCTGGGACATACTGGAAAATAAAACAGAGCACTCCCCACCAGTTAGGTGGCATTGCACATTCTGGTGTTCTTCCCTGGAGCTTCCTGATACGTACTTTTCAGAGTTCCCAAATAGCCACATGGTTACAGACGTTATAGTTGTGCTCAGGGCAAGAAAATGGGGTTGGCGAACATGTACTCCTTCTTATCTGGAAGAACTATATGTAACCTGTTGGTATAAGTTTAATTTGCATTATAAGCAAGGTAGGTGTCGTTTATTTAAAATTTTTTGATGTTTATTTTTGAGAGAGAGAGAGAGAGAGAGAGAGAGGGCGCAAGTGGGGGAGGGGCAGAGACAGAAGGACAGAGGATCCGAAGCAGGCTCTGCCCGGACAGCACAGAGCCCGACACGGGGCTCAAACTCACAAACCATTGAGATCTTGACCTGAGCCGAAGTCGGACGCTCAACTGACAGGGCCACCCAGGCACCCCAGTAGTTGTCATTTTTGGAAACGGGACCCAGGTTGGGATTGTATGATCATCTCCTTGACTTGATGATGGGCAGGGAACCCTGGGATAAGAGGTGGTGCAGGGCACGGGGCAAGATGCTGTGGAGCTAACCTCGGTGCTTTTTGGGCTTTGTAGGCACCATGGCCGAGGAAACGGCCCCAGCAGTTCTGGAGCGGCACCAGGGCTCCCTGTACTCGCTCTTTCCTGACCACCACGTGGAAAAGTACTTTGACCAGGTGGACATCTCCAATGGTTTGGATTGGTCCCTGGACCACAAAATCTTCTATTACATTGACAGCCTGTCCTACTCCGTGGATGCCTTTGACTACGACCTGCAGACAGGAAAGATCTGTATGTACTTTTTCATTATTCCTTTTAATACTGCTGGTGAGTTTTTTTCCCCCCCCTCTGTATGTAACCAGTAAGCTGCCTCTTCCTCAACTCGTCTGAAAAGGTCCTTATTTGGGGGGGGGGGCGCCTGGGTGGCTCAGTCGGTTGAGCATCCGACTCTTGATCTCGGCTCGGGTCACGATCTCACGGTTTGTGAGTTCGAGCCCTGAGTCAGGCTCTGTCCTGACAGCGCAGAGCCTCCTTGGAATTCTCTCTCCTCTTTCTGCCCCTCCCCTCCTCATGCTCTCTCTAAATAAATAAGTAAGTAAGCTTAAGAAAAAAGGTCCTCACTTGTGAAATAAGGGACTGTCTGGTGGTTACTATGCCAGTATAGTCACAATTACACAGACCCGACTATTTTTTCCAGTGAAGCCGTGGCCCTCAACACAACTAATGGTGGCCGCCGTTGCAATAATATGAATAGATCCTTAATTCCCTTTCTTGCCACCATCTCTAGAAAGAGGCTCACCTTGAAATGGATCCTATTCTACCGGGATGTGCCTATAGGGAAGCAATACACAGGACAATGAGCTAAAGGAAGAGAAAGTTAAGGTTTGGGGTTGAAATCTCTCACTTGCGCTTTAGTTAACCATAGGAAGCTACTCAGAGACAGATGAATAATCTTCCAAAATAGAGAAGTTTACAAAGTAGTTGCAGATTGTTCAATTCCGTCAATGGGTTCTACATGAGCCGTATTTGGAAGCTGGGAGGGAAGGAGTTCTTGAGAAAAATCTAGAAGGGAGTGCTTGAAACTGTTTTGTGAAAGGTGCCAAACCACAAGAGCCAAACCCATAATGAAAATGACATGAAAAAAATCACAAGACTCTCATATAATTTAACCAGAGGCAAACTATTTCAGTACTGATGTTTTTGCTCTGAAATATAAAGTGCTCTGTTTTATGACTGTTTTTACCCATTTTACTTACGCATTTTTTTATTTTTTTTATTAAAAAAATTTTTTTAATGCTTATTTTTTGAGAGAGAGAGAGAGAGTGAAACAGAGTGTGAGCAGGGGAGGGGCAGAGAGAGAGGGAGACACAGAATCCGAAGCAGGCTCCAGGCTCTGAGCTGTCCGCACAGAGCCCGACGCGGGGCTCGAACTCACAAACCGCGAGATCATGACCTGAGCCGAAGTCGGATGCTTAACCGACTGAGCCACCCGGGCGCCCCTACTTACACATGTTGTTTTTTTTTTAACTTTTTTCTTCCATAACCCAGTGCAGTTATTAGAATGACCTGGATTTCGTAAAGTTCCTCTGGAGTTTGATGGTTTTTTTGTATACTGTGATTCCCCCTTTAATGCCAGCCAGTTAGTTGGCTTCAGAATACCTTTCCTTTCAGGAACAAGCTTTTTTTTATATTTTTGAATGTTTATTTTTGAGACAGAGAGAGAGAGCACGTCTGAGCGTGAGTAGGGAAGGGGCAGGGGAAGACGGAGACAGAATCTGAAGCAGGCTCTGTGCAGACAGCAGAGAGCCCAAGGTGGACCTCAACTCAAGAACCCCGTGAGATCATGACCTGAGCTGAAGTTGGATGTTTAACCGACTGAGCCACCCAGGCGCCCCAGGAACAAGCTCTTCAATGTTTAGTTTTGATAAGATGATTTTGGAGCATTTGGCAGAAACAGAACTGGTACATCTTACTAGTTTTTGCACGTGAACTGTTCACATGGTACCATTATTTTTATAACCATAAACTGAAATGTATCAGGTCTAACCATAGACTGAAATGTATCTAAGATGTGCAAGAGCTTCAGTTCGGGTCAGCCTCAAAGAGAACTATTGGTATTTTGTTAAGAATTCCAGGGGCGCCTGGGTGGCTCAGTCGGTTGAGCGTCTGACATTGGCTCGGGTCATGATCTCGCAGTTCGTGAGTTCAAGCCCCGCGTCGAGCTCTGTGCTGACAGCTCGGAGCCTGGAGCCTGCTTCGGATCCTGTGTCTCCTCCTCTCTCTGCCCCTTCCCCACTCATGCTCTGTCTCTGTCTGTCAAAAATGAATAAACGTTAAGGGGCGCCTGGGTGGCGCAGTCGGTTAAGCGTCCGACTTCAGCCAGGTCACGATCTCGCGGTCCGTGAGTTTGAGCCCCGCGTCAGGCTCTGGGCTGATGGCTCGGAGCCTGGAGCCTGTTTCTGATTCTGTGTCTCCCTCTCTCTGCACCTCCCCCGTTCATGCTCTGTCTCTCTCTGTCCCAAAAATAAATAAAAAAAAACGTTGAAAAAAAAAAAAAATTTAAAAAAAAAAAAAAAAAAAAATGAATAAACGTTAAGAAAATTTTTTTAAATAAAAAAAAAAGAATTCTACTTTTTGGAGCACCTGGGTGGCTCAGACAGTTGAGCGTCCGACTTCGGCTCAGGTCATGATCGCATGGCTCGTGAGTTTGAGCCCCGCATTGGGCTTTCTGCTGTCGGCGTGGAGCCCCCTTCGGATCCTCTGTCCCCCTTTCTTTCTCTGCCCCTCCCGTACTTGCAATCTCTCTCTCAAAAATAAATAAACATTAAAAAATTTCTACTTTTTTCTCTCCTCCTCTGAAAGCTTAGACAGATAGGTCTGTACCCAAACCAAAGAGAGTATGATCATCCCCAAATCATGTGGTAAAAATCCTTTATTGAGGAGTGCCTACTTACGTTTCTGGACATTTTTGTTTTTTATTATCTATTTAATTTTTAAAGTTTATTTATTTTGAGAGAGACAGAGAGAGCATGAGTTGGGGAAGGAGAGAGGGAGAGGGAGAATCTCAAGCAAGCTCTGGGCAGTCAGCACAGACCGAGACACGGGGCTTGAACTCACGAAACCACGAGATCATGACCTGATCCGAAACCAGGAGTCAGATGCTTAACCAACTGAGCCACCCAGGCACCCCTGGACGTTTTTGTTTTAAAGTTATGAACTCTTGGGCACCTGGGTGGCTTGGTCGGTTGAGCCTCCGACTTCAGCTCAGGTCATGATCTCGTGGCTCGTGGGTTTGAGCCCTGCATCGGGCTCTGTGCTGATGGCTCAGAGCCTGGAGCCTGGTTCGGATTCTGTGTCTCCCTCTCTCTCTGCTCCTCCCCCAGTCATGCTGTCTCTCTCTCCTTCAGAAAGA
The DNA here is from genome assembly GCF_028018385.1 of Neofelis nebulosa. Classification (NCBI taxonomy): domain Eukaryota; kingdom Metazoa; phylum Chordata; class Mammalia; order Carnivora; family Felidae; genus Neofelis; species Neofelis nebulosa. Next base: position 41,550,861 of record NC_080800.1, read on the forward strand.
AATAAACATTAAAAAAAATAATAAAAAATAAAGTTATGACCTCTTCTGAACCATCTCACATGCCAGACCCTGACTAAGGAAACGTGATCAGGATTTACAGTCAGCTTGAGCATCACTGTCTGATGCTCAGTATTGAGCGGCCTGTTGTTTCGTTGTACGCATGTGTGTATTTGTTTGTTTTTAACTACAGCCAACCGCAGAAGTGTGTATAAGCTGGAGAAAGAGGAACAAATTCCGGATGGAATGTGTATTGATGCTGAGGGGAAGCTCTGGGTGGCCTGTTACAATGGAGGAAGAGTGATTCGTTTAGATCCTGAGACAGGTAAAAATAAAAAATAAAAAAAATCCCTGCCCTATCTAGAAAAAAACAGACACTAGCAACGGGAGAAACTACATTACTGACAAAGTTATACAGAGATATATTCAAAGGTCTCGGTAGGGTGATTTTGGAAATAAAGGCCAAACATATAGCCCCGAATTTACAGTCAGTCTTCCTTTCCTGCGGAGGTAAGTCTTTTGGGCCAACACAAATCATCAGGGAAGGTTAAGTCAAATACATGGCTGGTATCTGACCTCCACTTTTTGACTCCTCTTTTTGGACTATCCCTAATCTTCTGCAAGGAGTCCAGAAAGGCTGTGCAGGTTGGAGATTTGCTGGAGCTAGACTTTCAATAAAATATTTGCTCCTCTAGGGAAAAGACTCCAAACTGTGAAGTTGCCTGTTGATAAAACAACATCATGCTGCTTCGGAGGGAAGGACTACTCTGAAATGTACGTGACATGTGCCCGGGATGGAATGGACGCGGAGAAGCTTCTGCAGCAGTCTCAGGCGGGTGGGATCTTCAAGGTGATCTGGCTCTTTCTTTTATCTTGAGGGTGAGATTGGGGAGATCCTTGGCTAAGTAACTGAGCCATTAGTGCCTTTTCATACTTGTAAACATCATGCTAGACTTGTAAAAACATTTTATTCAGGGGCGCCTGGGTGGCTCAGTTGGTTGAGCGTCTGACCTCGGCTCAGGTCATGATCTCGAGGTTCATGAGTTTGAGCCCCGCGTCGGGCTTTCTGGCATCAGCATGGAGCCGGCTTTGGATCCTCTGTTTCTCTCTCTTTCTCTCTCTCTGCCCCTCCCCTGTTGCACTCTCTCTCTCTCAAAAATAAATCAACATTTAAGAAATAGCCTAAAAATTTTTTTATTTAGATTTTCTAGACTATAAGCCCAGGACGATGTGTTCAGCCTACTTTGTGGTGTACTTCAAAATATTTTGGGGCTTCAGTAGTGCTTGTTGAAATTCTATAAATTGGTAGAATGGGCTTGGAAAACCATTGTTTGAAACATGTTTATAAGATCAATTGAGGGGAGCCTGCGTGGCTCAGTCGGTTAAGCGTCTGACTTCAGCTCAGGTCATGATCCCACGGTTCGCGAGTTCAAGCCCCACTTTGGGTTCTGTGCTGTGACAGTTAAGAGCCTGGAGCCTGCTTTGTATTCTGTCTCCCTCTTTTTTCTGCCCCTTCCCCACTCATTTTCTCTCTCTCTCTCTCTCTCTCTCTCTCTTTCAAAAATAAATATACATTAAACATTTTTTTAAAAAGATCAGGTGATTGTTTTGATGTCACAAAAATATCTTTGGGTTTCTTAACTTCCTTTTTGCAACAAAACAAACACTGGTAAAAGTCATAGACCTCTCAAGCTGAAAAGAAATAAGAAGATGGTAGAAATAAAATCAGGTATTTTTAAATTTTATTTTAGAGAGAGAGAAAGACCACGCACAAGCGGGTGAGAGGGGCAAACGGGGGGGGGAGAGAGAGAGAGAGAGAGAGAAAGAGAGAATCTTAAGCAGGTTCCATGCTCCGCACAGAGCTCGACTCTGAGCTCGATCCCACAACCCCGGGGTCATGACCTGAGCCAAAATCAACAGTTGGACGCTCGACCAACTGAGGCACCCAGGTGCCCCAAATTCAGGTTTAAATACAAGTTAATTGTAGATGGTTGCCAGTTGGATTATTATCAATGGACCACCTAATCAAGTAATTCCTTTTTATGATAGGAAATAAAACAAGGATGATTGGTGGCTAAGTAATAGTATTATGAATCACAAAACTGCTTTTAAAGAATACTTGGGAGTTATCTTTTAGCAAAGTTTCTCTCCTTTCTTTTTTTAACAGATAACTGGCCTGGGAGTCAAAGGAATTCCTCCCTATCCCTATGCAGGATGAAGACACAGAAAATTCTAGAGCTGAAATTTCAATGTAGTTACCAAAAAAATAAATGATGTGATAAAAATTTTTATTTACAATTTTTTTAAGGTAGAGCATTTTAGTAAGGGGTGACAGGTAGTTTTGATAACACTACAAGGCCTTCTGAAAAGGTATGATAGAAATGTAAAGAATTGTTCAACTGTAAATTAACCTCTTGATTCTTTGCAAATAGCTAGAAGGAGAGTGGGGAGGGACCCTATCTGTTCTGTATTCCTTACTTATTATACCTAAAGCTTCAAAAAATTAATAAATACTGGCCTGGTAATGACTTATTATGATTATATTCCTTTTTATTTTTATCATAGTTTTATAAAATATACTGCAATGCTAACCTACCCTCATATTATTCTTCCTATATGCTATTTTTTACAAGCTAAAATATTCCTGGAGGTTAAGAATTAAACACTCTAGCAAAATGCATGCTTCCAACAGCCACCTAATAAATGTAAAAGTACTATATGACTTTATAGAAAGAATACTTTTATAATTTTTAGTGTGTATTTATTTATTTTAATTTTTTTAATGTTTATTTTTGAGAGAGGGACAGAATATGAGTGGGGTAGGAGCAGAGGGAGAGAGAGACACAGAATCTGAAACAGGCTCCGGGCTCTGAGCTGTCAGCACAGAGCCCAATGCGGGCCTTGAACTCGCAAACCATTGGATCATGACCTGAGCTGAAGTTGTACACTTAACCGACTGAGCCACCCAGGTGCCCCTAGAAAGAATACGTTTTTAAAAAAAAATAGCTTTATTGAGGGCGCCTGGGTGGCTTAGTCGGTTGGACATCTGACTTTGACTCAGGTCATGACCTCATGGTTCGTGAGTTCAAGCCCCACATCAGGCTCCGTGCTGACAGCTCAGAGCCTGGATCCTACTTTGGATTCTGTGTCTTCCTTTCTCTCTGTTCCTCCCCTGCTTGTACACTGTCTCTCTCTCTCTCTCTCTCTCTCTCTCTCAAAAATAAATAAACATTAAAAAAATTTATTAAAAAATAGGTTTATTGAGTATAATTGACCTATACATACTTAAAGTGTACAATTTGATAAATTTGGCGCATATATACGTCAATGAAACCAACACCACAAGTGAGATAATGAATTTATCCACTACTCCAAGACTTTCTCTGTGTCTCTTTATAATCCTTTCCTTTGGTCCCTCTGTATGTCTGCCCTCAGCCCCAGGAAAACACTGATCTGATTTTTCTCACTATTAACTAGCCTTAAAATTGGGTAGTGTGAGGGGCACCTGGGTGGCTCAGTTGGTTAAGCGTCCAACTCTTGGTTTCGGCTCAGGTCATGATCTCATGGTTCATGGGTTCAAGCCCCACGTCAGGCTCTGTGCTGACAGCATGGAGCCTGCCTGGGATTCTGTCTCTCTCTCTCTCTGCCCCTCCCCTGCTCTCTCGCTCTCTCTCTCAAAAATAAATAAACATTAAAAAAAAGTTTTAGGGGCACCTGGGTGGCTCAGTCGGTTGAGCGTCCGACTTCGGCTCAGGTCATGATCTCACGGTCCGTGAGTTCGAGCCCCGCGTCGGGCTCTCTGCTGACAGCTCAGAGCCTGGAGCCTGTTTCAGATTCTGTGTCTCCCTCTCTCTCTGGCCCTCCCCTGTTCATGCTCTGTCTCTCTCTGTCTCAAAAATAAATAGTATTTTAAAAAAAAGTTTAAAAAAATTGGGTAGTATGATTTCTCCAACTTTGTTCTTTTTCAAAATTGTCATAGCTATTCTAGTTCCTTTGGCCTTCCATATAAATTTTAGAATCTGCCTAACTATACCTACAAAAAAAATCATGCTGCAATTTTAATTGAAGCTGCTTTAAATCTTGTAGAACAATTTAGAGAGAATTGGCATCCAGGAACGTGGTGTGTCTTTCCAACTGTTTAGGTCTTCAAATTTTTTCATCAGTAGTTTGTAGCTATCAGCATATAGATCTTGTACATGTTTTGTTAGATTTATATTTGAGAACGATGTGCATTCTGCTGTTACGAGTGTTCTATAAAAAAATTTTTAATGTGTATATTTTAGAGAGAGAGAGAGAGTGCGTGCGCAAGTAGGAAAGGGTCAAAGAGAGAGGGAGAATCTGAAGCAGGCTCCAGGCTCTGAGCTCTCAGCACAGAGCCCGACGCGGGGCTCGAACCCATGAACCGCGAGATCATGACCTGAGCCGAAGTCCGATGCTTAACCGACTGAGCCACCCAGGCGCCCCATGACTTGAGTGTTTTATAAATGCCAGTTAGATTCAGTTGGTTGTTGGTGGTGTTGAGTTCTTCTATATCCTTCCTGAGCTTCTGTCTTCTAGTTTTGTCAATGGGGAAGGAGTGTTGAAATCTCCAGCTATAATTTTGGATTTGTCTATTTGTCTATTCAGTTCTGACAGTTTTGGGTTTGAGTATTTTGGAACTCTGTTGTTAGGTACATACATCTTTAAAATTGTATGTTTTGAAGTGGGGGGGAACGCCTGGGTGGCTCGGTTAAGTGGCTGATTTCTGCTCAGGTCATGACCTCATAGCTCGAAGGCTCATGACTTTGAGCCCTGCATCAGGCGCTGTGCTGACAGCTCAGAGCCTGCAGCCTGTTTCGGATTCTGTGTCTCCCTGTCTCTGTCCCCCTCCCAAGCTCATGCTCTGTCTCAGAAATAAACATTAAAAATTTTTTTTAAATAAATAAATAAATAAATTGTATGTTTTGGGGGCACCTGTGTGGCTCAGTTGGTTAAGTGTCCAACTCTTGATTTCTGCTCAGGTCATGATCTCACAGTTCATGGGATCAAGTCCCATGTCGGGTTCCATGCTGATAGCTCGAAGACTGCTTGGGATTCTCTCCCTTCTCTCCCTCTGTCTCAAAATAAAATAAAGACACATTAAAAAAAAATAAAATTGTCTTTTTGGTGAATTGACTTTTTTTCAGTATGTAATTTCTATCCCTTGAAAATCCATTGAAATCTATTGAAAATTCGTCAAGATTAAATCTTTTTTTTTTTAGGTAGAATGTGTTTTTTACTGACTGATTTGGCATATAGACTTGATCTAAAATGTTTACCAGAATTTTTATTTATTTATTTATTTATTTATTTAATTATTTTAATTTGCATCCAAGTTAGCATATAGTGCAATGATGATTTCAGAGGAGTAGATTCCAGTGATTCATCCCCTATGTATAACACCCAGTGCTCATCCCAACAAGTGTCCTCCCTAATGCCCCTTACCCATTTAGCCCATCCCCCCACCCACAGCCCCTCCAGCAACCCTCAGTTTGTTCTCTGTATTTAAGAGTCTCATGTTATGTCCCCCTCCCTGTTTATATTATTTTTGCTTCTCTTCCCTTATGTTCATCTGTTTTGCATCTTAATGTTTGTATTTATTTATTTTTGAGAACAGAGCTTGAGTGCAGGAGGGGCAGAGAGAGAAGGAGACACAGAATCCAAAACAGGCTCTAGGCCCTGAGCTGTCAGCACAGAGCCCCACGCGGGGCTCGAACTCACGGACCGTGAGATCATGACCTGAGCTGAAGTTGGGTGCTTAACCGACTGAGCCACCCAGGCGCCCCTGTTCTGCACCTTAAATTACACGTAGGAGTGAAGTCATACGATATTTGCCTTTCTTTGATTGACTTATTTCACTTAGCATAATACCTTCTAGTTCCAAGGTTAAATCTTTTTTAAAGATTTTATTTTTTAAGTAATCTCTACACCCAGTGTGGGCCTCAAACTTAGAGCCCTGAGATCAAAAGTCACATGGCTCTACCGATTGAGCTGTCCAGGCATCCCATCAAGGTTAATTTTTTTTGCTCTCAGCCATCACGGTATTTACCATTGCTGTTATTACTTCATTCCTGATATACTCAGTTTCTGTCTCCTTTAGCAGTTCTTTTAGAGTAGGTCTGTCTGCTGGCTATGAATTCTTTCAGTTTTCCTTTATATGAGAATGTCTTTATTTCACCTTCATCCCTGAAGTTTATTTTCACTGGATGCAGATCATGGTTGATAGTTCTTTTCTTTCAACCTCTTGGCATTTCAAAAACATGCTATTCCTGGGGTGCCTGGGTGGTTCAACAGGTGAAGCATCTGACTCTTGATTTCAGCTCAGATCATGATCTCACAGTTCATGAGATTGAGCCCCGTGTTGGACTTTGCTCTGGCAGCAAAGAGCCTGCTTGGGATTCTCTCTCCCTCTGTCTCTGCCCCTCCTCCACTTGTGCATGCTCTCTCTCTCTCTCAAAATGAAAAAAAAAATGAAGTTTTTAAAGAAAAGAACTTTAAAAATGTGCTATTTCCTTTTGGCCTTCATGGTTTCCAATGAGAAAAATGCAGTCTTTGAAATCATTGTTTCTCTACAGGTAATTTTCTCTTGCTGATTTCAAGATTTTTTATTTGTCTTTAGTTTTCAGCCATTTGATTAGGATGTGTCTGGATATGTGTTTCTATGTATTTCTTTGGGTTTATCCTGTTTGAGGTTTTGTTGAATCTGTAGGTTTGTGTTTTTTACCTAACTTGAGAAGTTTGGGCAATTATTTCTTCAAATATTTTTTCTGCCTCACATTTCTCTTCCTGGGACTCCAAAAACTTGAATACCAGACTTTTTGTTGTTATCCCACGAATTCTTGAATTTCTGTTAAGTTTTTTTTCAATATTTTTTTTTCTCTCTGTTGTTCTACTCATCTATCTTCAAGTTCGCTGGCTCCTTTCTCTGTTTTCTTTGCTATTGAGCCCACCTAGTTATTTTTGTTGTTGTTATTTTATTTTTCAGTTCAAAAATTTCCATGGGGTGAATCTTTGTGTTTTTTCTATTCCAATACTTTCCATTTCAATATCTGGAGGATTTTCATGATTGCTCATCCAATCATTTCTATAATTGCTGTTTTATTTATTTTATTTTTAATGTTTTTATTTATTTTTGAAAGAGAGAGAGAGAGACAGAGCATGAGCAGGGGAGGAACAGAGAGAGGGAGACACAGAATTCGAAGCAGGCTCCAGGCTCTAAGCTGTCAGCACAAAGCCCGATGCGGGGCTCGAACCCACAAACTGTGAGATCATAACCTGAGCCGAAGTCGGATGCTTAACCGACTGAGCCACCCAGGTGCCCCTGTTTTATTTATTTTAATATTTACTTATTTTTCAGAGAGGGAGAGAGAGAGAGAGAAAACATGAGTGGGGGAGGGGCATAGAGAGAGGGAGACCCAGAATCCGAAGCGGGCTCCAGGCTCCGAGCTGTCAGCACAGAGTGCGATGCGGGGCTCGAACTCACAGACCACGAGATCATGACCTGAGCCGAAGTCAGACACTGAACTGACTGAGCCACCCAGGCGCCCCACTGTAATAGCTGTTTTAAAGTGCTTTTCAGATCATTACACCTCCCTCTTGGCACCTGTTGATTATCTTTTTCCATTTGAATTGAGCGTTTCATTGTTCTTCGCATGAGTAATTTTAGATTATATGAAGAATGTTAATATATTTGTTTTAGCAGACAATCTACACGGTTACATTTGGTCCAGAAGTTCACTTAGCTTCTGTGGGTGTGGTTCCAATGTCAGTTGTTTTTACAGGCTTTGCAGTGTTGGGACTTGGGAAGAGGTCTAGCATGAGCTCAGTTGTACAAGTCTTTGATATGTTAATCAGGATCCGATTCCTGTACTTGCAAGTCCGGAGCTGGGGAAAGCGACTCCATAAAGTTGTTTATGAATGCCTGAGCTCAAACCCAACCTGCAAAGGCCTTTTCACTGGGGAGCTCCAGGGAACATCGTGGATCTGACGCCCCAGGACAGCCCCTTCTCCAACCCTCACTGCAAACCACGAGTTGTCTGATCTGTGCTTGTCCTTTCCCGTCCTGATTTCTCCATCGCGTGAGTTCAGAGAGCAATAAGGCTGCCATGGGACTACTCCCAGGGCTCCAAAGAGTGTGTAGCAGGACTTTTTGGAGACCATCAGGAGACCAAAGATGATCTGAAACACGGAACTGGGGACCTTGCTCCCCACCCCCATGCTACAGCTGGCTAGCCTCCTGGCCCAGGCACCTCCAGCCCATTTCTCATTCAAGGTAAGTCAGAGAGTGGTGGAATTGCTGTGGGATTCCAGAGGCCAAGATGGAGTTCTCTGAGGACTTTGAGGAAGGAATCTCCTAAAGTGCAGGAGATCCCAAGCTCCCCAGAATGGCTCTCCTGCTCTCTGCAGGACCCCTGAAACTGGGAATTCAATTTTGTGGGATGCAGGTTCTAGCACCCTTCCCTGGTGGTGGAAGCCTCCCCCATGACTAACATTAATGTTTATTTATTTTTGAGAGAGAGACAGAGACAGAGACAGAGCACAAGCGGGGGAGGGGCAGAGAGAGAGGCAGACACAGAATCCGAAGCAGGCTCCAGGCTCCGAGCTGTCAGCGCAGAGCCTGATGCGGGGCTCGAACTCACGGACCCTGAGATCATGACCTGAGCCACCCAGGCGCCCCTCTAGAATATTATTCCTGTCTCTAGGAACTCAAGGCAAGGGCTCTGCCTATCTTCAGTGCTGAAGATACATAGCAGGTGACTAGAAGTTTATTTCATATTCAAGAAATATCTTCCCACAAGGAAACCAGTAAGCCCAGGTGGCTTGACGGTCAAGTTGTACAACACATTCAAGAAGCAGTTCATTTAAGGTTATGTAAACTCTTACAGAGAATATGGGGAGGAAAGGGTAAAACCCCCAATTCATTTTATGAAGATAGTGTATTTGTTTCCCATGGCTGCCGTAACAGAATGCCACAAACTGGGTGGCTTAAAACACAGATACTTATCACTGACCAGTTCTGGAGATTGGAAGTCTGAAACCATGTCAGTAGGGCCACGCTCCCTGTGGAACCTATAGTAAACCCTTCCTTGCCTCTTTCTAGCTTCTGGTGGTTTTCCAGCAATCTCTGGTGCCCCCTGGCTTGCAGCTACCTAACTCACTCTTTGCCCCTGTTACCACATGGCATCCTCCCTGTGTCTCCCTGTCTTCACATGGCCGTCTTCTTTTTTTATTAAGAAAACTCTACCCCAAATGTGGGATTCGAACTCACACCCCCAAGATCAGGAGTTGCACGCTCCACTGACTGAGCCAGCCAGGAGCCCCTGGCCATCTTCTTATAAGGACATGAGTCATGAGGTGCCTGGGTGACTCAGTCAGTTAAGCGTCCAACTTTGGCTCAGGTCATGATCTCACAGTTTGTGGGTTCAAGCCCCGCCTCGGGCTCTGTGCTGACAGTTCAGAGCCTGGAGCCTGCTTCGGATTCTGTGTCTCCCTCTCTCTCTCTGCCCCTCCCCCACTCACACTCTGTTTTTCTCTCAAAAAACAAATAAACATTAAAAATTTTTTTCCGAAATAAAGGACATGAGTCATATTGAATTAGGGTCCTGCCTTACAGTAGTATGACCTCACCCTAACTAATCCCATGTGCAATGACACTATTTCCACATAAGGTCACATTCTGAGGTACTGGGGGTTAGGATTTCAACATCTTTTTTGCAGGTGCACAATTCAACCCATGATTGCATAGTGAACAACAACAAAAATTTTAGGTTTATCCCATTCATGAACATAGATGTAAAAATCCTAAAGGAAATATTAGCAATATGTAAAAAGAATAATGTGTTTTTAATGCTTATTTATTTTTGAGAGGGAGAGAGCGCGCACAAGCTGGAGAGGGGCAGAGAGAGAGCGAGAGAGAGGATCCGAAGTGGGCTCTGTGCTGTCAGTGCAGCGCCCAATGCAAGACTCGAACTCATGAACCGTGAGATCATGAACTGAGCCGAAGTCACACACTTAATCAACTGAGCCCCAAAAGGATAATGTATCATGACAAGTTGAGTTTACCCCTGGAATACAATGTTGGTTTATTATTGGAAAACTGGATAATATAACTTAAACCATATTTACAGATTAAAAGAGAAAAGTCGTGATTGCCAAGAAAGACACAGAAAAAGTATCTGACAAATTTTAGCAGCCATTGGTAATTAAAAAAAAAAAAAAAACTTAGTGGGGAGGCTGGGTGGCTCAGTCGGTTGAGCAGCCAACTTCAGCTCAGGTCATGATCTCGCGGTTCGTGAGTAGGAACCCCGCATTGGGCTCTGTGCTGACAGCTTGGAGCCTGGAGCCTGCTTCAGATCCTGTGTCTCCCTCTCTCTCTGCCCTCCCCCGCTCACATTCTGTATCTCTTGCTATCAAAAATAAATAAACATTTAAAAAAAATTTTTAAACTTAGTAAAGTAGGAAGAAATGGGAATTTCTATAACCTGGTAAGGATCTCTTAAAACACGCGTACACACACACACACACACACACACACACACACACACATTATTCTTAGTGGGAAACGTTGAAAGATTTCCCTTTAAACCAGAAAAAAGAAGCCCACAAGCGTTCTACTATCAATAATTCTCTGCACCATTGTACTGAAAACTCTAGCCAATTCAGTAAGAGCGGGAAAAAAGGGTATAAGAATCAGTGGTCTCTAGGGTCAGTGCAGAGAAGCGGGTCTGTGAGGCTCAGGTCAAGAGCTAGGCTGCAGGGTGACAATGTCACGGACATTTAAAAGAGAGCTCCTGGATATTTCGATGTACATCCTCAGGAACCTCCACAGCCTACTTTCTAAGCTAACAACATTTAAGACTTCCCAGATACCTACCTGGGCTAACACAACCAAAAGATCTGTTTCTGGACTATGACCATGCTGGCTTTTCTCTGAGCCAAACCGCAGAACCTGATAAGGCAGGTGGAGATCAGATTTACCATCGAGAGTGAACACGATGCACTCTGCAGTTTGCTACAAACCTGCTTCGCCAAAAGCCACTTCCTACTCACATTGTCACCCGCATCCTCCAAGTACTGAATTCAGAGGGGTGTACCCCAGTGTATTACCATCCTTATTCCCCAAAATTGCGTATAGTCTTACACTGATGGACATGCTGAGGATTTCCCGCGATGCCATTAAGATATTATAGGGATGCCTGTGTGGCTCAGTCTGTTAGGCATCTGACATGGTTCGTGAGTTCGAACCCCGCATCAGGTTCCCTGCTGTCTGCACAGAGCCTGCTTCGGATCCTCTGTCCCCCTCTCTCGCTGCCCCTCCCCCACTCACGCTCGCTAGTTCTCTCACTCTCTCAAAAATAAAAGTAAACACTAAAAAATAATATGAAGATATTATATACTATATGTATCATATGATATATTATCTCCATTTTATAGATAAGGAAACTGAGGCTCAGAAGAAATCTGACCAAAGTCAAACTATGTTGGCGTGAGATGATAGAAAATATAAAATGGTCTCTGCCCCTGGTTCCTGGCACAGAGCTCCTAAAACCCTTGAATTTCGTAAATGATAAGAGCTCTAGGAGGATCTCTTGTTCAAATATTTGTCTTTGACCCTGGTTCCTGACACAGGGCTTCCCAAAACCCTTGTACATTTCTAAGTGATAAGAACATTAGGAGCGGGTCGCCTGGCTGGCTCAGTCGGAAAAGCATGCAACTCTTGATCTTGGGGTTGTGAATTTGAGCCCCATGTTGGGTGTAGAGATTACTTAAATAAATTAAAAAAAAAAGAACTCTAGGACCATCTTTTGTTCTAATGAGGTGACTGTAGGTGAGTCCTGGATGGGGGCTGGTCACCCGAAGGATCAAGCCACGATTAGAAGCTTGGGATTTTCAGCCTCCCGAGACAGGAGAGGGCTGGAAACAGAGTTAATGATCAATCATGCCTACATGAGGAAGGCCTCATAAAAATCCCAATAGTAGGGGGTTCAGGGAGCTTCTGGGTGGGTCAACACATTCGCATTCTCAGAGGAGGATGAACCCCATCACCACAGGGACAGAGAAGCTTCTGTGCTCAGGACCCTCTCAGACTCCACCCTATGTATCTCTTCGTCTGGCTGTTCATCTGTATCCTTCCTTTATCATGTCCTTTAATAAACTGGCAAATGTAAGTAAGGGCTTCCCTGAGTTCTGTGAGCCACTCTAGGCGATTAATCAAACCTGAGGAAGGGGTTCATGGAAACCACCAATCTGTCGCCACAACTCCCGTGGGCAACCTGGGAACCTACTACTTGTAATTGACATCTAAACTAGGGAGAGGGGGGGCGCCTGGGTGGCGCAGTCGGTTGGGCGTCCGACTTCAGCCAGGTCACGATCTCGCGGTCCGTGAGTTCGAGCCCCGCGTCAGGCTCTGGGCTGATGGCTCGGAGCCTGGAGCCTGGAGCCTGGAGCCTGTTTCCGATTCTGTGTCTCCCTCTCTCTCTGCCCCTCCCCCGTTCATGCTCTGTCTCTCTCTGTCCCAAAAAAAATAAATTAAAAACGTTGAAAAAAAAAAAAATTAAACTGGGGAGAGGGGCAGTCTTGTGGGAGTGAGCCCTCAACCTGTGCGATCTATCTCCAGGTAGATGATGTCAGAATTTAGTTAAATTATAAGACATCCAGCTGGTGTCGCAGAGAATTGCTTGGTGTGGAAAGAAACCCCCACACATCTGGTGACCAGAAATGTCAGAAGTGGGGGCACCTGGCTGGTTCAGTCGGTTAAGCGGCTGACTTCGTCTCAGGTCATGATCTCATGGTTCGTGGGTTTGAGCCCCGCATTGGGCTCTGTACTGACAGCTCAACACCTCAAGCCTGCTTCAGATTTTGTGCCTCCCTCTCTCTCTGCCCCTCCCCTGCTTGTGCTCTCTCTCTCAAAAATAAATAAACATTCAAAAAAATAAAAAAGGGTCACCTGGGTGGCTCAGTCGGTTGAGCATCCAACTTCGGCTCAGGTCATGATCTCAGGGTCTGTGAGTTCGAGTCCCACGTCGGGCTCTGGTGCTGACAGTTCAGAGCCAGAGGCTGCTTCAGATTCTGTGTGACTCTCTCTCTCTGCCCTTCCCCCGATCATGCTGTGTGTCTCTCTCTCTTAAAAATAAATATTAAAAATTTTTTTAAATAATTAAGAAGTGTCAGAAGTGAAATGTTCTGTATAAAAGTAAAAGAGAAGCATTAGGGGGAGTCTGGGTGGCTCAGTCTGTTAAGTGTCAGACTCTATTTCGGCTCAGGTCATGATCTCACAGTTCGTGAGTTCGAGCCCCGAGTCGGGATTATCTTCCTCTCTCTCTCTCTCTCTGCTCTTCCCCCTCGTGTTGTCTCTCTTTCTCAAAGTAAATAAACTTTAAAAAGAGAGAGAGACAGAGAGAAGCATAGGAAGAAGTAGACTGTGTTTTTCCCTATACAGAAGAAGAAGGACTGGGTGGTGTTTCTCCTTTTTTTAACATGACTGTAAGTGGTAGAACTAAGTGCCAAATGCAGACAGGTCTGAATGTAAAAGATGCCTATTACCTAAGAAAAATCCAACTCGGTATCTCCCTGAAGACCCATTCTTCCTTGGGGCATGTGGCGGCTCTCCTTCCCACAGGGTCCTCCAAAGCCTCCAAGCACTAATCACACAAAGTGCCAATCACTGATCCTCCAAGAATCCAATTAAGGAAACAAACTCCAACTCAGAGCTTCACCCGTCACCGGCCCATGTGAACACCAGCACCGCGTCCCCTCTCGCAGTGACCAACAGCCACAGACCCTCAGCAGCGTCACAGGCCTCCAGCCACTAATCACCTCGGGGCTCAGCATCCCAGACACCCCTGGCAGCTGATCACTGACCTTCAGAAACTGCCCATGGCCAGACCATAGGGGATATCAGAACACACAGGAAAACCCTTCAATTCCGGACTGTCAGGGTCTGAGATTTTACCCTCTTGGAAGCTAACAAGTTTTACAGCTGCTGACAGAAGGCACGAGACCGCTGGGGACTTTACAGAGGATTTTCTACTCCTTGCACAGCAGACAGCACGCACATCACGTCGGCACTCCGCATCCCCCAGGTCTCAAAGGGGTGGCACGGAGGGGCCCCGGGGGCTGCCACACATGCAGTGGGTTTCCATGACAGCCAAGAAACGCTGAGCTCGGAGAATCCAGCGCCCGTTTGGTCCCAGCGGGAGACGTTACCTCATCCTCCCCGCTCCCCCCAGGTTGCTCGCTGTTGACACAATCCTGAGAATTAGCCAAGGTAATGAGTGGTCAGGGCGTTGTATTCTTTTAATTTTTTTAATGTTTGTTTATTTTTGAGAGAGAGAGAGAGAGAGAAAGAGTATGATCAGGGGAGGGGCAGAGAGAGAGAGGGACACAGAATCCGAAGCAGGCTCCAGGCTCTAAGCTGTCAGCCTAGAGCCCGACGCGGGGCTTGGACCCACGAACCGCGAGATCATGACCTGAGCCGAAGTCGGACGCTTAACCAACTGAGCCTCCCAGGCGCTCCAGGAGGCCTTGTATTCTTAGACATCCTGGAAGTCGTCTAAGGCCAGGCTATTACACCGCAAGCCGCAAGCCACACAAAGGAGTTTAGACTGATTTTGCTGGTTTGGTGTCACTGTTCCCCGTGCCTGCCCCCCCCCCGACCGTGCACAAATAGATAACCCAAAGGGGCACACTTTATTCCAGCTCTGAATTTGTTGTTGAACTTGATTGGAAACACCATTGCATTGGTTGGGTTAAGTCTAATGGGGTAGTGACATCAGGTGCCTGTAGCCAAGTTGCTAGGCATGGCATAATCCGAGGCCACTCGGGTGTCAAGAGAAGCAGATGAATTTTTATCAGTCAGATCTAAACAAGGCCACGCTGGCATCTGGCAGCATCTGGCAGCTGACTCCGGGAGACCGTGTGATTGTTTTTCCAGGCTTCAGCGCTTGACCTAGGGGACAAAGAGAGGATTGCCTCCTCACCTCACACCTCTCAGAGGCTAGCCCACCTGCTCCCCCAAGTACCCTCTTTCCACAGCCAGGAAATCGGTGTGTCCCATCCCAGGGCCTGTAACTTCACTTTTATCCAATCTTCTCCTACCTGCACCCAGACCTTTCAGCTAGAAGGGCAGGTGCAAAAAGACCAAAGGCGTTTTTATAAAGAGAGAGAGAGAGCGTGCAGGAGAGGGGCAGAGAGAGTGGGAGACAGAGAATCCCAGGCAGGCTCTGCCCTGTCAGCACAGGGCCTGACGCGGGGCTCGAACTCACAAACTGTGAGATCATGACCTGAGCCGAAGTCAAGCGTCGAAATCAAGAGTCGCTTAACCGACTGAGCCACCCAGTGACCCCTAGTTTTTTAATTTTTTTTTTAACGTTTATTTACTTTTGAGACAGAGAGAGACAGATCATGAACAGGGAAGGGTCAGAGAGAGAGAGGGAGACACAGAAGCAGAAGCAGGCTCCAGGCTCCGAGCTGTCAGCCCAGAGCCCGACGCGGGGCCCGAACTCACGAGCCGTGAGATCATGACCTGAGCCGAAGTCGGACGCCCAACCGACTGAGCCACCCAGGCACCCCGACCCCTAGTTTTTTAAATGTCTTCTATCTTGGCCACTGGGGGCCACCCACCGTAGGGGAACTCCATGAGCATGGACTCAATCGAGTAGCGGTTATCCTTATATTCTAGCACCACATCCATCCAATGAGGGAATCTAGGTGACTGAATCAGGATGAAGTTTGAATCTCCTAGGTGTCTTTGGGGCTGAGCTGTCACCCAGATGGTTATGAACCAGGTTAGCCTGGGATGGCCTTGAAGAGAAAGAAAGATACATGGTGCCCAGGCATGGCAGGGCAGAATCCCTGATTTTCACCACTTTTGTCCTGATCATTATCTAGGAGGTATCTAATAGGAAATGGTCCCTTTTTGGTGACAGCCACATTAAGTGACCAAACTGCCTTACTAAGGTGTGTGGACCAGGAGGAGGTGAGAGGGGTAGAGTCTGAGATCCTTTCGAGCCCAGTTTTGAGGAGCCAATGTTCAACATCGGCTATCTGCCAATGGTAGGGAAGCACAGGATGTCTATCAAATACTTTGACTCTTGGCCCATTGTCGGGTGGCCTTTGCAACAAGAGGTACACCACTGTCAAGACTGCGGATGGTCTGCATCTGAAACAGAGTCTTTTACTTTGTGCCCAGTCTCTGATGATGGATGCCTTACCATGTCCAGGGGACAATGGCAGCCTTTGGGGCAGCACCGGCTCCATCAGCGGCTTGATTCCAGTACAGTCTCATCAGAGAACAGGCCCTTACTGTGGACGGCCACATGGCTGATCCAGACTGATCCAAACTGACCTCAAACACTAACCACACTAACCTTACTTATCCCCATAGGCCTGCATCATCGCCCCCCAAGCCCCCATCATGCACACCGGAGACCCTTTATCAGACAACATGTGCCACCCCTCCCACCCCCCAAGAGACTCTCAGGCGCTGAAACCTCAAATCGAGTTCCAATCTTATGCCAATTGCTATTAAGCTGCTTCTGAGAACTACTTCTATTTCCTGTCCCCATCCCTAAGACCACCTTCCCTGAGAGTCACAGGTGCAGTGAGACCACCATTTCCTATTAGCGTGGGAAAGCCAAATTGCCCTAAAGCTGTGATTTTTTTTTAACTCTTTTAAAGTATCAGAAGTCTTTTCTTTTTTCCCCTCAACATTTATTCATTTTTGAGAGAAAGAGACAGCATGAGTGAGAAAGTGGGAAAGGGGCAGAGAGAGAGGGAGACACAGAATCCAAAGCAGACTCCAGGCTCTGAGCTGTCAGGACAGAGCTAGACTCAGGGCTTGAACTCACAAGCCGTGAGATTATGACCTGAGCTGCAGTTGGGCGCTTAACCCACTGAGCCACCCAGGCACCCCGGAAGTCTTTTCAAAGACAGATAAGCGGAGGAGGCTCCTCCTGGAATCTGGGTTTCCTCATCAAATTAAAGGAGGTCAAGAACAAGACCCCGCCTTTTCTGCATCACTCGCCCCGCCCCCAGCTCAAGCAGGCATATTTATTGGGTGAAAAGAGTGCCAGTCAGGGGCGCCTGGGTGGCGCAGTCGGTTAAGCGTCCGACTTCAGCCAGGTCACGATCTCGCGGTCCGTGAGTTCGAGCCCCGCGTCAGGCTCTGGGCTGATGGCTCGGAGCCTGGAGCCTGTTTCCGATTCTGTGTCTCCCTCTCTCTCTGCCCCTCCCCCGTTCATGCTCTGTCTCTCTCTGTCCCAAAAATAAATAAAAAACGTTGAAAAATTAAAAAAAAAAAAAAAAAAGAGTGCCAGTCAAAGCAAGACGCGCCCCTTCGCAGCCAAAAGGCACGTGCTACTTAAGGGCAGCCGGGCTCAGACGTTCTCACTTGGTTGAAATGTCTGTCAATCAAGTCTCCGCTCCCGCCCCCTGGCCGCGGAAGAGCGGCGGATCCAGATTCAGCAGGAGGTAGAGCTCTTAGTTGGCTGCACGCTGGCCCTTCATGTGGAGAGCCCACCTCCCACCCTCTAAAGGTGTCATAGCTGCTCTGATGAACAGCTGATTAACCCCAGGACTGTCACTGGCCCACAGTTCGGTGACAACTGGCTCTGCCTCTTCCTGAGCAGCTAATGGCACAGAGACAGGCAAACCTGCGAAGAGGCTCTGAGCCCAGCCCGGCTTCTGTCCGCTGGTCCCGTTAAGGTGTAGTGTTCAGTCCCCGGGAAGGGAGACAGTGAGACAGCGTTGTAAGTGCGTAGTGGGGCAAGGAGTCTGCGCAACAGCCACTCTAAGGAACGCAAAGACCTGGGGGGCGGCCCAAAACACCGCTGGTCTCATCTAGCTCTTAGGAATTGACTTCATTCAGACCGCCTGAGTTTAATCCCAGCATAGGAAATTTTACCCATGTGTGTGCATGTGTGTGCTTCTTTAAAAAATATGTTTACATTTTCTGTAATTGTGTTTTCTGTAAGATTCTGTAATATGGCCATGGTGGTACTGTAATTTACAACCCTGGTTTAAAAGTTAAACAGGGGTGCCTGGGTGGCTCAGTCGGTTAAGCATCTGACTTCAGCTGAGGTCACGATCTCGAGGTTCAGGAGTTCAAGCCCTGCGTTGGGCTCTGTGCTGACAGCTCAGAGCCTGGAGCCTGCTTTGGATTCAGTGTCTCCCTCTCTCTCTGCCCCTCCCCTGCTCACACTCTGTCTCTCAAAAATGAATAAACATTAAACAAAATTTTTTTTAATAAAATAAAAGTTAAAAGACAAAAATCATAACTATTATGATCTGTTATTGATTACACAATATATAAAATATATAAACGTTAACATCAATAATCTGAATTGTGAGGGGGGAAGAATAGTAAAAGTGTCAAGTTTAGGAATGCTACTGAAGTTAGTTTTTTTTAATGTTTCTTTACTTTTGAGAGAGAGAGGGAAACACAGAATCCAAAGCAGGCTCCAGGCTCTAAAAAGAGACCCTGCGAGATGGAACTGCGAGATCATGACCTGAGCCAAAGTTGTCTGCTCAACCAACTGAGCCACCCAGGTGCCCCTGAGGTTAGGTTTTTACCAGCTTATAATAGGTTGTCATAATTTTAAGATAACTTAGGTAATCCTCATGGTAACCACAAGGGAAAAACATACAGTAATTACACAAAAGAGCATGATAAAGAAGTCAAAGCATACTGATACCAAAAGACATCAAAGCACCACAACAGACTGATTTACAAGCACCAGAACAACAAAATTACAAAACAGAAAACAATGAACAAAATGGCAATAGCAAATCCTTACCTATCAATAATTAACCTTAAATGTAAATAAATTAAATTCTCTAATCAAAAGACAAATGGCTGAACTGATTGAAAAAAAAAACCCAAGAGATTCACTTTAGCCTTAAGGACATACATAGACTGAGGACAAAGGTTTGGTAAAATTTCAAGCAAATGGTAACACCAAAAAAGCAGGTGTAGCTATATATATATCAGACAAAATAGACTTGAAACTAACAAAGGTACATTTTATTAATCAAAATGTCTTTTTCAGATCCCAAAGTGACACCTCTGAGCTTGCTGTTTTTTCGTCAAAATTAAAGCTTCCCACAAAGAGGCCACGTTTGTAGGGCAAGTGGAATTTTTCTGGAAAGGGGAGAAAGCAGTTCCAGGTAAGAAGAATGATGGCCCAGAGGCTGATATGACTTAGAATCTTGCCAGAAGCAGAAGCTGAAAAGTGTGTGCAGAGAGTGTTTTTCATTTAGATGGAATCTGTTTGAATCCACATACGCCCGCGCATACCAAACCCAACGCGGTTTGTGTGTGCTGTGGAGGGGGAAAAATACTCAACAACAAATGTAGAGAATGAACAGCAAGGGGGAATTGAGATTTTAAAAAAGGGGAGTCCTCTCTGAGAGGCTGATACTTAGCAAAGACTTGAAGGAGGGAAAGGAGTTGGAAAGAGAATAAAAGGACAAGACTACAGCATTTCTAGTCCCCTGGAGATGTATGTGTAATTGGCACCCCACAGCCTTCATCCGTGGCTGCTCTTCCCCCAAACTTCAACTGAGACCCTGGGTCCTCATTCTGACCCTGGCAGAGTTCCCCAAACCCTCTCTGCCTTTGAGATGATTGACTCCAAGAATCCTGCCACTTTTTCTGACCACTACTCCCAACGACCCAGACTGGCCTTAAGTCATTTTTCAAGCCTCGTCTTCAGAAACCTCCGCTTTCCATACCAGACCCCAAGCCTCCCAGAAGTAACTGCTAGGGATCCAAAACCGCCTTCTATTTCGAGTCCACAATCTAAACATTCCCAAAACCATGATTGCCACGATTTCACTTCTTAGGGCACTTATTTAAAACTTCCACGGTCACTACATTAATGTTAATGAGGATTCATTCATTCAACTGATATTTACAAACACCTATTCCATGTCAGGCAATGTTATAAGCACTCTCAGATTAATCCTCTCAATATCCCTAGGTAGTTAATGCCTTTAGCCCCAGTTGATAGAAGAGTAAAATGGGAACATAAGGTCACACATTTGGTATGGAGGGGGCTGTGATTTGAACCCAGGCAGTCTGGCTCAAGAATCCGTGCCCTTAACCACTATGACTGGCAATCATGGCTCTTGTTTCAAAGTTCTCTCTTCAGTTAGATACTTCCTTTAGGTCTTTCTCAAATGCTATCTCAGTGAGGCCTTTTTCTTGGCCACTCCAGCTAAAATTGACACACACACACACACACACACACACACACCCTCTACCCTTTCTTGCTTCATTTTTCTCCTTCACATTTATCACTATATTTTATACATTTTACTTATTGATCTAGCAATTAGCACTACTCAAATTTGTTATTTACATTTATTTATTATTTTTAACATTTATTTTTTTTTTTAAATTTTTTTTTTCAACGTTTTTTATTTATTTTTGGGACAGAGAGAGACAGAGCATGAACGGGGGAGGGGCAGAGAGAGAGGGAGACACAGAATCGGAAACAGGCTCCAGGCTCCGAGCCATCAGCCCAGAGCCTGACGCGGGGCTCGAACTCACGGACCGCGAGATCGTGACCTGGCTGAAGTCGGACGCTTAACCGACTGCGCCACCCAGGCGCCCCTTTAACATTTATTTTTGAGAGAGAGAGACAGAATATGAGCAGGGGAGGGGCAGAGAGAGACACACACACAGAATCTGAAGCAGGCTCCAGGCTTTGAGCTATTAGCGCAGAACCCGACGCAGGGCTCGAACCCACGAGCTGGGAGATCATGACCTGAGCCAAAGTCGGATGCTTAACTGACTGAGCCACCTAGGCACCCCTGTTCTTTACATTTATTATGTCTCCTATAGAAGTCAGCCCCTAGAGGGCAGAGATGTGTGCCTGTTTTATTCACTGCTGTAGCCCCTGTCACACAGTAGGCACTTGGTAAATATTGGTGGGATAGATGAATGAATGAATACGTGAGGGAGTGAGTGATTGAACCCTTCCAATGACGGTGAATTCCAAGCTGCGTTGCCTGGATCCTGGTTGGCCCTGGATTCACTCCTCTGACTCATACACAACTGACTTGGCTCTGCTTACAGAGCCATTTAAACTTGCAATTATACCACTCCGATGAATTTCTATTGAGAAAATTTGCCCTAGAGTGAATTACGAGCCAATTTAATTCCTTGTTCAATGTCATACAGAGGTGCACTTCACCCAAAGCCAATTTTGGGCTATTTTAATTTTTCTGAAATTGTTTTCAGTGGGATGAATCATTTTCGGGTTAACTTTTACAATGATGATTCGATCTATGCATCCATTTTCTTATCTGTGTCATGTTTTGGCAATAATAGCTTTGCCCCAGATATCTTCCTTGGTCTCGGGCTGCTCTTTGAACAGCTCAGGCACATTCTTGCTTCAGGGACCGTGCTGATTGTTCCCTCCACCAGAAATGCTGTCACATCTGTGTAGTTTATCTATTGTTTCCTTGACATTTTTTTTCTTAAAAAAAAAAATCATCTTTTTTAAAAATCATTTTTCAATAAGGTCTAAGCTGACTATTCTATTTAAATACAAACTTCTGTCACCTTACACTCCTGATCCCCCTTGAATTTATCTATTTCTTTATTTATAAGTAATCTTTGTACCCAATGTGGGGCTTGAACTCACGACCCAGAGATCGAGTCAGTTGCCCCACGAACTGAGCCAGTCTGGTGCCCCCCGATCCCCCCCTTAAATTTAACGTATACTTACCATCTCACAACATACAAATAAACATAACTGGTTGCCTTGTTTATTGTCTGTCTCCCTCTGCTGGAACAGAAGCTCTAGGATGGCAGGGAATTTTGAATCTTATGTTCCCTGCTGTGTCCCCACTGCTTATAACAGTGCCTGGCACCCAGGAGGCACTCAGTAAATATTTGTTGAATGAGTAGCTCCTGTCATTCTGTGCTTCGTTTGTGGCCAGTTTTCACCAAGTCTAATATTTCAGGGTCAAAATTCGCAGGTTCACATTTTGTTGAGAACATTGGATCCTTCCACCGATTAGTTTTCCCTCAACATGTTTTATTTTTTTTAACGTTTATTTTTTTTTTTAATTTTTTTTTTTTTCTTCAATGTTTTCTATTTATTTTTGGGACAGAGAGAGACAGAGCATGAACGGGGGAGGGGCAGAGAGAGGGAGACACAGAGTCGGAAACAGGCTCCAGGCTCCGAGCCATCAGCCCAGAGCCTGACGCGGGGCTCGAACTCACGGACCGCGAGATCGTGACCTGGCTGAAGTCGGACGCTTAACCGACTGCGCCACCCAGGCGCCCCTAACGTTTATTTTTGATGGAGAGCATGAGTTGGGGAGGGGCAGAGAGAGAGCGGGAGAGAGGACCCCAAGTGGGCTCCACGCTGACAGCAGCGAGCCTGATGCGGGGCTCAAACTCACAAACCATGAGATCATGACCTGAGTTGAAGTCAGATGCTCAACTGACTGAGCCACCCAGGTGCCCCTTCCCTCAACACATTTTAAAGTTCAGAGTTCTGACTGTCATCAGTTTACTCTGGGGTGCTTATGGCTATCAGTGACGGTTGTGAATCTGGTAAGATGTTTTGTTTTTATTTCCTAGGTGATCCATGACAAAAACTGTAAGCAAGGCCCCTTCTGCAGTCCAGAATTGTCTGAGACGGGCTTCGCTAACCTGGCAGGGCAAAGGAGAGAAGGCAGCCAACGGAGACTGTTAGTAAGCAATGTGGCTTTGTGGGTAATGAGCGCATTCCCACTGCGGAGTTCTGGAGGCCGGTGGAGAACACACAGTTTAGAGATGTCCCACCTGAGGGCCCAGGGAAAATGATGGAGAGCGCTGGGCAGTGGCCACGACGTGGCCTTCACCGCTGGGCGAAGTGGAGATTGGAAAACTGCCGTGATTTACAAAAGCTGGTCGGTCACATGTTTACCCCATGACTTAGCAACTCCGTTCCTAGGTACATGCCCAAGAGAAATGAGTGCATCTATCCATCAAAAGATGTATACGACAATAACAAGATGTATGCAAGGACGGTCACAGAATTATTCTTAATAGGCCCACATAGAAAACTACCCAAATGTACCCATCAACACTGGAATGGATGAAGTGCGGGCTGTTCATACAATAGAAATGATTATAGCAACGAAAATGGTGAAACTTCTGATTACATACCGGTGCGGCTGCATCTCACAAACATCATGCTGAATGAAAGAAGCTGGACATAAAAGTGTATGATGGCACTTATATGGATGTCCCAAACCAGATAAAACTAACTTAGGTTGTTAGAGGTCAGGAGAGTGGTTACCCTTGGAGAGGGGTGGGGTTGGGGGGTGGACCTGAAGGCAGTGTCTGGTGTTCATGTTCTCTCTCTTGACCTGGGTGCTGGTTACATCGGAGTGTCCAGTTTGTAAAAAGTAAATGAGCTTTGGGGCACCTGGGTGGCTCAGTCAGTTAAGCCTCCGACTCTTGGTTTCAGCTCCGGTCAGGATCTCACGGTTCGTGAGTTCGAGCCCACATCAGGCTCCTGGCGGACAGTGTGGAGCCTGCTTGGGATTCTCTCTCTCCCTCTCTCTCTGCCCTTCCCCCACTCACCCTTTCCCCCCCTCTCAAAATAAATAAAAAAGTAAATGAGCTTTGAAGGTTGTATGTACATTTTAATTGAGTGGATAAAACACGAGTTTTGGGGGTGGCTCACTCAGTTAAGCACCTGACTCTTGATTTCGGCTCAGGTCATGATCTCCCGGTTCGTGAGTTCAAGCCCCATGGCGGGCTCTTCGCTGACAGTGCGGAACCCACTTGGGATTCTCTCTCTCCCTCTCTCTCTTTGCCCCTCTCCAGCTGGCTCTCTCTTTCTCTCTCAAAAACAATAGAAATAAACTTAAAAAACAGGGGTGCCTGGGTGGCTTAGTCAGTTAAGCATCCAACTTCAGCTCAGGTCATGATCTCGCAGTCTGTGAGTTTGAGCCCTGCGTCGGGCTCTGTGCTGACCGCTCAGGGTCTGGAGCCTGCTTCAGATTCTGTGTCTCCCTCTCTCTCTGCCCCTCCCCTGCTCATGCTCTGTCTCTCTCTGTCTCAAAAATAAATAAAAAATTAAAAAAACAAGTTTTGAGGGGCGCCTGGGTGGCTCAGTTGGGTAAGCAGCTGACTCGGTTTTGGCTCAGGTCATTGTCTCATGGTTCGTGAGTTCGAGCCCCGCATCAGGCTCCACACTGACAGCATGGAGCCTGCTTGGGATTTTCTCTCTCTCTCTCTCTCTCTCTCTCTCTCTCTCTCTCTCTCTTTCCACCCCTCCCTGCTCATGCTCTCTGTCTCAAGATAAATAAACTTAAAAAAAGTTTTGAGGTGGCCAGGGTGGCTGGGCCCCAACGAGGGAGGGGGAAGGTGGTATTGTTGCCATCAGAAAGGGGAACAAGGGCATGGGTTTTAGGATTTAGTCTAAGTGCAGCCCCTTGTTTGACCAGAATAGAGGTTTCTAGAGAGCCTGGGAGCTTGATGAGGAGGAAGGACTGGGAAGACTGGAAGTGCTCATCTGCTCATCCACCGTGGCTGTAAGCCTGAAGGGCCTTGATGGTGGGGCAGGGCACTTACACCAGAGGTAACAATACCACATCTCCGAAACATATACCGTACCCATCCCTGCTCTAAGTGAACTGACATGGCTGAACACCTGCCCTCGTGGGACTTCCATCCTGGATGGGGTCAGTTCGGGGGGATATGTTCTCTGGGCCAAGGGCAGGGTATGGCAGCAACAGGCTGGCATTTATTATAGGGAGTATCACTCCGATATACTCAGGTACTTCGTGGCTAGGATAACACAGCCCTTGCCCTTCTGCGGTCCCAGTAACTGCAGGCTGGGAAGGTGGAGGGTACTCCCTTGACACGTTAGGATTCTCTACTTTGGGGGACCTATCCTCAGGTTGGGAGACTGGTCCCACAACAAAGCACTCAGAGAGTGAAATTGCTCACTTCCAGGAAGGTTCATATGGACATTGCTCCCACCTTAGCCACATGCCAGTGGACTAAGGCTCCTCCTGAGACTCAGTAGCTAGGGGTAGAGACATCACCTCTAGCGGTGGGTCCATCAAAGCCAGATTTTCTTCTGGTAGCCAGGGACTGGGGGCTCTGCATTCTCTGAAGTCCCAAGCAGGCACATGCGCAGAGATGGTAGCAATGAGCATGTAATCTGGGAGTTCTAAAGTATGAGGCATGGAATGAGGCCACCGAAGAGAGGGCAGAGATGCCAGGGGCATGAAGGGGAGCCCAGATGTCCACACTTAACAGGGATTTAGGAGAGACTCCCTGGAAAGAAACAGACAGCCAGGGCAAGTCTCCCACTCCATCTTCTAGACCCCTAAGGATGCGGAAAGCCTGAAAGTATGAGACCCTAGCAGAAGGAGACAGCATATTTCCAGAGAAGGAATGTGCAGGGGCAGACTTTCTGCGAGAGAGAGAGAGAGAGAGAGAAAGGAGAGAGGAGGGGAGCAGGCAGACAAAGACACAAATGCATACACAGAGATGAGATGTGCATCTGGAGTTAGAGACCACCCAGACAGGGACAGAAGGGAAGAGAGAGGCTTCCAGACTCACCTAGACAGAAGACGGGTGGAAATCCCAAAGCTCAAAGGGAAACAGAGAAGGTAGCAAGGGAGACAAACACTCATCCTCAGCAATAGAAAAGCCCTGCTCTGACACACCACCCTTGATCCCTGGTGGTCCTGACCCTTCTTCTAACACAGGAGGTCCCAGGGTGGTAGCTTTTCTCTAAAGATGGTTGCCATCAATTTTTTCCTATAGGCTACACCCCCATCCAGAGGAGCCCTGAGGCACCATAGAAGCAGCCCAGGCTATCCTGCTGGAGAGAGAAGCCCCGCGGAAGATCAAAGAGCCAGACATGTGAGTGAAGAAGCCATCTTGGATGTCTATCCCAGCTGAGCCCTCAGATGCCTCCAGCCCCAGCCAGCATCTGACTGCAACCTCCTGAGGTCCCAAGAAGAGCCACCTGCCTGAGCCCAGTCAACCACAGGACCACGAAAGACAATACTAAATTGTGTTAAGCCACTAAGTTTTAGGGTGGGTGTTCCCCAGAATACTCCAAAACAGGCTGCAGTGGCCTGTGAAGACCTGAAACCACCATTCTCACATCCCCTCCTTGCAACAAAACCAACACCAGCCAGTCAGACTTTCAGTCCCTTTAATTAGGTGCTCTGAAGAAAGGGCAGAATGACAGGCAGGCGTTGAGAAGATGATGCTTCTGAAGCCCCACTTGGCAACTGGTCAGTCCTCATCCTCCGGAAGCTGGATCTTGCTGGGGTCAAAGCAGTTGGATTCCATGATGGGGAGGCCATTGGCCTCTCGGTACTTAACAAGCCTCTCAGCTTCCCGGCGGGCCCACTCCTGCATTCTGGAGGCAGCAGCAAGGGGGTAGACATGAGGGAGCCACACTGGACACCAATCCCCATCTTAGTCCTCGCCTATTCCCCACTGGCACAAGGAACAGGATTCCTGGCACAGTCCCCTTCAACCTCCACCCCTGCATCTGCTCCCACCCATCCCACTCTCTTGGACACCCCCATGCACCTGTAATCAGGCAGATAAGCTATAAAGGTGCTGCCGAGGACCAAGACAACGGAGAAGCCAAAGAAAAAGACGACCCGCATGTTCCAGACGTCCGTAACAGGGTCTCTGTCATAACCGTGGGAGTCTGGGTTCTGTGGCAAGAAGAAGAAGAGGTCAATGAGAGCTTCCTGTGGCTCCACAAAACCTTATGCTGGCCCTGCATAAGTTGGTCTCCAGTTTCACCTCAGACCAATCTCTCCTTTCTTTAATTCCTCTTTCTAGTCTTAGGACTTGTCAAACTCCTTGCTACCGCAGGGCCTTTGCACTTACTATCCCCTCTGCCTGGAAAGCCTTCCCCCCATATCTTGTCGCGGCTAGATCTGTCTCCTTGTTCAAAGTTTTGGCTTCATAATTACTTCCCTTAGGAGGCATTCCCTAGTCGCCTTATCCATTACCAGTCTCACACTATGGGAAATTGCCACTTTTATAGGTTAAAAATGCTTGAATAGTGCCAATTTCCTATGGCTTCACCTGCTAAAATTTTGCCCTACCCCCAAATCACTCTCCATCTACTTATCTTGCTTAACTCACTTTCTAGCAGTTATTAATTTACCAAGGTAGAATCTCCCCAGATCCTATCACATTATTTTTTATCATTACATACTCACTACGACCGTTTCCAAATATTTTACATGTTTATTTTGTGCTCTCCATTATATAAGCTCTATGAGAGCATGGGCTTTATCCAATTTCCACACTGCTGAACACACTAGGGCCCTGAACTGCACCTGGCATACAGCAGGCCCTCCATACTTATCTACAAAATGCATGAATAAATGAATATGCATCTATATATCCTATATATCCAAGCCAGAGGTTAGTACTGATGAAGTGTACCATACACAAACTTCACAATATCCCAGCAAGGTGGAAAGTAACAATAATAATTAACATCTTCTAATGCTGAATACTAAGGGCCAGGTGCTGTACTGAGCATTGTGACTCATTTAATTACATGAGGCAGATGTAGTATTTTATTTTCTAGAAGGTGTCTTAATACTTTCCCCACTTTACAAAGAGGCACCAAGGAGTTAAGCTGCCTTGTCCAAGGTCACAAAGATGAATAACTGTCAGCGCCTGTATTCCAACCGTGGCATTCTGATTTCTGAGTCTCCGCTATCCACACAGCACAGCAGACCCGGTTCCGCCACGTATTCAGCCATGCGAGTTTGGGCGAGTCGCTTAATATCATTAGGCTTCAGTTTCCTCATCTGTAGAATGGGTATGCTAAATAGTCCCTACTTCCAAACAGGGCTGTTTTGAGGATTACATGAGATAAGGTACGTAAAGTGTTTAAAGCACTTGTACTGAGCAAACCCCGTATCAGTGTTCAGTATTATTACCGTTGTACTATATTGCTTCTAACGTGTTTTGAGCACTGCCCACTTCAGGTTTGATTACCTGTCTGCAAAACGAGGCCAATCTCGCCTCTGGCCCTGAACCGAAGATTACCAGGGGCTAAAGAAGAAAATCAATCTAGGCAAAGTTCCCAAGTCTTTGAGGCCTTCGCCAGCAGCGCACTTCTCAGCCGCCTAAAAACGTCCTCTAAGGCGCCCCGTCCGCCGGCCCCCGATTGACCCTTCTGGCGTCCCGTTGCCCCCTCCCTCTCACCTTCTCATAGAGGTTTTCGTCCTCCGGCTCTGGGTCCTCCTGCCAGCGTACAGTCGGTGCCGGCGCCCGCTTTCCTGCCACAGCCGACGGGGCGATCACAGCCCTGGACGAGCTGGATTCCCAGCGAACACGGGCGGCCGGGAGCCCTCGCGTCGCCGCTACTGCCGAAAGGCGGCGAGCGCACAAACCTAACAGCCCGGCCGCCATGGCAGATTGTTCTACAGACTCTCAGGGGCGGGGACGGAAATGCGACTCTGCGCAGCTGCAGTTGGCCCGAGCGCGACAATTATCGCTCCGCCCCCACCGCACTAAATAAGTCCCAAGTCCGGATTTTGTTTTCAAATGTGGCCAGGTGCTGAGTAGCCAGCCCTCTTTCCCTCCATCTGTCCTGGCCTCAGGGGAGCGACCATTTTTTTAACCTCTCGGTCAGGCTAAGGAATTTACGGCTGAGAGGTCTGCCCATTTCCTTGATAAGGAAGCGTTGACATTTGGATGGATGCGGGTCCCAGTCAGTGGCCCGGAGATTTCCTCGGTCTTTTGGGTAAAGGGGCGGAGCTTCCGCTTGTCTTTCATCTTCGGAGGAAGCCAAGCTTCCAAAGAGCGGGCCTCGCTGGATTGGCCAATAGCTACTCCTTTTTGCAACTTGCGAGCGTTCGCACGGAGAGTGGGGAGGTGGCATATGCTTGCCAATCAGAGCCGACCAGGGCTGGCCGTCGGCAGCCGGCGACCAATAGACGAGACGGACCAGAGCGCGCTCCCTTAGTAGGTGGATGGTGGTCGAAGCGCCGGCTCCCTTCTCGTCGTCGCCATTTTGTGCTGGTGACTGCGGCCGGCTGGGAGTAGGCGGCAGTGGGTTTCCTGGGGAGGGTAGCGCGCTTGGCGCTTCTCCCCTCCCCGCTCTTCCGCCCTCTTGCTTCCAGCCTCAGACTTAACGCTGGTGCGGGCCGGCCCCGGCTGAGCTGGGAGAGTTGGAGGAGGTGGCGGCGCGCAGAGGTGATGTCCGGGAGCCCTCCCTTGACAGCCCGGGCCGAGAAGGTGAGCGTCGCCGCTGGTCGTGGGGGCGGAGGTAAGGGGCCGGGGGCGGGCGGGTGCGGAGAGGAGGCGTGTGGGCGGACTGCGGGACGTGGGCCTGGGCCACGCGCGGGACCGAGAGATGCGTGCATGGCCTGAACTCGGGAGGGGGTGTCTCTCCCCCCCCCCCGTTTTGGGAACGGAGGCGCGTGCGCGATTGGGGCACAGGATGGGTGCACGCGGGTTGGGGGAAGGGAGGGACTGATTTGAGTGGGCTTCTGTGGCTGTTTGCAACACCGAACTTTATCCGTGGGGAGGCCCATGTTTTTATGCATACGGGAGAGGGTGTGCTGTCTGCTCTGTGTGACTTGGGTACTTACCGGTCTATGGGGGAGTATTCTGCGGCTCTGGTCCTTATTCTTGGGGGGGGGGGGAGAGGAGGGCAGACGTCCGTGTGACTCTGGTCTTTATCCTTGGAGTACGTGCTGTAACTCAGGTCTTTATCCATGGGGAGGGATCCTTATCCATAGGGAGTCGTCTTGCGACTGGCCCTAACCCACTTGCTAGGTGGGGAGGGAGTGCAAGGAATGTGTGCATGACTTATAGCCACTTCTTTTAGAAGGGGTTCGGGTCTGTGACTCTGACGCTCATCTTTTGAAAGAGGGCCTCAGTGTGTGATTATGGCTGGTATTCGTTGTGGGTTCCTGTCTTGTGATTTTTGGCCCGTAGTTAGTTGGGGCTGGTGTCTGTGACTTTGGTCGCTATCTGTCGTGGATACCGGTGTGTGACTCTGACCTCCTTGCCAGAGTCTACTGAGGGTTTTCTATCTGGCTCGCATCCACTGGGACCCCTGGTTGTGATCGTAACTCTTATCCATCTGGGAGCAGGTAACTCTGGTTCCCTGTGGCTTGAGGAGGAAGGGAAAATTGGTTGTGTGTATACATGGAGGAAAGGTGTGGTGGCAACGTAGTGTTGGGCAAGTGTTGTTACCGCCTGGCTTTGCCTGATTCCTGCTCAGAGGGTGGGGCCTGAAGATTCTGGGATACTTCTTGGTGACCCCTGGCCAGGTCACGTGGCTCACAGGACTTACTTAGTTCTCATGGCAGGCTTGGGGGTTGGGTGAGGCGACTGCCCTTCCATCCCAGCAGAACAGCACAGTGGTTGGAAACAGCCTCAAAAGGACTCCTTTCGCCTCTGAATAAGTTGGGCGCAGAGCCCTAGGGAGAGAACCACCTTGGGACCTGGCTGCACATAAGAGACAGGGCTGGAGGCTGAGCCAGTTGCCGAGTAAGGGCCAAAGCTGCGTTGGCCAGGAGCCCGGGGAGGCGGCATTTGTCTCACTGCCAAGTTAGCCCCTTTACCCTCTGGGCCTTTCATGATCTCCTGCTGTCTTGTAGGGCACAGCCAACATCTTGTTGGGAGGATGCAATGGCACTGAGAGGGGAGTGGGGGGGCATGGAAGGAGCCTGGTGGGTGCCTAGGACTCCCATTGTGAGGTCTTGCCTCCCAGCCTAACATGCCTGACCTCAGACAGGTCATCCAGCACTGAGAGCCCCCTGGGCAGGTAGCTCCAGGCTCGGTCTCATCTACCAGTCTCAGATGGCAAAGCCCTGATCACAGAATAGGTGGCACCACCAAGTCTCTCTGCAGGATGCTTCCTCTCTGCTGAGGGCCTTGCTTTTTCTGTTTTGTTTTGTTTTGTTTTATTTTATTTTATTTTATTTTATTTTATTTTATTTTATTTTATTTAAGTAAGCTCTATGCCCAACATGGGGCTTGAACTCACAACCCTGAGATCCAGAGTTGCATGTTCTACTGACTGAACCAGCTGGGTGCCCCTGGCCTTGCTATTTCTAGGGTGGTGGGTTCTAGCCTCACGTTTGTGGGGAGAGGAAGGAGCAGGCCAGGTAGGGGCTGCCTTCCCACCCTGGTCCATAGGAACACTAGGAAGTTGGGAAATAATGTCCCTGGGCTAAGGGACAGCAGAGAGCCACGCGAGCAAGGGTTTTTCAAGGAGGCCCCAAC
The DNA here is from genome assembly GCF_028018385.1 of Neofelis nebulosa. Lineage (NCBI taxonomy): Eukaryota > Metazoa > Chordata > Mammalia > Carnivora > Felidae > Neofelis > Neofelis nebulosa. The sequence continues at coordinate 41,582,134 of NC_080800.1, forward strand.
TGCCTTGACCCCTTTCTTCCTTCCACTCTCTCCAGAGTCCCTGCAGGAGGCATCACCCAGGCTGGCAGATCATGGTGGCAGCAGCGGGGGTGGCTGGGAAGTGAAACGGAGCCAGCGGCTGAGGAGGGGCCCCAGCAGCCCCCGCAGGCCCTATCAGGACATGGAGTATGAAAGACGGTGAGTTACCCACTCCCACCCCTACCAAGCATCCTAGGCTTATCCCCATATAAAGAATTGATCCAGGAAGGTGCCAGGAGGGGGCTTTCGAGCAGAGGAAACAGTGCAGCAGATGATTGGTTTCTTTTCAGCGAACATTTACTTGGCACCTGTCGTGAGCCAGGACCTGTGCTAGGCTCTGGGAATGCAGTGGTGAATGAGACAGATAAGATTGCAGCCTTCTTACTCAGGGTCTCACAAGGGAGACCACACAGTTTTACAAGTGATTAAAAAACAGCTCTATAGGTGCCATGGTTGTGAAGTTGGAAAGGGATCAAGAGAAAGGGAGGAATGGAGGCTGAAGCTCAGGTTTCCATTTTGGGTAACTGAGGTATATGGTGCCATTCACCAAGGTGTGGACAGCCACTGCAGGAGGGGAAGCAGAGGTGGGTGGCAGATGGGTGGTGGTGGCTTGTAAGGGCCTGTGGATTATCAGGGGAGAGGCTTGGGCTGCAGCTTTGGGTTGGAGGAATGAACGGGAGTGATGCCCTCAGAGTCAGGAATTTTGTGCCGGACAAGTATAGGGCAAGCCAGGTCAGATAGCAGGAGACTTCAGGGACAGGGTGGGCTAAAGCTTGTGTGATACTTGTCTTGGAATGGAACACTCTAGTACGGTTGTTTTTATTTTATTTATTTTCTTCGTGTGGTTATTTTTAAACTCTAGTAGAACAGGAAAGGAGGCACTTTGTAAAATGCCCTCACCATCCTGGTGGATCACTCCAGTTGATTCTAATGCAGATGACTTATTCTTGACATTTTAAGATTGCATAGGAAAGTAGACCTAATGCTCCCAAGAAAGTCTCTATTAAGAGTCAGTAGATTTAAAAAAAAAAAAGTAGATTTATAAAAAGTCATGGAGGAAATAATTTTTTTAAATGCCTTACAAAAGGTTTCTTCTTCCACTACCCCCTTTAAAAATGTTTTCTGAAAAGTAAGCCCAAATTTGTGATGTGGTCATCATCTAGTGCTATTCAGTCTGCTTAAAAAATGTCTTTTGAAAGCATTCAGTTTGGGATTGTATTCACTGAAATGCTCTTCTGGCAGTTTCTGAGTTTGAGTAGGTGACATACTTGCTTCAGACTTTATAACCAGTTAAAGCCATCGTCTGTCTTCTGGCTTTCAAAGGACCTCAACTGCAGAGGTTTGAGTGAATCATACCTTTTCGGTAGGTTCCTATCGTAGGTCAGTACGGAGCCTTCTCTTGCCATATTTGGTTTTTCCTTTTTATTTCCAATTCCCATAGCTGTAGGCAGCTGCTCTGTCCTTTTCAAAACGTATCCTTCTAAAATAGGTAGCACAGTGTCTGTGTTTTCAGTTTACACAAATGGCAGAGAGCTAAGGTTTTCATTTTGTTTTCTGAACTTTGTATTACTCGGCACTGACTGCATTTTTAAGATCTGCCTCTACTGCCATGTGTATGTTAGTGCTTTTCTTCTAATTGGTCCCAAGGACACCTTCGGGTGTGCCTGTTGCCTTTTACTTAATGATTCCCTCAAGCATGGATACCTGGGGGCGCCTGGGTGGCTCAGTCGGTTAAACGGCCAACTTCCACCCAGATCATGATCTCACGGTTAGGTTCGTGGATTCGAGCCCCGCGTTGGCCACTGTGCTGACAGCTCGGAGCCTGGAGCCTGCTTCAGATTCTGTCTCTCCCTCTCTCTCTGTCCTTCCCCTGCTCGCACTCTTTCTCTCAAAAATACACATTAAAATTTTTTAAATAAAAAAAAAGCATGGAAAATACACATTAAAATTTTTTAAATAAAAAAAAGCATGGATACCTGTAAAATTCATCTTTTTTTTTTTTTTTTTTGGTCTTACAATCTGTGCTTTCAGAATCTTCTCTGTTCCTACCTCTGGATCACAAAGATTGCACTCTCTAGTTTCCCCTTTCGCATTCAAGTCTTTAATACCATCTAGAGTACATTTCTGAATATGATATAAGATATGTTCTGGTTTTGTGTTCCTCCATATAGTGGGCAGTTTTCCCAGTACCGCCTTTTATTTTTTAATTTTTTTTTTTTCAACGTTTTTTATTTATTTTTGGGACAGAGAGAGACAGAGCATGAACGGGGGAGGGGCAGAGAGAGAGGGAGACACAGAATCGGAAACAGGCTCCAGGCTCCGAGCCATCAGCCCAGAGCCTGACGCGGGGCTCGAACTCACGGACCGCGAGATCGTGACCTGGCTGAAGTCGGACGCTTAACCGACTGCGCCACCCAGGCGCCCCGCCAGTACCGCCTTTTAAATAGTCCATTTTTTTCTTTATTGATTTGGAGTACCTCGTCTCATTTCAAGTTCCCTCATATACATGGATCTGTCTTATGTGATCTGATTTGTTTCATTGGTCTATTTGCTTATTCTCATGCCAGAACCTTACTGTTTTTATCATTACAGCTTTATAGAATCTCTTACGTAGCTCCCACTTTGCTCCCTTATTTATCAAAGTTGATTTTAGCCATTTGTGGAAACTATATAAAAAAGATAGTAAAGTCCCTCAAAAACATTCAAGAATTTTGATTGAGGAGTGCCTGGATGGCTCGGTTGGTTAAGCGTTTGACTCTTGGTTTTCAGCTCAGGTCATAATCTCATGGTTCATGAGTTCGAGCCCCGCATCGGGCTCAGTGCGGACAGTGCAAAGCCTGCTTGGGATTTCTCTTTCCCTCTCTCTCTGCCCCTCCCCAGCTTGCTCTCTCTCCCCAAAAAATAGATATAAAAAAATTTAAAAAATTTTTTTGGATTGAGATTGCATTGTATTTATATATTGATTTGGGGAGAACTGTCATCTTTGTTAAGTGGTAATCTCATCCAAGCCCTGTATGGAGAATTTTGTTTTAATGTTTATTTATTTTGAATTTTTTTAATGTTTATTTTTGAGATAGACAGAGTGCAAGTGGGGTTGGGGCAGAGAGAGACTGAGACACAGGATCCGAAGCAGGCTCCAGGCTCTGAACTGTCAGCACAGGGCCCAATGGGTGCTCAAACCCATGAACCGTGAGCTCATGACCTGAGCCGAAGTCAGATGTTTAACTGACTGAGCCACACAGGCGCCCCATGAATGGAGAATATTTTAAAATTTGTTTAAAGAACATACAAATTTGAATAAATGAAAACACAAGTCTTGCATAATTTCTACGTGCTTCAGTAGTCTTCATGGACATCTTACTTTCTTTTATATTTTCCAAGCTGGTGTTTGCTGGGGTAGAGGAAAGCTGTTGATTTTTTGTAAGTTCTCTTATCCCTGTATTCTCTTGTTATTTCTAATTACTCATTGTCGGTTCTGATGGTCTTTCTAAGTAAGCAGTTGGTCGTGCTGTATACAAATCAACTCTGTCACTTAACTTCTTTTTCTTCACTTACAACGTTGTCTAGGACTTTAGTTAAGTACCACACTAAATAGTGTCAGTGATGCTAGGTGCACAAATTAAGATTCATTTTAGCAGATTGTAACAGAAAATCCAAAGAATAATGGCTTAAACAATACAGTTTATTTTTTTTCTCATAAAGGGCACCTGCAGATAGGCATTCATTCCTGGCCCAATAAGCAGCCCTTTCTGCTTAGGCATCAAATCGGATGTGTGCTGTAGGCTTTTAAAATATAGCCTTTAATAAAGCAAGAAAATTCTCTAATCTTCGTTTGCCAAGATTGATTGGAAATGAGAATTCAACTTCATAATTACATCCTTTTTTTTCCATCTGCCCGTCAGTTTCATAAATCACATTAAATTACATCCTTGCCAGGGTACCTTGGTGACTCAGTTGGTTGAACGTCTTACTCTTGGTTTCAGCTCAGGTCATGATCTCATGGTTTGTGAGTGAGTTCAAGCCCCGTGTCAGGCTCCTCGCTGACAGCACAGAGCCTGCTTGGGATTTCTCTCTCCCTCTCTCTCTCTCTCTACCCCTCCCTGTCTTGCTTGCTCACTCTCAAAAAATAAATAAACATTTAAAAATAAAAATAAATTAAAAAAATAAATTATATCCTTGCCATTGTTGAGGTATACCCTCCTCAATCATGGTGTGTATGTTTCTAACTTCTTATTTTGAAAAAATTTCCAATTTTCAGAAAAGTTGCAAGTACAGTAAACTCCTTTATATCATCTACCCAGAACCACTAACTGTAAACATTTTGCCACACTCGTTTTACCTACCTACATGCCTCACCATCTCTCTCTTCCTCCCATCCCTTTCTCCCCCCCCTTCAATACAAATATATATCCATTTATCTATATATAGACAACATTTTCTTTTTGAATCATACGAGTTAGTGGTAGACATGACCTTTATGTACTACACGTATGTTCTAAGAACAAGGACTTTCTCGTGGTACCTGGGTGGCTCAGTCAGTTAAGCGTCGGACTTTGGCTCAAGTCGTGATCTCACGGTTCGTGAGTTCGAGCCCCTCTGTCCCCCCTCTCTCTGCCCCTACCCCACTCATGCTCGCTCTCTCTCAAAAATAATAACTGAACACTTTAAAAAATCTAAAAAAAACCCAAAAAGAACAAGGACTCTCTCTTCCATAACCACAGTACACTTACGAATATCAGGAAATTGAACATTGTTATAATACTTTCCTGTAAAAGTCCACATTCGTATTTTTATTTTGGTGCCCAAACCTTGGAACGAACCAAGGACAAAAGTCCATATTCAGATGTCATCCCTTGTCCTTTATTGCATTTGTTCCCTAGACTAGGATCTAATCCAAGATCGTGCACTGCATGGAGCTCCTTTGTATTTGTGGTTCCCTTTAATCTGGAACTGTTCCTCGGTACTTGGTTTTTCTTTTTCTTTTGTGACCTTGATATGTTTTAAGAGTACAGATCATTTGCTTTGTAGATGTTTCTGAATTTGAGTTTTTCTGAGGCTTATTCATGAAATTTTGGCAGGAAAATTATTTTTTAATATTTGTGTTTTTATTTTTCATTTTATTAAAAGTTTATTTTTGAGAGAGAGAAAGAGAGAGTGGGCAGTGGGGGAGAGAGAAGGGAAGAGAGAGGATACCAAGCAGGCTTTACACTGTTAGCACAGAGCCCGATGCGGGCTGGAACGCACAAGCTGTGAGATTATGACCTGAACCAAAATCAAGAGTCATACACTTAACCAACTGAGCCATCCAGGTGCCCCCTCATATCTGTGTTTTTAAAACATTTCTACTTGGAGTGCCTGGGTAGCTCAGTCGGTCAAGCATCTGACTTTGGCTCAGGTCATGATCTCACGGTTTGTGAGTTTGAGCCCCACATCCGGCTCTGTGCTGACAGCTCGGAGCCTGGAGCCTGCTTCAGATTCTGTGTGTGTGTGTCTCTCTCTCTCTCTCTCTCTCTGCCCCTCCCCCACCTGCACTTTGTCTCTCTCCCAAAAATAAACATTAAAAAAATTTTTTTTAAATAAAAGTTATGTTTGATTAGATGCTGTATCATTTAGGATATTTGCATCTGTGTCCCTCAGTAAAGTGGTCCTATGATTTCCTTCTCTAGTATTCATCTGACATTGAGCCAACATAGCCTTATGGCATGATTTGGGCAGCTTTTGCCATTTCTCTCTTTATTGGAGGAACATGTACAAGAATTATCTGTCCCTTGAATGCTCAGTAAAACTCAGCTTTAAAAGGGCCTGAGTTTTTGATGATGGTTTTGTCTACTTCTTTTGCCAATTTTGGCAGTTTATGTTTTTCAGAAATATATTCATTTTGTGGAGGTCCTCACGTGGTTCAGTCCACCTTCGTAGAAATGCATTGTGAACAGGCTCTGTCTTTGGAAGGTGTGTAGTCAAAGTGCTCTGTGGCCAATGAAAAGTATCTTTTACTGTCCAAATCCGTTCTGTTCCCGAGTTTAGATAGCAAGAGTTCGATACGCAAATTGATGTGGCTTAGATGCTGAATGTCACAGTTCAGGATTTCACCTGAACATTTATTCAGCTCTGTTCAGTTCTTAAATTCTGATGACTAGAGTTCAACTATTGAGGGATAACTGTGGTGAGCAAACATGAAGACATATTGCTCGTACCAAAAACCTTAAACATACACCACTCACACCAGCTACTTCTTGTCCAGGCATTTATCATAAAAAAAAATTGTGGGTTCCGAGCAAGCTCACGAGGACAGGGACTTCATTTTATTCACAGCAGTATCCCTGGCACCTGGAACAGTGCTCAATGCGTAGCAAATGTTACTTTAATATTTGTTGAATGAATAAATGAACGAAAAATTGGGAAAAACTGGAAACCAACCAGATAGCTGAAAACGTTTTATTTTCCCCGTTTGTTAATTATCTTTGAGCTTTATGGTGTTGTTCTAGTATCTTATTACAAAATTTCAAACACAACAACGTTGAAAGAATTTCATAGTGAATACCTCTATACCCATCCACTGGATTCTACCGTTAATATTTTACCATGCTTGCTTTGTGACATGTGTATTTGTTTATGGTATTTTTAAACATATTTTTAACTTTTTACAAAGCCAGATTTATCAGTTGTTGTTTTTTTTTTATGACTTCAGGGTTTTGTCTTGCTTAGAAAGGCCTTCCCCATTCTTGGGGTGATTAACTTTTATCTTCTGTTTTCTTTCTAATGTTTTTACGGGTTCTATTCAGGGGTTTAAATTTTTGATTCATCCAGAATTTACTTGGTATAAGAAGTGAGGTAGATGAACAAATTTTATTTTCTTAAATTTCTGTGAAGGACCTGATAGTAAATATCGTTGGCATTGCAGACCACACGGTCTCTGTCACAGCTACTCGGCTGAAAACAGTCACAGACAATATGTGTGTGAACGGGTATAACCGTGTTGAAGAAAACTTTATTTAGGTGACTGGATTGGGTCCACTGGCTGTAGTTTGCTGATCTCTGGGCCAGACAGTTGTTGCAACTGGTATTTATTGACTAATCCATTTTCCCCTTGTTCATTTGAAATGCAACCTTTGGCTTACTCTGAATTTCCATGTGTGTTTTTGTATAGTATGGATTCTGTTCCATTTCACTGATCCGTCCATTTGTGCTTCAATTTTGCCACCTTTGTATATAATATATTTTAATATCTGGCATGGCTCCTCTCCCCCTCATTAGTCTTTTTTTTTAACAGAATTTTCCTGACTCTTGTAAGTTTCTTGTCATCTGCTGTTATAAATAGAACTCTGTTGAATGATGTTTTTGTATGTGTGCAAGTGTATTGGTACATTAAATTTCCGGGAGAATTGGGGATTAGAGGGTAGGTTTTTCGTTTTGCCAGCCATTGCCAAATTTTCCTCCGTAGGGACTGTTCCATTTTCACTCCTACCAGCAATAGGAGAGTGCCTGTTTCCCATACAGCCTTACCAACAGTGTGTTGTCAAACATTTGGACTTCTGCATATATATTGCATTAGAAACGTTCTATCACAAATCTTCCATGTAGAAGAATTCCAAATAATATATGTAGATACTCCCCATTCTGGGAGGCAAAGCTTAATTCCCCCCCCCCCACCCCTTGAGTGTGGGCTAGTCTTAGGGACTCAGTTCTAAAGAACAGAGTGTAGAAAGGGAAAAAGAGAAACTGCAGTGAAGAAACCTGGCAGACCCCACCACAGCCACATGATCAAGGTCAGCATCACCAGTGATTAACCATGTTGATACCATGTGCCCCCTTATACAGTGCTATCAGTAGGGCAGATCACCTCTCTTGTATTCTCCCAAAAAAATATAGCCTTCATAATCTCAAGTCTAATCACAAGAACATGACAGACGAACCCAAGTGGAGGTACATTCTACAAAATACCTGACCAGTGCTCTTCAAACCTCTCTAGGTCATAAAAAAAAAAACAAGGCAAGACTAAGAAACTTTCATGCGCCAGAGGAGACTAAAGGTGCATGATGACTAAAAGCAGTGTGGTATCCTGGATTCGATCTTGGAACAGAAAGTGGATAGTAGTGGAAAAACAGGTGAAATCCTAATTAAGTTTGTAATTTAGTGAACTTCTTAGTTTTGACAAATGCAGCATGATCACATTTGTCCCCTGTTAACATTAGGGGAAGGTGGGTGAATGGTATAAGAGAATTCTATCATCTTTGAACTTTTCTGTAAATCTAAAATCATTTCAACATAAAGTTTGACTTCATCAAGATTAGAAACTTAAGCACAACCACAGACATTGTTCAAGAGAATGAAAACACAACCCACAGAATGGGCGAATGTATTTGCAAATCCTATATCTGATAAGAGATTAACACCCAGAATATATAAAGAGCTCCTACAACCGCACAGAAAAACTCCATTCACAAAGGGACAAAAGACTTGAACAGATGAAAATATCAAGTGTTGGTGAGGATGTAGAGAAACTGGAAACTGGGTGCACTGCTGATGGGAATGTAAACGGCGCAGCTGCTGTGGAACACAGTACGGAGGTTCCTCAGAAAAGTAAATCTAAAACTACCATATGGTCCAGCAACCCCACTCCTGGGTGTTTATCCAAAGGAATTGAAAGCAGGGAATCAAACAGATACTTGCATACCAGTTTTCTTAGCAGCATTCTTCACAACATCCAAAACAACCAGCAGGTGGAAGCAGCCCAGGTGGCCATCAACAGATGAATGTATATGCCTTACGTACGTACGTACATACATGCATACGCACTTACGTGTCTAGCCATAAAAAGGAATGAAATCCCAATGCATTCTACAACTTAGATGAACCTTTAAAGCATTATGCTAAGTGAAATAGGCCAAACACAAAGGACACATATGACTCTACTTATATGAGACACCTAGACGAGGCAGAAAGTAGACTGGCAGTTGTAGGGCAGGTGGGAAGTTATTGATTGTTGTTTAGCAAAGTCCAGAGTTTCTGTTTGGGATGATGAAAAGGTTCTGGAAATAGTGGTGATGACCGCAACAGCATCATGAATGTACTTTGTGGTAAAATAAAAATGACTTAAAAACATACAAAAATAGATGTTATTTTTTTAAGTTTTCGTGTTTTTTAAAAATTTTTAAAAAATGTTTATTTATTGAGAGAGAGAGACAGAGACAGAGTGTGAGCAGGGGAGGGGCAGAGAGAGAGAGAGAGGGAGACACAGAATCCGAAGCAGGCTCCGGGCTCCGAGCTGTCAGCACAGAGCCCGACGGGGGGCTTGAACCCACAAACCATGAGATCATGACCTGAGCCAAAGTCAGACACTTAACTGACTGAGCCACCCAGGCCCCCCTACAAAAGTAAATTTTGAACGTTTATTTTTAAATGGCCTATCCAGTGTAGGTTTTTTTTCAGTTTATTTATTTACTTAAGTCATCACTACATCCAACATGGGGCTCGAACTCACGACCCCAAGATGAAGAGTTACACGTTTTTCCGACTGAGCCAGCCAGGTGCCCCCTATCTGATGTGGTTTTAATTTCCATCCTTCATTATGAGATAGAGCACCTTTTCAAATATAAATCATCTGTATTTCTTTTCTGTGAATTCTGTTCCTCTTTCTCTTCCCATACTCTTTCCCAGTTAGTTTGTCCTTACTTGACTCATGATGGTTTTCTTTTCCAGGCAGAAGTGTTTTATTTTTATATAGTCAACTTTAATCATCTTCTATGGCTTCCAGATTTGGGTCATAGTTTTCCCCATTTCAGGATTATCTAGAAATCATCTCATGTTTTCATCTACTTTTATGGTTTCAATTCTTCCATTTAAATTTTTTACCCATTTTATTTTTATCATTATTGTTTTTACCATGGGACACTGCATTTCTTTTCACATTTTCCTGATTTTTTAAATTTTTTAAAAGACATTTTTTAACGTTTATTTGTTTTTGAGAGAGAAAGAGAGAGAGCAGGGGAAGGGCAGAGAGAGAGGGAAACCAGAATCCGAAGCAGGCTCCAGGCTCCGAGCTGTCAGCACAGAGCCTGACATGGGCTCGAACCCATGGACCGCAAGATCATGACCTGAGCTAAAGTCGGATACTTAACTAACTGAGCCACCCAGGCGACCCTTTAAATTTTTTTTCATCATGAGAAGCGTACTCTTTAATCCCCACCCCTTATCCCCCCCCCCCCCCCCCCCCGTAACCATCAGTTTGTTCTCTATAGTTAAGAGTCTGTTTCTTGCTTGGTCTCTCTTTGTTCCCTTTGCTTGTTTGATTTGTTTCTTAAATTCCACATGTGAGTGAGATTATATGATATTTGTCTTTCTCTGACTGACTTATTTTGCTTAGCATTATACTCTAGCTCCATCCATGTCATTGCAAATCTTTGACCCATTTTAAACATATTCAGGTTTATACGTATGAAGTATAGTCATAAAATCTTGTGTTTGTGTAATTAACCTTTTTGGTTTAGTTATACTTGGAATCTTTACATTCTTTTTTTTTTTTAATTTTTTTGAATGATTTTATTTTTTATTTTTGAGAGAGAGAGAGTGTGCGCGCCCCAGCGCACGAGACAGGGAGGGGCAGAGAGGGAGGGAGGCACAGAATCCGAAGCAGGCTCCAGGATATGAGCTGTCAGCACAGAGCCTGATGCAGGGCTCGAACTCACAACTGTGAGATCATGACCTGAGCTGAAGTCATACGCTTAACAACTGAGCCACCTGGGTGCCCTGGGATCTTCCCATTTCTAAATGGTGGCTCCTCGAATACAGGCAATGTATTTATTTCTGCATATTACTTTTGTACCCAGCATTCTTACTGATTTATTGTTTATAATCATTTTTCAGTTGATTCTCTTAGGCTTTGTAGGCATATCCCTATATCATTTATAAATAATGGTAATCTTACCTTTCTTTTTCCAGCTTTTAACCATTTTTCTTTATTCTCTTATTTGGTTCAGTTAGTATTTTAAAATGGTGTTCATAGTGGTGTTGATAACGGGCATTCTTTTTTAAAAAATTTTTTATGTTTATTTTTGAAGAAGAAAGAGTGTGATTGGGGAGAGGCAGAGAGAGAGAGAGAGAGAGAGAGAGAGAATCTGAAGCAGGCTTCAGGCTCTGAGCTGTTAGCACAGAGCCTGATAGCGGGACTCGAACTCATGAGCTGTGAGATCATGACCTGAGCCAAAGTCGGACACTCAACCGACCGAGCCACCCAGTCGCCCCTGATAAAGGACATTCTAAAAGTGTTGTTCCTGACCAGGATTGGGACCTGCTAGCAGTAGTCTATGGTCATGTCTGTTTTTTCTTTTTTTATTTCAACATTTATTTATTTTTGAGAGATAGATAGAATGCGAATGGGGGAGGAGCAGAGAGAGAGGGAGACACAGAATCCGAAGCAGGATTCAGGCTCTGAACTGTCAGCCCGAACCCATGAACTGTGAGATCATGACCTGAGCCGAAGTCAGTCGCTTAACCGACAGAGCCACCCAGGCGCCCTGTTTTTTCTTGTTTTAGGTAAACCTGTATTGGTTGATTTTAGAACATTTTTTAAATCGTTATTTTATCAAACAATTATTGGACACCCACTAAGTACCAGGTACTAAGCTAAGCTTTGGGAAATAGGGCAGGGGACCCTCTAGGTGTTGTCCCCTCTTTCCCAGAATACGGTGTAGTACTTCTTTAAATCATCAAAGAAATGCACATGAGGGATGCCTGGCAGGCTCAGGTGGTGGAGCACGCGACGCTTGATCTCAGGGTTGTAAGTTCAATCCCCACGGTGGATATAGAGATTACTTAAAAATAAGATCTTTAAAAAAAAAAAAGGCACATGAAATCAACTTTGAGATAATTATTTTATAGTAATCGCAGTAGAAGAAATTTCAACAAAACAGCTGCCAGTGCTAACAGGGTGACCGTGAAACAGAGGGGCAGGGTAGCACGGTGCAACATGGGGCAGAGGAAGAGAGGTCAGTAGAGACCTCGCCCCACATACCCTGCAGACCTTGCGGGATCTGGGTGAGCATTTTGTTGTTTTATCTTCCAAATAAGAGGGAGCCACTGAAGGGAGTGCAGTGCGATGGTTGGGCTTGATTGGCTTTGCTTTTGGAACACTTGCTTATCTTTGGGGTGTAGAGAATGAGCTGGGAGAGGCCTGGTGGAGGTGAGACTGGCCCCAGGGCTACACCCGAGGGCCCTGTGAAGGAAGCCCGGCAGGGGCTGGGGGAGGTGGCCAAGGGAAGCGGAAGCGGATTGGGTTTGAGAGGTGGGAGCCAGCTCCCCTTGCTGTGGAGTCAGGATTTCGGGACCCCTGTCGGGATTGGGATCTAAGAGTCTAGAGGGAGTGAGTGGGTGGGAGCCCCCCTCACCTCTTGCACCTTCCCAAGAGGACTGCCCTCTAATCCCTCCCTATCCTTCTTCCCTCAGAGGTGGTCGTGGGGACAGGACTGGCCGCTACGGAGCCACTGACCGTTCGCAGGACGATGGGGGGGAGAGCCGCAGCCGAGACCATGACTACCGGGACATGGACTACCGCTCATATCCCCGCGAGTACGGTAGCCAGGAGGGCAAGCACGACTATGACGACTCGTCCGAGGAGCAGAGTGCAGAGGTGAGCACCGGGACGGACAGGCGCCTGCAGGGCCTCTGGTTGTAGCACCACGTGCAGCTAGCTCTTGGCTCCCATACCTTCAGACTGTGCTCAGTGGCTTTGTCTCACCTGGAGGGTCTGTCCCTGCTCCCCTCTCTGAGGGCTTCTCTCCCAAGTTGGGTCTCCCTGACTTCCACATGCTTGGCTCTATACTTCTGAGGGCCCCTGGCCATCACCTCTCTCCCTTCTTCCCTGTTGTTCAGTTGGGTCCACGGTTCACTGCAAGCCCTTTACCGCCTGCTCCCAGCCAGTTTGGGGCCCTTGAACAGCCTCTTGCATGGGATCCAGCATCTGGGGTTGGGAGGGCCATGGGGAAACTGGATATCACCAAAGAGAGCAGCCCTGGGAGGCCCAACCGTGGGCAGTCCCAGGGGCAGCAGAGCCCCTGCACAAAAGGAAAAGACCCTCTGGGGCCTCTCCTTTGAGCTCAGGGGGTAGCCAGTTCCACGTTGGGTAGTTAGCCCTCGCCTGAGGAGGGGAGGCGTGATGTTCACCATCTGAGGAGAAGCAACAGACTTGCCTTAGCCTTAGGGGAACCCCACTTTGAGAGGATAGTCCGTCCGGGCCCAGGTCCAAGCAAGCAGGCAGGTCTCCTATGTAGCAGGGTGGGAAGGGTACGATTGCAAGTCAGTCCTGGAGGACAGAGTGTGAGCCACCAGCTGCCTTCTGGGAGAGTCCAGTGCAAAGAACTCTGCTGGGCAGCCAGGTTTCCCCAGTGGCAGCTGTGATATGTGCCTGGATGTCTCTGGGGCACCAGGGGGCCGTGGGTAGCCCCTGTGGGAAGAGTGGGAGTGGAGCGCCGAGTTATCTGGTCTCCCTGAGGGCAGAAGGGGTATGGACCCTGCCTGGCCTGCTTAGTCCTGGAAGGATGGCTTGGGCGACACCCAAGAATTTAGTGACCACACCATGTTAGGAGGGAGCCTGGTGGTGATAGAAGACTGGCCAGACAGAGGATCGGGACTGGGGGCAGGGCTGTGGCCCTCACACCTTTGCCAGCCCCTGCTGACCGGCTCTGGATGAGATATCAAGGAACAGTTGAGCACATACTGGCTGAGCTGCAAGGGAGGAAGAGGGGGAAACAGAGGGCAGGATTTAGTGTGCTGACCCTAGACCCAAGGAGGTTTAAGCGGTATCTGGTCACCTGTCTGTGGGAGTTCCTCCCCCACAGCAGGACTGCCACCAGCCTCTCCCCACTCCCCACCAAGGCAGCCCCCAACAGGCATCCTGGGGACAGTGTCCCACCCCAGAAGGGTTGCAGTCCAGGGCTTACCCATTTTGCTTGCCCTGAGCCTTTAGCCGGAGCCCGCCCACCCCTGGCTTTCAGAGCCTGCCTGCCTCAGAGAGCCAGCGGCCAGCCCCTAGGCCCACCCCAGACTGACTGCCCGTCTGGTGTCTCTCGTCTTATTCTGTTGGCCAGGATTCCTACGAGGCCTCCCCGGGCTCCGAGACTCAGCGTAGGCGGCGGCGGCGGCACAGGCACAGCCCCACCGGCCCGCCAGGCTTCCCCCGAGACGGCGACTATCGGGACCAGGACTATCGGACCGAGCAAGGGGAGGAGGAGGAGGAGGATGAGGAGGAGGAGGAGGAGGAGAAGGCCAGTAACATCGTCATGCTGAGGATGCTGCCACAGGCAGCCACTGAGGATGACGTACGTGCCCCCCCCCCTCGTGGCCCTGGGCAGGTGGCAGGGCAGGAGGCCAGGCTGGGTCTCCTCCAGGGCCCTCAGCTTCTCCCTCACCCCGAACTCAGCACCTTTTATCCCTTCTCTCCCCCAGCACTGATCCGTCCTCTGGGCAGGCCCTTGTCCTCTCCTGGTCTGGAAGGGAGGAGTGTCGGATAGGCTGGCTTGGCCAAGGGGCTGCCACAGTGGGGTGTGGGAGGGAACAGAGCATTCCTCCTGAACATTCCACTGCTCATCCGTCCGTTCTGCATGTGTTGACTGAGGGCCAGATGCTCCCCAGGCCCAGAGCCAGGTATTCCTGGTGGCAGAGATGATGTAGGGCCCGGCAGTCCTGGGGATGGGGAGGGTCCCCATGGGGTTTTCTGAGGTTTTATTCACGTTCTCTCCCCATGCCCTCACCCGCGTCCTTGTCGACAGCGTCAAATCTCCATGGCCTGGCCACAGACCCCTATGTTCTCTGATGTCCTTTGCTGCTACCGGCAGCCTCCCTGCTCAGTTCTCTCACATTTCCTTCCCTGTTCCTCCCTTTGCTTCTGTTTCCTTCTCATACAGACTTTCCCTAACGAGCCCCAGTAAAACCCCAGAGAGCCACTAGAATAGCCTTCTCATTAGCCTCCCCGATTCTCCTCTCTGACCCCGCCGAATTCTCTGCTCAGCTCCCCTTCGAAATCTACCGGCTGCCCATTTTGTCAAAGAGAAAATCCCACGTGTGTATTCGGGAGCTTCTCCAGTCTGGCCCAGCCACGCTGCTCAGGGTCAGACAGTAGCTCTGTGCTGACATGTGTTGGGGATTTATCACAGGGCGGGCCACATACCAGGTCTCATGTAATCCTCACAGCCACCCTGCGGGGAAGGCACTCTGTGTGTTTCCATCCTACCGATGAGGAAGCCAGGCCCCCAGCAGTGAAGCAGCTTGTTCCAGGTCCCTCAGCCCGTGAGTGGCAGAGTGGACTTGGGGTCTGGACCTGGGCAGCTGGATTCCAGAGGCCACATTCTTGCTGTTTCCGGAGCCCTCCCTGAACGTTCGCTGTCCTCAGGATCGTGTGTGTGTGTGTGTGTGTGTGTGTGTGTGTGTGTGTGTGTGTGTGTGTGAGAGAGAGAGAGAGAGAGCGCGCGCGCGCACGCAAGAGTGAGAGCGCTTCTTTCTTTTTCACCTGATGAGGAAACTGAGGCCCAGAGGTAGTAAGATCGCCACCCGAGAATGCCTGGCACGTGCTCCCAGGCTTCTGCGAGAGGCACCACTGGCCTAGAGACCCTGCCTCACCTGGCCCAAACCCCAAATTGCCTCTACAGCTTCCCTCTGGCTTCATCCAGGAAGCTTTGCACACCCTGTGAGCATACCTTTTTGTCTCTGCCCAGGGTACCGATCTGCCCACGGCCTAGGGTGCATGGCTGGGCTCTGCCCAGACCCAGTCCCTCCCATTTTGGTATTTGCTTCCTGGGTGTCTCGGTGTGAGCCGGAGGGCGGTCCCAGAGCTGCGTCCCAGCTCTCCTCCCCACAGCTGCACCAAGCCTGTCATCAGACCAGCCCCTTGGGCCATTCTTGAGCTGCGGGCTCCGCTTGGCTTGCTCTCTCGTTGCTCTCGCCTCTGAGGGTCTTCCATGCTGCCGTGCCCCACCTCGTACCATGTACCATGCCCCCTTCTTTTCCCTCACTCTTTGCAAGTCTGGGGCCGAGCGCCGAGACCGGGTACTGGTATGGGGCTGGGGCCACGGCCCCTCGGGGAAGAGCCCCGAGAGAGCGAGGGGAGGCAGTGCATGCACATCACTCACGGGCAGCCCCTCAGGGGCCCCCCGTGTGCTGAGCCTGCCCCAATCCGTATCTCCCCGTACAGATCCGGGGCCAGCTGCAGTCCCACGGAGTGCAAGCGCGGGAGGTCCGGCTGATGCGGAACAAATCCTCAGGTGAGCTTTTGTTCCCAGTGCCTCCCCTTCTGCTGGCCAGCCTCAGCCTCCAGTCTCCCTCCTGCTTCTGTCTTCTCCCTCACCCTCCCTGCCCTGCCTTCCCTCCACGGCTGGGCATGGGCAGCTTGGGGTGCCCTCTCTTCTTCTCTTCCCCTCGACCCACCCTCCTCACAGCTCCGGGGCTGTTGGGGAGGGGGTGCAGCGCTGAGCTGAGTGCTCCCCGGGGGCAGGGCCAGGGCCAGGCTCCGGGGAACCTCCTCTTTGGGATTCTGAGTGTCTGAGGTGGTAACACCCCCATATACTCCCTTCCCTCTCCCTTCTTCTCCTTCCCCTCCCTTCAATCCCCCTCACGTTTTTCTGGTAACAGCCTGTGACCAGAAAGTAGGTCTGACACGGCCCCACCCTCGTGTCCCAAGAGAGGGGAGGCAGGGGATGGCTCTTCTCCCAGGGTGCATCCCAAGGAGCAGCCAGGATTCCTGGCCTTGCTTCTTCCCTCCCTCCCTCCCTCCCTCCCTCCCTCCCTCCCTCCCTCCCTCCCTCTTGCAGGCTGCTTGGAGCTGGCCTGAGATTAGCAGGGTGGTGGTGGGGGAGTTGTCTCTGCAGGACCTCTGGCCCAGGCTTCCCAAGGCAGGCACAGTGGGGCTTCACTGCCTGGGCTTCTCTCTCCATCTCTCAATCTCTCTCCTCCCCACACCTCCATATCTATCTATCTTTCTCTCTCTCTCCCTCTCTCCCCCCCTTCTCTCTCTCTTTCCCCTTCTCTCTCTCTCTCTCTCTCTCCCCTTCTCTCTCTCTCTCTCTCCCCTTCTCTCTTTCTCTTTTCCTCTCTCTCTCCTTCCCTCTCTCTCTCCCCTTATTTCTCTTCTCTCTCTCTCTCCCCCTCTCTCTCCCTCTCTCTCCCTCTCTCTCCCCCTCTCTCTCCCTCTCTCTCTCCCTCTCTCTCCCTCTTCCTCCCTCCGTCCCTCCCTACCTCACCCCAAATCATACCATTTCATCCTCCTGTGCATCCTAATAGTCACTCTTTTGGAGATCAAGCATGCCCCCCCCCCAAACCCACCACATCTAAGCCCTCCCTGTGTGTACACCTCCAAAGGAGGAGCTGTTTTCCTGTGGCCTCAAGCCCTGGATCCCTTTCCTAGCCCTGGCCAGGCCTGGAGTCTCTCGGTAGCATGTAGGTCTTGCTCTGCTTCACCTCAGCCACGCCACACACTGACAGGGTTCTGGTCTCTCTCTCCATAGGCGGTGTCCTAGGTGTGGCCCCCTCTGTAGCCCTGGGCGCTTCTCCCAGGCCCTCACTGATTCTTTAAGGGCCGCCAGGCCAATCCTGGCCCCCATTCTCCTGCTGTCTCGGAGGACTTGCACTGTGGGTGGCCATAATCTTCCTAGCTTGGCCCTGAGTGAGGCTCCCTGGTGAGGCCCACATCCCCTTACTGTGCTGAGGCTGAGGTGACATCATATCCCCAACTCCCCCTGGTTCCTATGGGCCTGGAGCCTTCCTAGCCTCACTGAGCAGCCTGGCCCAGGTTCTCTTTTGTTTCTTTGATGAAGCACTTGTTACAGGACCCCTCCTGGGTGCCCCAGCCTTGTGCTGGGCCCCGCCCTTCAGGTGTTTATTCTGGCCCATGTGGAGCCAACAGCCTGCCCATCTGCCCTCCTTCCTTCTCAGGAGACAGACCTCTACGTGTACCCTTTCCCTCCTAGCTCCTTCTCTCTGTGTCTGTCACTCCAGGCAGGTCTGCCTGAGCTCCTCTCTCTTTCTTCCCAGTTGGCGTGTGTGTTATCTCCTCTCCCCCTCCCTCCCCACTTCCCCCCACCCATTCCTCTTTCCTGCCCCTCCCGGCCTTCTGCCTTGCCTCCCACTCCCTGGTCTTTCTCTCTCTGATTACTTCTCTCTCTCCCTTTCTTCTTTTTCTCTCCCCCCTTCCCTCTCTGCCCCCCTGGTCCTCTCCCCTCGGGTCCCACCCCCGGGAACGCCGTGTGTCCAAAGCTGTTGACTAACCCACTGCGTCTGTATCTGAATGCTGTCTCCAGGTCAGAGCCGGGGCTTCGCCTTCGTCGAGTTTAGTCACTTGCAGGACGCTACACGATGGATGGAAGCCAATCAGGTTGCTTTGCCGCACTTGAACCCCCCCCCAAACAAATACTACTTTGTAATCGAGCGCTCCCCATCGCCTGATTCTTATGGACACAGTTCCCTGCCCTGTGGCCCTGTGTCCCATCCCCCCTCCCCGCCCCCTCTCTCTCTCTCCCCCTTCCTGACCCTCACTATCTCCTCTTCCCATCTCTTGCTACCCACCGGGCTTCCCATCAAGAGCCCATTCTCACCACTGGCCCCTTCCTACCAGACGCTATTAGCTCTGCCCCTCCACTTCCCAGCCGAGCTTTTGGAGAAAGGGCTGCTGGGGGCGGGGGGAGGTTCTTCCACCGAGGCTCCCAGTCCCCGGGGACCACCCTGCTCAGGGGTTAGGCAGAGCCAGGACTTCGTTCCACTCTCAGGCGCCACTGGAAGCCTAGCCACTGGGGGACTTAGCTGTTGGCACACTAACTGGCAAGTCCCGTTTGGCCAGCTCTCTCCCTGCATGTGAGTTTGGCCTTTTGATTTTGGTGTGAGCGGCCAGCACTGCTCTGTTGATCTAAAGTAGCAGTCAGATGTGATAGAACTCACTTCAGGTGCCCCGGCCCGCCCCCTGCACCTAACCCCTCCACGGAAGTCACCGCTTGCCCCATTCTGCTGCTGGCAGACCTGCCCTCTCAGCAGAGAGTCCTGCTCTAGGGAAGGGAAGGGAGCCTGCTCCCCTGCCTGGCACGGTCTCCCCACCCAGCAGCTTTGGGACCTTCAGAGACCCAAGGACCTGCTCTGCTCACCCACCCAGAGCCCGGCTCACTGGTGTGGGGCACCGAAGGAAAGCCTCAGGGGAGGAAGGGGCAGAAGAGGTGGAAGCAGGGCTCAGCAGGGCGGCCCTGGGGCCATCTCTGCCCTAATGCTGTGGGCCCAGGACCCAGCCAGCCCCGGGAAGACAGCCTCACAGCAGGAACTTCCATCTCTTAAATATGGCTCTTTCTTTTTCCCCCTTCTCCAGCACTAGCGCGCGTGCGCTCTCTCTCTCTTTCTCTCCCCTCCTCTCCCTCCCCTCCCTGTCCCCCTCATCCCGAGTGTAGCCTGTGTAGTGCTGGCCCTGGGTGTGGCCTGGCAGCATCAGGGCCGAGTGGGGGATTTTCCCCCACTGTCCGGCAGGCGTCGGTCAGCCGAGCACTGTGTGCCTGGTGGCGTGTGTTCACGTGTGCGTGCGCGTGCCCGGAAAGGCAGCAAACAGCTGCGCCCGAGGGCTGTGGCGCTCTCCCTCCCTCCTTCCCTTCCTTCTTCCCTTGTCCGTTCTCCGACCTCCCTCCGTTCCCTGTCCCTCATCCATCCAGCTGAAGGGCTCGCTCACTCTCTTCTCCTGTGCTGAAACGGTGCGTGGGGCACTGCTGCCCGGGCCTCACTGTGCTCTGCTTTTTCCCGCAGCACTCCCTCAACATCCTGGGCCAGAAGGTGTCCATGCACTACAGCGACCCCAAGCCCAAGATCAATGAGGACTGGCTGTGTAATAAGGTACAGGGGCGGTGGGCAGCGGTTGCCATGGATAGAGACGGCGGCGGCGGCAGCGTCTGTCTCCCTGGGGCCTCTGGGGGTGGCATAGGCGTCGAGGACTGGCTGAGCTCAAGTAGCCACCGTTCCTTGCCGTCTACCCACCCACCCACCCGCCCGCCTGTGCGTACTGGGCTCTCATTGGCGCCAGGCTCTGCCCTCACGTAGTACGGTCTTGGCTGAAGTCCCAGTGGGCTTTCAGCAAATACTTACGTAAGGGACCAACTAGTGACAGTGGAGGCACAATGCGGTGTGTCAGAATGTGGACCTCTGAGCCAGACTGGCTGGAATTAGACCCTCTCAGATCCTCCTTGATCTCTTCCTCGCTTTCCTCCTCTCTAAAATGTGAATAGCGATGACACCTCTCCCCAGAGGTGGTTGGGAGGATTCCAGTGTGGCGATGAGAGGGTGACACTTGGAACGACACCTGGCCCATGGTTAGCACCCTTTAATGTCTGCCTATACCCCCCCAAAAGAAAGCACAGGGCATGGTGAGAGCCTGAGTCAGGTGACCCGACCTTGATGGCCCCTCCGACAAGGCCATGTCCACCAGAGGCCCAGGGTAGAAGCTGTGGGGTCTTGGAGTCGTATTCCCTACGAGGAAGCTGAGGCTCAAAGGGGTGCCACCGTGGGTGAGCCTTGAGCCATGACTTGCTCCTGATCACAGGGGCCCCGGACGCCACCCTGGGTTCAGGTCTCCCCTGGGGCCAGCCTCACAAGCAGCCCCGAGGTGGCCCGAGACCCCACAGCCAGCCGGTGGTCCTGAGAGCTGGCAGACGCCCCGACTTGCTCCCCCAGAAGAACTCTGCCTACTAGGGGAGTGGCACTGTTGGTTTAAAAAGAAAGTGTTATCAGAAGGCAGGGTGTCTGATGTCTCTGCAGAGGTAGAGATGAAGTAAGTGACAGTGGCACTGTGTCTCTCCTGTATTTTCAGAGACTCCTCAAAAGCAGGGAACTCCCTCCTTTCCCCTCCTCTATTCCCCACATCCTCTTGGTCACCGGGTCCTGTCACTTCTATCACAGAAATGCCCTCCCTTGCAATTCCCATCACCCAGACCAGTTGTCACACGCTCTGTCCCGCTGTGGACCCCTCTTCTGCTGTTCTGGCCTTGCCTCTTTCTCTCACCCTCTCATCTGTAACATTCCTCGAAACCACCTCTAACCACATCCTTCCTTCTCTGCTTAGGACCTCGCCAACTCTGAACTTAAGCGTGACCACCCTGTATAATCTAACTTCACCTGCCCTCTCCAGCTTCGGCTTTTGTCTGGCCTCACCTTCCTACACCAGCTACAGAAAATCTCTTGTTCCCTTCGCTAGCCATAGCTTCCCAGCAAAACCAAAGCAAACTTCTGGGCCTCCCAGATCAAACATCCCTGCCAACTGTCCCCAGCTAAGTGAGCCATACCCCTCTTGGCCTCTTCCCCTCCGTGGGTCCCCACAGACTAACCTGCCTCCCTGTGCTACATCTGCCCCCTGCTGTGAGGCCTCAAGGATGACAGAGGCCACCCCCTGGCATACAGGGCAGAGCCTGGCATGGGACCAGTGCGCACTACGTGACCACGGAACAGAGAGATTTGGTAGAGGTTGGGGGTTTCTGGAGGCTGGGATGGCCAAGGCTGGTTTCTCAAGAGAATCAACCCAGTTCTTGAGCTAAACGAGGGATGGGAGTCTGACGAGAGTGGCCACTGGCTTTTAGGGGTGAAGACACTGAAAGTCTCTAACAGGGAAGCAAGTTTTAGGAAGAGGAACCTGCTAAAGGGACGAGGAGGGGGTGGCACTTGTAACAGGGGTGGGGGAATTGATTCCTGAGCTGAGGGGATGGCCCTGAGGACAGACTTGAGACTGTGTGAAGGGAAGATCCACAGACTGAGAATGACAGCCGGAGCCCCCTTCCACCCCTGACCCTGGGACCTTCCTTCCTGGAGCATCGTGGGGTTCCCTGAGGTGGGGAGAGGGGTGGTCTCTGGATCCAAGTTTGGAGGGTACAGTGGAGAGCCCCACCTGCTCTGACGGCCTGGCCTGTGCCTCACAGTGTGGCGTCCAGAACTTCAAACGCCGTGAGAAGTGCTTCAAATGTGGTGTGCCCAAGTCAGGTGAGGCCCTCCTACCTCCCCACCTCCCTGGGACTTTGGTGGGAGAGGGGAGGAGGGGGAGGGGCCGGTGTCCTGGGAGAAGGGTGGCCAGCCTTGGAGCCTCCTTCTTCGTCACCAGCCTGTCTTGTGCCATCCCTGACAGAGGCGGAGCAGAAGCTGCCCCTGGGCGCAAGGCTGGATCAGCAGACGCTGCCTCTGGGTGGACGGGAGCTAAGCCAGGGCCTGCTCCCCCTGCCTCAGCCCTACCAGGCCCAGGGAGTGCTGGCCTCCCAAGCCCTGTCACAGGGCTCGGAGCCAAGCTCAGAGAACGCCAATGACAGTGAGTCAGTTGTTCCTTCCTTTCTCCCTGCCCTAGGGTGTCTGTCTGGGCTAGACTCTCCAAGCGCAGAGAGATGGCGGTGACCAGGACTTAGCCCTCCCAGGGTCTCTGCTTGGTGGGGGGACACACATGTGATGTAGGGAGAGCAGGAGAGGAGCGTTGCCCGACTCGACTTTGCGGGTGTGTTGAGAAGGTTCTCAGCAGGTGAGTGACTGAGCTGGGACTTGGACTGACAAGCAGAGTTTATCCAGGAGGAAGAGGTGAGAGGAAGCAGCAGGTGCAAAGACATGGAAGCCAGAGAAGAAGGACAGTGGGGAGCCACCAGAGGGTAGGGCTGGAGCAGGGTGTCAGAGGTGCCCCCTAATGCTGGGCCCCTTCCCACAGCCATCATTTTGCGCAACCTGAACCCACACAGCACCATGGATTCCATCCTGGGGGCCCTGGCACCCTATGCGGTGCTGTCCTCCTCCAACGTACGCGTCATCAAGGACAAGCAGACCCAACTGAATCGCGGCTTCGCCTTCATCCAGCTCTCCACCATCGTGGTGAGGGCGGCACAGGGGGGGGCCGGGCGGCCAGGGTCCCGGCCCCCGGGGCGGGGAGGAGGGACCCCGAGGCCAGCCCCCCCCCCCCTCCCCCCCCCCCCGCCGCGGCTCCAAGCCTGGATATGGGGCAGTGGAGCCGGGGACCTCCCCGGGCCTGACCCTTCTGCCTCCGCCTACCCCCTCCTCCCCCCAGGAAGCAGCTCAGCTACTGCAGATCCTACAGGCCCTGCACCCACCGCTCACCATCGACGGCAAGACCATCAACGTTGAGTTCGCCAAGGGTTCTAAGAGGTCAGGGTTCCACTTGTGTCCTTTCCTAGCTGGCCCCCTGGGCTGGGGCCTCGCGTCTCACTCCCAGTCTCTGACATCCTCTCCAGGGACATGGCCTCCAATGAAGGCAGCCGCATCAATGCTGCCTCTGTGGCCAGCACTGCCATTGCTGCGGCCCAGTGGGCCATCTCACAGGTACTCAGAGACTCCCCTCTGCCCCAGCATCCCCATACCGGGGCCACCTCGACCCTCCCGTGCCCTCTCTGCACAGCCTGGAGGGCTGGCTTGCTGTTTTGGCTTTCTGTGGACCCCAGACCCTGTCACAGTGGCTGCCGTGGGCTTTGGGCGCCTCGCTGCAGCTCCCTCCCAGTCACCTCCTCCCAGGCTTTCAACTTCAACACCATCACAGCTGCTTTTCAGCTGCTTTTCGCTTCTGTTTGGTGGTTATTTTATCGTCCTGAATTGTTTCAACTTCTTTAATGAAACGGAGTTTATAAGTGGCTGAAAGAAAATTGGGAGAGGAGAGTAAAGAAGGGGAGGACGGTGTCTTCCTTGATCTGATACCCAGCACACGAACCACACCACACACGTACCAGTGTCAGCCGTGGGAGCACTTTGGCACAAGTCTTCGTTCCTTTCTTGTTTTTGCCACTGTCCTGCCCTGCTGTGGCCGGGTGGCCCTCACACTTCACTTGTCTGAGGCCTGCATGCTTTCTGTCGGCAGACCGGCACAAGCCTCACCTGTGGGCAGATGCTTCTTAGCAGGTTCCCCTCCCCCTGCGCCCCTTCCTCTGCTAATGAGCCCCTCCCACTGCCCCTCAGGCCTCCCAGGGTGGGGAGGGTGCCTGGGCCACCCCCGAGGAGCCACCGGTCGACTACAGCTACTACCAACAGGATGAGGGCTATGGCGGCAGCCAGGGCACAGAGTCCTCCCTCTATGCCCATGGCTACCTCAAGGGCACGAAGGGCCCCGGCATCGCTGGAACCAAAGGGGACCCAGCTGGAGCAGGTGAGCCCCCAGCATCTCTCCCTGAGCCCGTGGTGGGGGGTCAACGGGCATGGGGTCCTGGGCCCCACCACTAACAGGTATTCTCCCCCCCTCCGTCCCTGGCCCTCTTTACAGGTCCTGAGGCCTCCCTGGAGCCTGGGACAGACTCTGTGTCACTGCAGGCTTTCTCCCGTGCCCAGCCTGGTGCCACACCTGGCATCTACCAGCAATCAGCCGAGGCGAGCGGCAGCCAGGGCGCCGCTGCCAACAGCCAGGTGAGAGAGCCCAGGGTGTGCTGGGGGACAGGCAGGGTTCCTGGGGGGGGGCGGGCACTGGCAGACACTGAGCCCTGTTCCCCTGTCTGGCCCCGTGACCAGTCATACACCATCATGTCACCCGCTGTGCTCAAATCTGAGCTCCAGAGCCCTACCCATCCCAGCTCTGCCCTGCCACCAGCCACCAGCCCCACTGCCCAGGAGTCCTACAACCAGTACCGTGAGTAGCCACGCCCGTGGGTGGGAGGGCAGGGGGAGTTCCTTAGCAAAGCACAGAAGAGCGTGACGCCCCTTCTCCCCTCCCCTCCCCCAGCTGTTCCGGACGTGTCTACTTACCAGTACGACGAGACCTCTGGCTACTACTATGACCCCCAGACTGGCCTCTACTATGACCCCAACTCTCAGGTGATAGGGTGGCCCAGGGAGTGGGTGGGGTCTGTAGTTCTCCTTAAGGTCTTCCCTCATGCCTTTGCATTGCCCCTCCCCCAGTATTATTACAACGCTCAGAGCCAGCAGTACCTGTACTGGGACGGGGAGAGACGGACCTATGTCCCTGCCCTGGAACAATCAGCCGACGGGCATAAGGAGACGGGGGCCCCCTCGAAAGAGGGTAAAGAAAAGAAGGAGAAGCACAAGACCAAGACAGCCCAACAGGTGAACACTGGGGGTTCAGCAGTCACTGGCTGGCTGCGTGGTGTCTTCCGATGAAGAACGTGCTTCTATCCTCTTTAACCTTCCACTGCCAAGGGCGGAGGGCAGATGTGTGCGTGGTGGCAGTGATTGTGCTTAAGAGAGACCAGGCTCCTGGCCCAGTTCTGCTCTTTGATGCGTGACTGACCTCAAGCCAGGGCAGTCTCCTCAGTATGTGGTAGGGCCACCCACCTCCCTGCGAGGCCAGTGCCATCCATCCAAGCGAGCCCAGTCAGCCTTCCTGTCCCCCAGTGGGAACCCTCAGGTTGCCTGCATGCCTGAAGCCAGGCTAACCCTGCCTGTGGAAACGAACGGGCAGGCAGACCTCCTTTGGGCCCAGAACCCCACTCGTGAGTATGTGTCCGATTGTCCGTCCCAGAGAACTTCTCATGGGCCCCTCAGGGTGCGGGTGGGAAAGCGGCCACAGCAGCGTTTGGTGGGCGTGGGCAGTTGGAGGGAACGTCAGCGTCTGCCTGGGGAAGAAGAGTGTGACAGTCTGGGTGTAGCGCTCAGTGCCGAACCAAGTGCTGAGTAAGAACTAAGTGTTCCCTTGACTACCTGGTAAATGCTAAAAGTCATGTTGTGCTTGGGGTGGGGGAAGCAGAAGGTGGAGTGTGGCAGAGTATCACGGGTGTGTGTTAAAATCCTACCCAGAGAAAGCCATTTTGTGCAGCGTGGAATGGTAAGACGATATGAAAGCCCACAGAGAGCGGAATCGTGTGAGTGCCTGTCAGGAGAATGGGGGACACAGCCCAAGAGGGCTTGATGGGGGCCACCGGTGGTAGAATGACGACAAGTAGGGACCGTCACGGCCGTCTCCTCACCTCTTGCTTGAGGCTGCGGGGTGGGAAGGGGCAGTGGACGGAGTTGGCGGTTACAGCAGTCAGAGGGGCCCCGAGAGCCTCACCCCCACCCTTCCCCCTAGATTGCCAAGGACATGGAACGCTGGGCCCGCAGCCTCAACAAGCAAAAAGAAAACTTCAAAAACAGCTTCCAGCCCATCAGCTCCCTGCGAGACGATGAAAGGCGGGAATCAGCTACCGCAGATGCTGGCTATGCCATCCTCGAGAAGAAGGTGTGTTGTGGCCACCCCTCCACTACCCACTCCCCGCCCCAAGTCTTGTCATCTCAACGGTCCCTCTGTGGAGTCCCTGAATCTGTGTGTCCATCTTCCCCAGGGAGCACTAGCTGAAAGACAGCACACCAGCATGGACCTCCCGAAACTGGCCAGCGATGACCGCCCAGTGAGTGGTCGGAGCAGGAAGAGGGGTGGGGGGGGGCGATCTGGCCAGGCCTGACCTCCCACCCCTACGCTCATGTTCTCCAGAGCCCACCTCGGGGCCTCGTGGCAGCCTACAGCGGGGAGAGTGACAGCGAGGAGGAGCAGGAGCGCGGGGGTCCAGAACGGGAGGAGAAGCTCACTGACTGGCAGAAGCTGGCCTGTCTGCTTTGCCGGCGCCAGTTCCCCAGCAAGGAGGCGCTCATCCGCCACCAGCAGCTCTCTGGGCTACACAAGGTGGCTGAGGGAGGATTGGCAGGGAACCTCAGCTCTGCTTGGCCCGGCCCGGCCCGGCCCGGCCCGGCCCGGCCCAGCCCTGCCCGGCCACTTCACACCTCCTCCTGCCTGTCCCCTTGCAGCAAAACCTTGAGATTCACCGACGAGCGCACCTGTCGGAAAATGAGCTGGAAGCACTGGAGAAGAACGACATGGAGGTAAGGTGTGACCCACTCCTGGGCTCCATCCCCTCTGTCCCTTGCCAAGTGCCTGTCCCCTCAGGCAGCTGGCGCTCAAGTCCCTGAGCTGGATATTGCCTGGCTGCCATCAGCCGTCTCACCTCCTGTCCCTGCGAGGCTTCTTCCCGACTCCCCCTGTGCTGGCTGCTCGCACCCACGATGTCCTGCCCACGGGACCTCAGACCTGTTAGCCAGATCCAGCTCCCATGGGGCCCCTAATGTTTCCTGCGAGTAGCCACCGTTCCCCCGTCCTCACACACATGCACACGCACACGCACACACGTTTTTAGCAAATGAAGTACCGGGACCGTGCAGCTGAACGCAGAGAGAAGTACGGCATCCCTGAGCCACCGGAGCCCAAGCGGAGGAAGTACGGCGGCATGTCTGCAGCTTCTGTGTAAGTGCCCAGAGCCGAAGTGCGGACCCGGGGCCGGCAGGCTGGTCACTCACACTGTACCCACTGGCCCTGCAGGGACTTTGAGCAGCCCACACGGGATGGTCTGGGCAGCGACAACATTGGCAGTCGTATGCTCCAGGCCATGGGCTGGAAAGAAGGTAGTGGCCTGGGCCGGAAGAAGCAGGGCATTGTGACGCCCATTGAGGTGAGTCTTCTGTGATCCCATCCCCGTCTTCCAGCATTCTCTGCTGCACCCCCATCCCACCGCTCACCTGACGGCCTACCTCCCTCACATAGGCCCAGACACGGGTGCGGGGTTCCGGCTTGGGGGCCCGAGGCAGCTCCTACGGGGTCACCTCAACCGAGTCCTACAAGGAGACGCTGCACAAGACAATGGTGACCCGCTTCAACGAGGCCCAGTGAGCAGCTGTGAGAGCTGCTTCTACATATGTCGGGTGTCCGGCCCAGGGCAGGGGAGGGTGAAGTGGTGGGTGGTCTGAGTGGGGCCCTGCACCTGTCTGCTAGCCTACTCCCCAGCCAGAGAGGCCCTGACCAAGTCAGACTTTAAATTGGTGACTTTTGTTGGAAAGCTGGGCTGGGATCATGCTCTTCTTTTTGTAATAAAAGCTGAAAAGTCCGTAGCTTGCACGTCTCTTTCTTATGCGCCAGCACGGTTTGTGACCCACACAGACACAGGGACATAAACGCAGATGGACGAGGGGCCTCCTTGGGCTGAGGTGGGTGGCATTGCTGGCACTCGCAGTGTCTGGTGCGTGGGGACTGAACATGAAGTTCTGGCCTGTGCCCCAACCCACAGGATCCTGATCACAGCCCCCCTCACCGTCGTCAAGTCTAGCAAGTCTCAATATACCAGGAAACCTGCCAGCACTGGGAACCCTGCACCTGCTGTGCAATCTCAGTGCTAAACCTAAACTGCATTTGACTGTCCAAGGGCATCTCCCAGTTGGACGACAGTGGGCACTCTGGCACCAGTTGCCGCTGCGCCCTCAGTGAACGGATGGCCCCAGAGGGGTGGAGATAGAGAAGCTCAGCCTGCCAGTCCCTGGTCCCACAGCTGCCCCATCAGGACTGCTTGGGTTCACGCTCATTCCTGTGCTCTTCATGGCTGTTAGCATAGCACCTGCCCCTCTGGTCACCAGGGACCGATCTGCACTCTGTGATTCCCAAGTACGCGTGCGTGCGTACTCAGCACTGGTCTGGGTGTGGTGGAAAATGAGGCTGGGGCTGCCCTCTCCCGGCCTTGGAGGGCTGCGCCAGAAACTGGGCCAGGAACGGCCCCTCCCCCAAATACTTGTCTGTGAAACCAGAAGGTGGAAGGGGAGGTGGTAAGGGGAGAGTAGTCGGCACAAAGCCCCTCCCCCCACTTACTGGCCTGCGTAGTGACATCTCCCTGTACCAGCTGTAGGAGGTGAGGTGAGAAAGAAGGGGCCCCCTAGAGGTGATAATGCTGCTGATTTGGGGTGGGGGTATTGCCCAGGGACTGAGGGAAGAGGGTGTGGGGGAGGGGAGAGGGACAGGAAATAGGAATAGAAAGAGGCCACCTGTCTCAGGATGGGTGGCTTTTAGTCTGGAGGCACCCACATGTTCCCTTCCCTCTTCCCACCCCCCAGGGCTCTGGAATCCCACAACAAGGAAGCCTTGTACATGGTTGGCAGTAGTAAATGGTACAGTCACTCTGGAAAACTGTTGGGCTGTTTCATATAAAGGTAAACATAACACCCTATGACCCAGCAATTTCATTCTTAGTTACCCCAAATAATGCAAACGTGTCAATAAAAAGACTTGTTATATGTACATGGAGAGCAGCTGTGTTCACCGCAGCCAAAAACCGGGAACCCAAACATCCAACAAGAGGAGAATGGATAAATTAGGGTCTGCTCAATGGACTACAACTCAGGAGTAAAAGGAACAAAGTACTGTTACAAATATCAACATGAATGAATCTCACAAACGAATGAAAAAAGACACACAGAAAAGACACTATATACTATTCTGTTCATGTGAAGTTCTCATTCAAAACACATATTGGGGTGCCTGGCCGGCTCAGTCGGTAGAGCATGCAACTCTGATCTGAAGGTTATAAGTTCGAACCCCATGTTGGGTGTAGAGATTACTTTAAAATCTTTAGGGGCGCCTGGGTGGCTCGGTTAGTTGAGCATCTGACTTCAGCTCAGGTCATGATCTCACAGCTCGTGAGTTTGAGCCCTGCATTGGGCTCTGTGCTGACAGCTCAGAGCCTGGAGCCTGCTTCAGATTCTGTGTCTCCCTCTCTCTCTCTCTCTGCTCCTAACCCACCCGCATTCTGTCTCTGTCTCTCCCAAAAATAAATAAACATTAAAAAAAAATTTTTTTTTAAATCTTTAAGGGGTGCCTGGGGGGCTCGGTTAAGTGTCCGACTTCGGCTCAGGTCACGATGTCACGGTTCATGAGTTCGAGCCCCGCACCGGGCTCACTGCTGTCAGTGAGGAGCCCACTTCAGATCCTCCGTCCT
This sequence comes from Neofelis nebulosa, assembly GCF_028018385.1. Taxonomy (NCBI): domain Eukaryota; kingdom Metazoa; phylum Chordata; class Mammalia; order Carnivora; family Felidae; genus Neofelis; species Neofelis nebulosa. The sequence goes on from NC_080800.1 coordinate 41,611,854, forward strand.
GCCCTCTCCCCTGCTTACGTGCACGCGCTCTCTCTCCCTCTCTCTCAAAAATAAAAAAATAAACATTTTGGGGCACCTGGGTGGCTCAGTCAGTTGAGCACCCAACCTCAGCTCAAGTCATGATCTCATGGTCTGTGGGTTCGAGCCCCACATCGGGCTCTGCTGACAACTCAGAGCCTGGAGCCTGCTTTGGATTCTGTGTCTTCCTCTCTCTCTCTCTGCCCTCCCCTGCTCGCACTCTGTCTGTGTCTCTGTCTCTCAAAAATAAATAAACATTAACAAAAATTAAAAAATAAACATTAAAAAAATCCTTAAACACATTTTGGTGATAGAGCAGGGTGGAGGTGGGGAGGGTATCCACTAGAAAGGGTTGCAAGGTAGCTTTCTGGAATAATAAAAAGGTTCTAGATCTTGACTGGGGTATGGGTCACATAGGTGTATACTTTGGTAAAAATTCAAGCTGTATAATTAAAATCTGAGCATTTCCTCATATGTAAATTATACCCAAAGTTAGAAAAAGACCACCAGAGGGGCGCCTGGGTGGCGCAGTCGGTTAAGCGTCTGACTTCAGCCAGGTCACGATCTCGCGGTCCGTGAGTTCGAGCCCCGCGTCGGGCTCTGGGCTGATGGCTCGGAGCCTGGAGCCTGTTTCCGATTCTGTGTCTCCCTCTCTCTGCCCCTCCCCCGTTCATGCTCTGTCTCTCTCTGTCCCAAAAATAAATAAAAATCGTTGAAAAAAAAATTAAAAAAAAAAAAAAAAAAAAAAAAAAAAAAAAAGAAAAAGACCACCAGAACAAACCTGAATGAGAAGCAAGGAAATGATAAAGAGCAGAAATGGAGGAGATAGGGAAAAACAAGATTCATAAAATTAAAGGTAGAATCTTTGAAACAAAAATTCAGAGGAAAGACACACCCTCTGGCAAGACTGATGAATTAAGATAGAAAATGCAAACAAACCAAATACAAAATTAAAGATGGGAACTTAATATAGTTGTAACAGAACTTTTAAAAATAATGAACATATACCCGAAAACCTAGATGAAATGAATACATTCCTAGAAAAATATAAAATGCCAAAACCATTCCATGAACAGATCAATTTAGTAGAGCAAAAATTAGTGGATTAAAACAGTAGTCAAAAGCTTTCCTCTCCCCACCCAAAAAAGGGCCCAAATTTTTTAAGTTTATTTATTTTGAGAGAAAAATGAGCAGAGAAGGGGCAGAGAGAGAGAGAGAGAGAGAGAGACAGACAGAATCCCAAGCAGGCTTCAGGCTCTGAGCTCGTCATGGGGCTCGAACCCACAAACCGTTGGGATCATGGCCTGAGCCGAAATCAAGAGTCAGACGCCTAACCGACTGAGCTACCCAGGCATCCCTCAGAAACAGATGAGACAGTACATGAACATTTCAAGCCCATTTCACTTATATCTGTAGATGTCAAAATCCTTAACAAATTCTTAGCTAATGAATCCATTAGTACATTTAGCAAACCTGTTTTGATCAAATAGAATTTATCCCAGGAATTCAAAAATTGAGTCCGTATCAGAAAAGCTATAAATGAATCGCTTCTCAGCCTTTTGGCTAAGATCAAGTGCAGAAAAGCTATAAATGTAGTTCTCTACATTAATGGACCCAAAGTAAACAAACATAGTAATCTGAACCACAGAAAAAGCACTTGATAAAGGTTCAAGAAACCATGAATGAATGCCTATATAAATGAATGGGTGAAAGAGTAAATAAATAGAGAAGGGAAATATTTTTACAGGAGAATGTCAACTGATAATACTAATAATTGTCAGCAATGATGGAATTAGAAAATATATACATGCTAAATTAAAACTAGCATTGACACTAGCAGTCGGTGGGTCAGGTCGGTTACACTTTGATGAGGAACAGGATATTTACATAGATTCAAAGTATCTCTCCACGAAATACATGTGAGTTCATTCCAAAGGCAAAAGGAACAAAGCAACCATTATCAGTATTAAAATTACGAGCCAGATGATAGCATGAAGTAAGGAGTCCGGGTCACTTCTGTGATATTTCCTCCCTGAGTGCAGAACCGGAATCCAACCATGAGGAAACATCAGACAAAACCAAACTGAGAGGCATGCAACAAAATTCCTGGCTTGTCATCTTCAAAAGCATCAAGGTCATGAAGGTCAAGGGAAGACTGAAGAACTGTTCCAGACTGCAAGAGACATGCTATTTGAAAGTTCAAATGTCACCTCCTTAATGAGGCCTGTCCTGGCTACCCTGTTTAAAATTCCAAACCCTCCCCCGCCAAACTCCCTGTGCCTCCCTCCTTGCATTACTTTTCTCCATAACACTTCTCAGCTTCTAACATCCTCTAGATTTTCCTCCTTTTTTGATATTGTTTGTCTCCTTTACTGGAACGAAATCGCCACGAAGGAAGAGATTTTTGCCTTGCTCACCGCTGTGTCCCTAGTGCCTAGAACAGGGCTTGGCATGTACCAGAACTGGGAAGCATGAGTAAATACGCACATCACAACTGTTCAAATCACTCTCACTTAAAAAGAGAAAAAAAAAAAAAAAGCTAGAGGCGCCTGGGTGGCTCAGTTGGTTAAGCGTCCGACTTTTGGTTTCAGCCTAGGTTATGCATGATCTCACAGTTTGGGAGTTCAAGCCCTGTGTCAGGCTGTGCGCTGCCTGTGTGGAGCCTGCCTGGGATTCTCTGTCTCCCTGTCTGCTCAAGCTATTCCCTCCAACTGGAATGATTGCTCTTCCCTCTTGCTTGGGAAAGTGCAAATCCCGCCTCAATTACTCTCACTGATCCAGATCCGTTTGAGGGCCGTCAATTCTTCAGAGAAGAACTCGGCCACACTCATGGCTTCAGCTGTCACCTCTGATGGTCCACAAACCTATATCTACGGTCCCCGGCCTCCCTCCAACCCCTGACTTTCGCACCTGGTCCCCAACTATCTCACTCAACCAACACATACCACAACTCGGATGTCCACCATGCATCTCAAATGTAACATATCCAGAAACAAACTCCCGATCTTGCCCCACACCTGATTTCCCATGTCAGTTGATAACAACTCCATCCATCCTTCCAGCTCCTCAGGCTAATAACCTGGGGGTCTAGCCTGGACTCCTTTCTACTTTTCATGTCCTTTGTTTATATTTGATCTCTTGGCAAATCCTGGCGCCTTTACCTTCACAATCAATCCAAAATCAAATCCCTCCTCACCACTTCCACTTTTACCATCTCTTTTTAAAAGTTTGTTTAGTTTTGAGAGAGAGAAAACACAAGTGGGGGAGGGGCAGAGAGAGAGAGAGACACAGAATCCAAAGCAGGCTCCAGGCTCTGAGCTGTCAGCACAGAGCACAACACAGGGCTCAAACTCACTGTGAGATCATGACCTGAGCTGAAGTCAGACGCTTAGCTGACTGAGCCACCCGGGTGCCCCTTACCATCTCAGTCTGATCCTCTCTCACGACTTCCTGGACTCTTGCAGTGGTCTCTCTGCTGGTTTTTCTGCTCCCGTCTTTTCCTTCATAGTTCTCTCTCCCCACACACACAGCAGCCAGCTTGTTTATTCTAAAACATAACTTAGGTATGCCTGGGTGGCTCAGTCAGTTAAACTTTGGACTTTGGCTCAGGTCATGATCTCATGGTTTGTAAGTTCGAGCCCCACATAGGGCTCTCTGCTGTCAGCACAGAGTCCCCTCGGGATCCTCTGTCCCCTCTCTCTCTGCCCTGCCCCTCCCCCACTTCTGCTCTCTGTCTCTCTCTCTCTCTCCCTCAAAAATAAATAATCTTTAAGATAAAGACAAAAAATAAAATGTAATTTATATAATGTGACCCCTCTGCTTAAAATCCTTTTACAGCTCCCCACAAATCTTAGAACAAAAACCAAACATCTCAGCCTGGCTTATAATACCCTACTTGACATGGCCTCTGATCTCATCACCCAGTGTTCTCCCTTCCTCACCCCTCTCTGACTACACAGCCTTCTGCTCTTCCTCAAACAAGAACCTCCAACCTCAAGGCTTTGCACCTAATGTTCCCTCTGTCGGGAATGCTTTCTTTCCCCCATGGCCTGCTTCCTCACTTTTCACATGCCACTTCCTCAGGGAGGCAGTCCCTTAACTACTTTGCATGGGGTATCAGGGGAGGTCTCTCTGAAGTGAGGCAAAAGATAAATAAGAAGGAAAATATCTAGGACACCCGGATGGCTCAGTCAGTCAAGCATCCAAGTGCGGCTCAAGTCATGATCTGGTGGTTTGTTAGTTCAAGCCCTGTATTGAGCTCTGTGCTGACAGCTCAGAGCCTGGAGCCTGCTTCGGATTCTGTTTCCCTCTCTCCCTGCCCCTCCCCTGCTCGTGTTCTCTCTCCCTCAAAAATAAATAAAATAAAAAAAAAAAGGGAAAAGATCTGATGGAAGAGTGTTCTGGACTACTGCAAGGGCAGTCTCCTCCATATGTTCTTTGCTATGTTCTCTCAGTGCCCTGCACTTGGTAGGCACTCAAGAAGTCTTTTTCAAATGAATAAATTTGGAGGTTGTTGACAGGATATGAGATCCAGAATTTGGGATGAGGTGACAAAAGAATTTTCTGGTAAACACAAACATTCAAGCATCACCTTCTCTGCAAAGCTTTCTTTGACCACGCTAAAAATGCAACCTGACGCCACAGGTTTCCCCTTACCTTGTTCTATCTCTCTCCATAGCATTTGGCAGTTATCACACACATATATACAACACACGTATATATTTAATTATACATTCACATATGAATATAGAATAGACACAACGTATTCAAGACATTTATTATATGTATGTAAAGGTAAATTAGTTACATATTAACACTAGTTATCATGTTATGTCCACTAAGTAGTATTTATATGTCTATTTTATTACATATAATTTGTATTATACAGTCATATATATCTGTTACAATGAATATATGCAAAACAATAATTTTTACTTATTTGTTATATGTATGGTCTATCTCTCTCGCTAGAATGTCAGCTCCGTGAGGGCAAAGGGAAGAATCCCTAGCGCCTGGCCCACAGCCTGAGCTCCATAAATGTCAAATGAATGAACTCATTTGGCCATGAGCCTCAGCCTTCCCATCTGCAGGATGGGTGTGCCTTTCCATCTGGAGGCACCCCATATTCCACTCCCCCTTCCTATCCCCCGGAGCCTATAGCTCCTGCAATTCCACAGCCCAGGTTTACATTTTCCCATACTCTGGGAGCTGTAGCCCACCACGTGCACCAGGCACTGGCCAGACAGGACTACCACCCCCAGCATGCCTCGCGCGTTTAGGAAGTACCACAACCCGTAGGGGTGTCTGGGTCTGACACGGGCGCCGACGGCGCGGGAGCAGGGGCCAGCTTCCCTCTTGCTAAGCATCTGTGGTACGTCCCAAACCGGGCGCCCTCCAAGGCCCCGCGCTTCCGAGCTCCGCGCAAACTCTGGCTCTTGTACGACGGAGGTGGTTTGCTCTTCCGTTGCCCCGTGGCTTCGGCTCATCTCCAGCAGGAAGGCGAGGCTTCCGCCCGGCGCAGGGGGTGAGCTGGAGCACGGTGCCCCCAAACCCTGGACAGCATTTGGGGGAGGGGGCTCTACTGGGGGGATCCCCTAATGGGCACATTGGGAGGCTCTGGGCCCGGGGTGGCGCTTAGGGGTGGCTGTTTTCGAGGGGTCCTTTAGGAAGTGGCGTTTGGGGACGCCCGGGTGGGATTTTTGAGTCTGTTTTTGGGAGTATCACCGGGAGGCAGGGTTTTTATACCCCTCGGAGACAGGCTTTACGGGGCTGTTTGAGGAGACCTTAAGGTCCGTGTGTTAGTACTCTGTCCATGGGGCAGGGTTTCGGGGTGCTCCCCAAAGAGAGAGGCGAAGTTTGAGCATCCCAAAGTCAGGGCGGAATTTGGGGAGAGCTTGTTTCAGGAAAGGTCTTGGTGACAGTGAGAACGTTCGGGACCGACGTGGCATTGTGGATGTATCTGTGGCCTTTGTGACCTCAGGCTGTATGATGAGGTCCCCCCGCGCTTGGGTACTCGGGGCGAGGAGAGTGGACACGTCGCGGTCCATATGCTTTTAAGGAGAGGAGCCCCCAGCCCAGGCTGTGGAAGGGACACTGGAACCCAGTGTGCCAGGCTCTTCCCGAGGGGACAGCGTGCTGCCGGGCCTTCGTTGGCCGCGGCTTTTTTCATTATTCATGAGGAGGTGGGGCTGTTGAGGAAGCCTATTTTTGCCTCCTTCGCACCTGGTCCGCGGGAAGTATCGGCTTGTGAATTATTCACGAGAGGGCGGATCAGCGTGCTGGAGGGGTGTGCTGAAGGGGCGTTCTGCCGTCTGCCGGGCAAACTAGAACTCATTGATTAATCGTAAAGGTGAGTAGCGCCCCCCCCCCCGCGTTTTCCGTGGCTTTTCTAGGGGCGTTGCGCATAATTCATGAGGGGCGTAGCTCTTACGGTCTCATCTGCATGACCGGCTGTTAGCTTTCCCTTTACGGGTTCCAGATTTAAGCCTTAAATCTAAGCAAAGGGACGAGGCCTCCTGCATTGTTCATTCCTCATAGCTCAGTAATTCCAGATTATCAACAAAGGCTCTAGACTCCAATCTCATCCATCCTTGTCAGCTGTGTGGTCTTTGGCAAATCTTTCTGTGAGCCTGAAAATGGGTATGGGCATGATGATGGTCAGGTCATTTCACACTTTATTAGCCCATTTAATCCCCACAACAATCCTAGGAGGTAGGTTATTATTATCCCATTTTATAGATGAGGAAACTGGGACACCGGGAGGCTAATTTGCCTAAAGTTACTTACAGTCAGTGAGTGGCTAAGCCAGGATTCAAACCCAGTTAATCTAGTTCCAGAGTCTGTAGTCTTTTTTTTTTTTTTCAACGTTTTATATTTATTTTTGGGACAGAGAGAGACAGAGCATGAACGGGGGAGGGGCAGAGAGAGAGGGAGACACAGAATCGGAAACAGGCTCCAGGCTCCGAGCCATCAGCCCAGAGCCTGACGCGGGGCTCGAACTCACGGACCGCGAGATCGTGACCTGGCTGAAGTCGGACGCTTAACCGACTGCGCCACCCAGGCGCCCAAGAGTCTGTAGTCTTAATCAGATGCCATAATGTGTCCCCACCACCACCAGTTTAGTGGCAGGTACTACTAATAATGTTGGTCACACAGCATTTTGTGCCAGGCACTGTTCTAAGCCCTTTCTATTTACTCATTTAAACTCCATCTCAAGGTAGGTTACTATTGTTCTCATTTTATGGCGGGGGGGGGGGGGGGCAGGAAACAGTAGCCCAGAGAAGTGAAGTGTCTGGCCCCAGGTCACACAGCTAGTCATCGGTGGGTAGAAATGATTTTTGTGAGGGTTCAAGAGCTCTCTAAGGAGGTCACCTTCGAGCTAAGACCTGAAGGCCAGGAAGGAACCAATTTCCTGCTCTGCATTCCTGAGACCAGTGACACAATGCATGGAAAGGACCCATCACCATAATATGCCGCCTGTTAATGTGATCTGTTATTATTTGAGAGAAATGTCTCTCAGGTGCTTATTGTGTATCCGACAGTTGTATCTCTGGTGACCTGTTACTCTATCCTACCTATTCAGTGGACATTGTGGTGGCTTTAGCATTCTGTTTTCCAGTGTCCTTCTGGACGGTTGTCTCAAGGCATTGTTTTTTGTGGTTTTTTTTTAATTAAAATTTTTTTTTAATGTTTATTTATTTTTGAGAGAGACAGAGACAGAATGCGAGTGGGTTGGGGCAGAGAGAGAGGGAGGCACAGAATCTGAAGCAGGCTCCAGGCTCCAAGCTGTCAGCACAGAGCCTGACGCGGGGCTTGAACTCACAAGCTGTCAGATCATGACCTGAGCTGAAGTCGGACGCTCAACCGACTGAGCCACCCAGGCGCCCCAATTTTTTATTATTTTAAAAAATTTTTATTTTTGTGTAATCTCTACACCCAACGTGGGGCTCGAACTCACAACCCCGAGATCCAGAGTCGTGCACTCCGCCGACTGAGCCAGCCAGGGGCCCCAAGGCATTGTTTTTTAAATAATGCCCCACGTTGGAAGTTTCTCTCGCAACTGGGTATACTGTCACCCATAACTAATTTTTTTTTTTTACCCATAACTAATTTATGTTATTTTATTTATTTATTTATTTTTTTACTAATTTTATATTCATAGAGGTATATATTTACATAGTTCTTTTATGTTAATGTATAATACTTAAATTTAATAGTGCCCTGTGTCAGTGCTGCTCCGAGCTCACACCGTAATCCATATTCTCTCATTTCCCTAATAGCACATTTTGCCTTTATGAGGTAGATGGGTTCTGTTACTATCCCCATGTTACAGTTGTGGCAGCTGATGCACCTGCCAAAGGCATATAATGAGTCTAGATTTGGTTGGACTAAGGCAGCCCTGGTTCCTGTTCAGTTAAGTCAGGGGTGGGGAGGAGGCAGCTGCACTTCCCCTGGGTTTCCCCTTTGGTTGTGCAGCATCATCTTTCATTATTCATGAACAGGAAGGTGTGGCTGTGTTGCCTTGGCTGGAGTACCACAATCCCTACTAGCTGGGCAGGGCTGTCTTGAGTGTTTCCGTTCATCCAGCCTCATACATAATTCATAAGTAACTAGGTGGGGTCTTTCTTGACCCCTCTGAGTTTCCAGGTTGAGCTGCTGCAGCATCATCATTCATTATTCATGAGCCGGGGCGGGGGGCGGGGGGGAGTGTGTTTTCCCTTTGGTAGGCCTACTTCCTTACTTGTGCTTACGGGGTATTAGATGCAGCAATAGGCGGACCGGTACCTTTTGTTCCAGCCCACCGGGCCTCATGCATTATTCATGAAAGATGTAGCCTTGGTCTCCTTGGCTTCCGGGCTGCTGTAGGGTCATTAACTATTCATGAGCGACGGGGCGTGGCTTCCATGTTTAACATTGGCTTTCTGGTTGCCGGGTGTTAGTCCACCAGTCACCAGGCCTCATGCATAATTCATGATTGGGAAGTGTGGCCTTGAGGTCCTTCTTTTCCTTAGCCTCCTGGCTGCAACAATGTATTCATTATTCACAGTTCCATGGGGCGTAGCCTTTATGTTGTTTTACCTGTTTTCCCAGTTACTGCCATCTTCACCACCAGGTGGAGCTCTTCCTCTTCGAATGAGTCAAGGACCGCCATACATGATTCATGAAATGGGCGCGGCCTGCCTGCATCCGGGTTCCTGGGGGGTGGGGCTCAAGGTTTTGTTCCGGCCTCAGACTCCGCAGCCGCCATCTTGTGTCGGCGGCAGAGGTGAAGGAGGTGGCCGGGGCGAGCGCAACCACTACGGCCGGGGGAGGAGAAGGCGGCCCAGGCAGAGGCGATTCTAGGCGGCCCAGGCGGCGGGGAGGAGGAGGAGGAGGAGGAGGAGGAGGAGAAGGAGGAGGAGGGTGGCGGCCGGGCTTGGCTTCGGCTCCTAGAGGAGTTGGCGGCGGCGCGACCCGGGGAACCGGCATTGGTAACAAACGGCCTTTCTCAGCGCCTTGGTCGGGGCAGGGGTTTCGGGAGGCATTGGAGGGGCCTGGGTCGGCGCTGGGCCAGGCTGGTGTCGGGATTGGCGGTGGTGATTCGGATGCTAGGGATCTGTGGGGGGGGGGGGGAACAGATCTTGGGGCGGGGTCCACATTTCCCATCCTGGACCAGCCCAGTCCCTCGGGCTCTGAAATCTGACCTTGGGGTCAGGACCCCCCCGCCCCCAGGATCTGCTTTTGGAGACTCAGGCTCAAAATCCTTAGTCAGGGTCCGGGACCCTGTCCCGAACCTTGTATCGCAGATCAGAACGCCCCCCAGTAACCAATAGAGACTTTCGGGATTGACATTCCTGGTCGAAGCCCCCCCGCACAATGCAAGCCATTAAAGACCTACCCCAGAATCTTCTTTCAGACACTTCTAGTTTCTCAGTATTTGCTCTTGCACCTTCTAAGAGGGGCTAGACCGCCGGGAATGGCCTTCATTTCTGAAAATCTTCCCTAGCATCTTCCTTCAGGCCACCCCCCCCTCCCCCAACTCACACACGCATTATCTGCCCTCAGAGCTTCCAGGGAGACTAGACCCTGTGAAAGACGATTTGGGCCTGGCCTCCATGTCAGAGACCCATTCACGACTTCAACCCCAACCTGGCCCTAACGTCTTCCATCAGAAAGCCCAGCATTTCTAATCCGAGGTTCTCAACATTTACCTTTAGAGGCTCCTCTGATTCCTAGTATCTGCCTTTAGAGACTTTCTGTACTTTAAGAGAATGCTTTCTTATTCATGCTCAGTATTCTTTTTAGAGACTGCCTCTTGCGGGTCTTGGCATATCCCTGATCATAGGTTCCTAACTCCCAGGATGTTCCCTCAGAGCCTCCCAGAGGACCAGAAGCCAGGGCAGAACTGTTTGGACACATAATTTGTCCATCACAGATCCACCTGCCTTGGCAGACCCTATTGCCTCCTGGCCGGTCCATCAGACTCCTCTCAAACCCCACCCTTCACTCAACCTCTGCCTTCAAAAGCCAACCAGGGTTCCAGCTTCTCTCACAGCTCCCTTAACCTCACATCAAGCCTCAGGATCTGCCCTCAGAGTCTTTGAAGATTCCCAGCATCAGTCAGAGGTCCCGGCTTCTGTTTTCAGGTTCATAGGACCCCAACATCGTTGTCAGATGTCCCTTTCCCCAACAGGCCCAGTTGTCTGTCCTCAGTCAGAGTAGAAAACCCCCTTCTCGGCATCTATTCGCAGAGCCTCCATGGGATTCCACATAATTGGTCAGAGAAACCCAACCCTGCTTGGAGACCTAGTCAGTATCTGCTTACTGAACTTTTTAGGGCCAGCCCTGTCTGGGCTCAGCTTCCCCTCTCCTTGCTGTCAGAGCAGTTGCTGTACTTAGCATGTATCAATCAGAGATAAGACCAAGCCTTTGTGCTCCATTAGAAATCCCTCCCCAACCCTACCTGAGGACTTACATTCACCTCCGTAGCCTCCTGGGACTTTGATGTTGATGTCAGAGATCTCTCTCCCTACAAGTCCCTGTTATTTTTGGTCAAAGATTTTTCTGTGCCACCAGCATCTGCCCGATGAGACCTCTAGGTCCCCAGCATCCTCCTGATGAAGAGCACACCTCCCCCCAGACCCCAGCATCTTCCTACAGCCTCCTTGGGCCACAGAATCCCTCACCCATTCCCTGTGCCACTTCCAGGGGACCTGGCTACTGCCCGCCTCCTTGCAGCCTCTGGGGACCTCTAGTGTAATTTCCTGGTCCTTCTCTGAAAGATCCTTTCCAAAGACCCAGATATGAGTCTTAATGGCCTGGCCTGGCTCTGCTCTGCCTGCCCCCTAGGGCTTCTAATCCCCTATCCCATCTCCCTCTGAGCCTCTATGGGCTCAGACAACCACCTCTTGACTCCTTTCTTTTATGTTCCCAGGGACTTCTCAGTTAATCCCTCCCAGGAGGCTTGACAGGCCCCAGCATCCTGTGCCCTAGCTTCCCCATCCTGATAACCTGACCCTGTGCCTGCCCCCTCTCAAACCTGCTCCAGGACTCCTACCTCAAACCTTCTTCTCTGGTTTGGGTGGTAGAGAATGCTCAGGCTTCAAAATCACCAGTTTGGAGACTTCAGGCAAGTTCTGAAACTCTCTAAGCCCCAGTTCAGCTTTGCTGAACAATGGATAGTACATGCGTCCTAACTGGGGCCTGAGCATATGTTGAGGGAGAAAAGGTATCAATTTTGTACTGGGGGTGGGGAATCTTTAACTCCTCTCTGGGGTTTCTGCCCCAGAATCCTTCTGCTTGCCTTGACACTGGTCTGTTCCAAGTCTTAGCACTGGGCTGTTCCAAGTCTTAGCAATGGACATCCTCTCTGGAACAATCACCCAAAGCCTGATTAGACCCTTGCTGGCGACAACAGGAATCCAGAGGTAAAAAGTGCACGTATTAAAGATCTCTCTGGTTCTGGATCTTCTCTCAGATTTAGGAAGCAAGGGAGATGGTGTGTCCCAGACAAGGAAATGGGTGACAAGGCAAGGAGATAACTAAGTAATGGAGGCCACTGCAGGTGCCCAGGGAGGAGCTTAGTTATGTCTTCAAGTTGCTGAGTTCTGACCACAGGAGTAGACATTTTTAACCTTCTCAGCAGCCCCTTGAGGACAGTCCCATTTGTCCCTACTTTTGAAGAAATTGGGGCTCAGAGTAAATGAGATCCCTTCCCCAGGTCAGAGAGTCCGTAAATGGAAAAATATGGTTTACTTTGCATACTAATTCACCAACTTTTTCTTGTCTAGGTTGGTGCTTTGCATTCCAAGTAATTAGGTTGGTTGGCTCCAGGGCCCTAGCCAGCCTCCTGCCTTCTGGGTCCTCCTCCCTTACGGCTCATCCCTTAGCCCTGTGGGCTGGGCCCTGAGCTTGGTCCTGACTCTCTTCTTCTAGGGGGCGTTTGGCAAACAGGCCTGCACCAGTTGCCTGACTGTGGGCAAGTGATTGGAGTTCTCTGAGCCTTTGTTTTCTTATGTGTGATGTGGGAATGAGGTTATCTGGTTCGTGGGCATTGTTAGGATTAGACAAAGCCCTGTGATTGACAGGCGGTAAGCTTCTGGTAGATGGTAGGGAGCTCCTGTCCACTTGCTTAGTGTCAGAGTATGACAGGTGCCAAGATGAAATCTTAGGTACAGTGGGGGTGCTCGGTGTGATGGTGGGGGGAGGCAGAAATGGCTCATTGGAGGAGAACAGGGGCTTAGAAGAACACTGTGGGGTGAGGGGAAATGATTCAGGGTCCTGTTGTCTCCAGCATCTGGATCCAGCCACATGCAGCTTTCACTCCCACAGCAGGCTGTATTGTTCTGTCTCTGAGACCTGGTGTGTGATGCTTGGCAAGTTAATTTGACCTCGTGAGCTCAGGTTTTCTCATTTGTCTGGCAAGGACACTCAACCCTGCCTTGCAGGGTCAGGACCATTGAGGGGATGAAATATGAGAACACCGGGCGGCCGCCTGGACTTCAGGGTCAGCAGATCTGTTCTGGGCCCCGCTTGGCCACTGTGTTTGTGGGAACCTCAGTCAGGTCGCCAGATGTCCCCGAGTGAGTTTTTTTTCCTCCTCTGTTAGTTGAGAGATGTCGCCAATAGTAGCCCAAACCCTATGGGGGTGCCCTAAGGACAAAGTGAGGCAAGGCTGATGAAGTGCTCAGTGCGACATCTGGCGCAAAGAAGATCTCTAATAAATATTCATACACTGTAATTGTCCACCTGTGTAAGGGGCTCTGTATGCAGACAGGGCTTGGGAAGTATGTGTTTTATCTCTCACCGTGACCTCTTTTGTTGGCCTGGGCCTTTCGCCTCCCGGAGCTGGGGGGAGGGGTGGAGTGGGCTTTGTAAAACTCTGCCTCCCGAGCCCTTCTGGGGGGACTGGGTTTTCGGCAAGTTGTCTCCTGCCATCACGTTCCCCTGATGGAAGTCTAAGCCATGTTTCCCTCATGCGCCCCTGTCGCCGGGGTTAAGGGTGAGGAGAACAGCTGCTTGTTGTTGTGTGCCCGCTCTGTGCCGGGCTCTATGGTCTGGGCTCTATTTCATCACTTCAGCAACTCCGTGGGATAGGTAAGTTGCATTGTCAGCCCTGTCGCACAGGTGAGGGACCTGAGCCCACAGGGGTTAAATGATGCCTGTCAAGGAGCGGCAGGGTCTGACCTGAGCCTACACCCTCCTCTGACTTTCCCACAAGGACATTCTTGTTGTCACTCCTCTCACCCTGCAGGACTGGAGTCTCTCCCTCATGCTGGGCTGGGGAGAAAGGCGAATGGCCTAGTGGTCAGCAACATGGATTGCAAGCCAGACCACCTGGGTTCAGATCTTAGCTCTGACAGCTGTGTGACCCTGGGCAAGTCACCTCACCTCTCTGTACCCGCCTCCTCTTCTGTAAAATGGAGACACTAGCCCTTAAGTCTTCCCTTCCCCCACAGTCACCGCTAACCAACTGAAACGCCCATGTGCCCCAGGCTCACCTCTGACCCTCCTTTTCCCTTCCAGATGTCCAGCTCGCCGCTGTCCAAGAAACGTCGCGTGTCCGGGCCTGATCCAAAGCCGGGTTCTAACTGTTCCCCTGCCCACTCCGTATTATCCGAAGTGCCCTCGGTGCCAACCAACGTAAGTGTCTTCTCCCTGGACCCTGGCAGGCAGGGTGGTGGCGGTGGTGGGTGGGAGAGCCTTCTGTATCACTGTGCATCTGTCCACGCCCTCCTCCATTTCTCCCCCAACCTGTTCTTCTCTGTCCCTAGGGAATGGCAAAGAACGGCAGTGAAGCAGACATAGATGAGGGCCTTTACTCCCGGCAGCTGTAAGTGGGGCCTAGGTTTGGCCGAGCGGTGGGAGGGGCGCCGGGAGGATAGGGTCAGGAGGACCAGGCCTTGACCTGGAATTACCCCCTGACCTGGCAGGTATGTGTTGGGCCATGAGGCAATGAAGCGGCTCCAGACATCGAGCGTCCTGGTATCAGGCCTGCGGGGCCTAGGTGTGGAGATCGCCAAGAACATCATCCTTGGTGGGGTTAAGGCTGTCACCCTACATGACCAGGGCACCGCCCAGTGGGCTGACCTCTCCTCCCAGGTATCTCTCCCTGGCCCTTCTTCCCTGCTGACGTGCCGGTCCCCCGGGCTCCGCCGCCACTCCCTCCTTCCCTGGCTCCCTTTTGCAGTTCTACCTGCGGGAAGAGGACATCGGGAAAAACCGGGCTGAAGTCTCACAGCCCCGCCTCGCCGAGCTCAACAGCTATGTGCCTGTCAGTGCCTATACCGGGCCCCTGGTCGAGGACTTCCTTAGTGGCTTTCAGGTACCTGGGGCTGGGGGTGCAGGGGGTGCTACCCAGCCTCCCAGTTTTCTCAGAGTACATCTCTGCTTTGTTCGATAGTTCTCTATTAAGTGGGCTGGGCTGTGTGCCAGGTTTCATGCTGGGGATGCAGGTGGGATTTGGACCCTGGGCCTGCCTTTTTGGGGAGCGGGGCGTGTGAATGGGCAAGACCTGTGGCGTAATGGTTGTGAGCACGGGCCGGCGCCATGCTGCTGTGGTACGAGCCTCTAGTCTACTAGTGTGGCCTCAAGCAGGTCACTTCATCTCGGCTTTACTTTTTCTCATTTGTGGACCTGGGACCGATAGTAGTACCTACTTCGTAGAGTTTTTGTGAGGGCTAAGGGCTTAGAATAGCAGCTGGCACATGATAAAGGCCATCTGGTTATTCGTTAAATAAAAACTCTGAGCCAGAAAGAGGAGCTATGGAAGTGGAAATTTGTGCCCTGGGTGTCCCCGTGGGCCAGGGCACTGCCGCTGAGCCTGAGGCGGTCGTAGGAGCTCGCCCTGGCGGGGAAGGGCGGGCGGGCTTTCGGGCAGAAAGCAAAGTCCCAAGGAACACGGCTGAGCGGGCATTGTCTCGAAAACTGGGAGCACGTGGGTGTGGTAGGAGTGAGCTCAGACTTTGGCTGCGGAGGGAGTTTTACTGCTGTGTCTCCCGGGCCAAGGTAGGGTTGTGGGCAGGCAGCAGCAGGCGTTGGTGTGTAAATGAGTCAGCTGTTCTCCGCACTCCGTCCTCCTGGCCGCCTCATCACCTTGCCTGCTACCTTGCCCGCCCTGCCGTAAGGATTGGCATTTCTCTTCTCTGGGTCTCACCCTGGCTGCGTCTGCTACATCGTAGATACTTTGTGAAAGGCAGTTGAACAGGCAGAGCTTTAAGGATCCTTCTCTCTGAGCCGCCACCCCCCCCCACCCCGGCACCAGCCTTCCTCCATTATTCTCTCTTCTCTGCCCCAGTCCTGGGCCCTTTCCCTGAGCTTCCACCTCTCTACAGGTGGTGGTCCTCACCAACACCCCCCTGGAGGACCAGCTGCGGGTGGGTGAGTTCTGTCACAGCCGTGGCATCAAGCTGGTGGTGGCAGACACGCGGGGCCTATTCGGGTGAGTGCCCCCGGCCTTGTCCCCCGATCCCTGCCAGGTCCAGGTCAAGACCCCCAAGCTCTCACTGCCCTCAGCACCCCGCTCAGCCGCCCAGGTTTTGGATTCTGTGTGTCCAACTGTCCCCACATGGCATGGGCACTGTGCAATTCCCAGCAGCGATGGGCTGAATTTGCTCAGCAAGTATTCGCTGCACCTTGAGGGACACACGGGTCCCCGTGAACATGGGACTCTCGAGCATTAGCCCTGTTGCCTCCCTCTACAGGCAGCTCTTCTGTGACTTTGGAGAGGAAATGATCCTCACAGATTCCAACGGGGAGCAGCCACTCAGCGCTATGGTTTCTATGGTCACCAAGGTGAGATCAGCCTCGGGGGCCCTGGCAGGCAGGTGGGCAGCAGCAGGCCTTCCGTCTGCTCCTGGTACCCTGACCCTGCCTCTGAGGCTCACTCTGCCTTTAACCAGGACAGTCCCGGTGTGGTCACCTGCCTGGATGAGGCCCGGCATGGATTTGAGAGTGGCGACTTTGTCTCCTTTTCAGAAGTACAGGGCATGGTTGAACTCAACGGAAGTCAGCCCATGGAGATCAAAGTCTTGGGTGAGCTAGGGCCTTGGAGGAATCAGGGAAGATAGGAGATATGTCCCTGGGCTCTGAGTGAGGGGAGACCCATCCTGGGTGTCTGAGGTAAACCGGAGACAGAGTCCCCTGCTGGTGGGCATGGGGTAGAGGCGCTATCTCATGTTTGAGCTGTTCCTAGAATAGGTCCCTAGTATCTGTGTGGAGGGGGAGAAGTTCTCTGGTGTTTGAACAGAGCAGATCAGAGGATCCACTCGTGTCTGAGCAGATTTGGACAAGGAGCAGAAAACGTCTTCTAGTATGGACTTAGGTCCAAGGACACAGGCTCTCGTGGGCTCTGAGCCTGGGTCTTGGGGAGAGGAGAGATAATTCCTAACGTCCAAGTAGAATCCGGGGTGGAGAGATGGCTCATGATGACTGAGCTGGATCGGGGATGGATTTTCCCTTATCTTGGGGGTGTTGTGGGTTTTAGGGAGGGCGGGTAGCCTGACAGTTTCCCCGTCTACCTAGGTCCTTACACCTTTAGCATCTGTGACACCTCCAACTTCTCCGATTATATCCGTGGAGGCATTGTCAGTCAGGTCAAAGTACCTAAGAAGATCAGCTTTGTGAGTGTGGGGGGTAGTGAGTGGGCTGTGGGGGGTGGTTCCGGGCATATCTAGGCTCTGATGATGCCCTGCCCCCCACAGAAATCCTTGCTGGCCTCACTGGCAGAGCCTGACTTTGTGATGACGGACTTCGCCAAGTATTCCCGCCCTGCCCAGCTGCACATTGGCTTCCAGGCCCTACACCAGTTCTGTGCTCAGCATGGCCGGCCCCCTCGGCCCCGTAATGAGGTGGGTGACTCAGTGGGCCAACCAGGGCAGATGACCTCGGCACTGAGGGCGCACCGTGCCTCTACCGGTCTATTCTTCCCCCTCCCCTTCCTCCCTCCCCATCCCTCTTCCACCAGTGGCCTGACAGGTGCCTTTTTGGTTCCTTCTGCCTCACCAGGAGGATGCAACAGAGCTGGTGACCCTAGCGCGGGCCGTGAATGCTCGAGCCCTGCGAGCAGTGCAGCAGGACAGCCTGGATGAGGACCTCATCCGGAAGCTGGCATATGTGGCTGCTGGGGATCTGGCGCCTATAAACGCTTTCATTGGGGGCCTGGCTGCCCAGGAGGTCATGAAGGTCAGGATGGGTAGAGAGGGGCAGGGGCAGGCCAGGCACCTCCCTGAGTCCCGTCATTTATTGTCCATCTGTGTCAGTCCCCAAGTAACCACTGACCGCTTTCCCTCCCCAATCCCCAGGCCTGCTCAGGGAAGTTTATGCCCATCATGCAGTGGTTGTACTTTGATGCCCTGGAGTGTCTCCCTGAGGACAAAGAGGCCCTCACGGAGGACAAGTGCCACCCGGTATGTGTGTGTGGCCCATGGGGGGGCCCATGGGGAAGACATCATTGGGGGCATTTCTGGCGAGGCTCCCTCTGACCCGGCCCTCGTCCCTTCGTGTTCCTCAGCGCCAGAACCGTTACGATGGGCAGGTGGCCGTGTTTGGCTCAGACCTGCAAGAGAAGTTGGGCAAGCAGAAGTACTTTCTAGTGAGTAATCCCCTTAGACATCTGGAATCTTCACCTCCCCGGGCCTTCGGCTATCTAGAGTCTCCCACCTCTCAAGGGAGAGTCTTGCAGTTCTTGTACCTCTGTCGCGTGCCTTTTGCCATGTTCTTTATCTCGAGGGAAAGCTTGGCGTGTCCTTCTGTTTCCCCCCACCCTGGCTCTGCCTTTCCTCAGACGGCTATGGGTTGTTTTTTCTAGCCCTGAGACTTGAGGATGTGGCCCCTAGACCCGCTTCACCTCTCCTGCTGTCTTTGGGGAGAGTGAGGAGTAATATGTGGTGTCACGCTCACCTGTGCCACCCTAACCAGCCTGTCTTTCCTCGACTGCCTCCTAGGTGGGTGCAGGAGCCATCGGCTGTGAGCTGCTCAAAAACTTCGCCATGATTGGGCTGGGCTGTGGAGAAGGTGGAGAGATTGTGGTCACAGACATGGACACTATCGAGAAGTCAAATCTGAACCGACAGTTTCTGTTCCGGCCCTGGGACGTCACGGTGAGTGGGCTGGGGAGAGGGGGTGAGATTTTGTCATCTCCCTCTTCCTCCTGTCTTTTGCTTCCGTTCTTTCTGGAAAGGAGGCCTTTCCACCTTTTTCATTCAGTTCTTTCTCTCAGCTTCTCTGTGTCTCTCGTTCAGCATTTATCGAGTACCCTTCCATTGAATCTGCCGTGTTTCATCTTTTTTTATTTTTTATGTTTTCTTTTTCCTTGATCTCTTATCAGTGCTGGTTGGGACAGTGTGTAGGGGTCCCCCAAACCACACCCGGGTCCAATGCTGGACTAGGAGGACTCAGGACAGCTTGTGGCCATTTTCACGGCTATGATTTCTTCCAGCAAAAGGATGCAGAGCAAAATCAGCAAAGGGAAAAGGCACCCGGGGCGAAGTCTAGGGGAGACCAGACACAAGCTTCCGAGACTCCTCTCCCAGTGGAGTCGCACGGGACACCCTTACTTCCCCCACTAGCGAGTTGTGACCACACACGTGAAATGTTGCCAACCAGGGAAGCTCACTAGAGCCCCAGCACCCAGGGTTTGTACTATGGGCTGGTCACATAGGCACCGTCTGCTGGCCACATACCCAAATTCCAGCCTCCTAGAAGGAAAGCAGGAGTTCGGCACACATCACACTGTTTGCATAAGCAGTCTAGGCACAGTGAGCCACCCTAATCAGATAAGGAATGGTGAGAACCGTCCTGAAATCCAGGTTCCTAGACCGGCCAACCAAGGGCCAACCTTGCCAGCAAGCCTTCCCTTAGGAGAACATCTGTGCTACATTCACACTTTTCTGCCAGATGGAGCCCGGGCTGTTCAGGGATCGAGCTGGGAAGCCTTCTGTAAGGGACAGTGCCATGTTTGCCTGCCCAGGATCTGTTCCCCTTCCATTTATTGACTTAGTCACTAGGTAGTCGTGGGCGTAGGTGCTGCTCTTGCACTTGGGATACGCCAAGGAAACAAAGGCTCTGGAGAGGGAGGACAGGCCATAAGCAATCAACACAGCAAAGTGGTGCAGTTTGTAGTTAATGTTGGTAAGTGCCGTGCAAAGGAAACAAAGTAAGCTAAGGGAAGTCAGGCGTGCCCAGGAGATGGGTTGGCAGTTTTGCATTACAACAGCTGAGGAAGAATTTGTTTCTGCAGACCTGGAGGGTAGAAGGGAGTAGGGCCCCTTTTTCTGGGTAAGAGCGTTCCAGGCCAGGATCTTGATGGTGTGGCGGTGGGTAGGAGATGAGCTAGAGGAAGTGGGGGCCAATTCATTTTCCCCTCAGTGGAGGAGGGACATGACCTGACCCGGGATTTGAAAGGATCCTGTTTCGTTGGAGAGAATGTGCCCCAGCCCTGGGTGCCATTCCCTGAAAGAGCGGTAGGTATTGGGTAGGCATAAACACAGATGCCTGGCCTCTTGTCTCCAGTCTGCATTTGTCCAACTGCTTCTCTTTCCACTGAGCCCCTGCCATCTCTGTTCCAGCCCTAGCCGTGTGGCACTATCACAGACTGTCTCCTTCTAAATCGGGGAGCTTTCTGAACTCAGGGCCTGGTTCTTCCCAGGTGTTAAATAAATCTACTTTTAGGAAGACAGCTCTATCGAGGTTTGTTGGATGAGTGCGTGACTAACTGAGCTCCGTTTTCCCGTCCCACCTGCGGCCCCCTAGAAGTTAAAGTCTGACACGGCCGCTGCGGCTGTACGCCAGATGAATCCGCACATCCGGGTGACGAGCCATCAGAACCGTGTGGGCCCTGACACGGAGCGCATCTATGACGACGATTTTTTCCAAAACCTGGATGGTGTGGCCAATGCCCTGGACAACGTGGATGCCCGTGAGTTTGGAGGCGGGTGAGGTGGTTAGGGCAAAGGCATGCGCGTGTGCGTGTCAGGGGGGCCTGTCTTCCCGTTCTCTGTTGACATTCCTTTCCTGGCACTCCTGTTGTCTCCCCATCTCCCCCCCGCCATAGGCATGTACATGGACCGCCGTTGCGTGTACTACCGTAAGCCGCTGCTGGAGTCTGGCACACTGGGCACCAAAGGGAACGTGCAGGTGGTGATCCCCTTCCTGACAGAGTCCTACAGCTCTAGCCAGGATCCGCCTGAAAAGTCCATCCCCATCTGCACGCTGAAGAACTTCCCCAACGCCATTGAGCACACCCTGCAGGTGATCAGCTTTGTGGGGAGGGGAGGGAGCAGCCACTGGGCCCCCTCAGGGGTCCCAAGCCTCCTAAGCTCAAGATGTGCTTTTTCTCTACACTGGCCTCCCTCACTTCCCATCCAGCAGCCTGGGTTTCTAGAGCGATTCATTCATTCTTTTTCTTTTATTTTGAAAAGTTTTCAACGTGTAGAGAACTGCAGAGAGTGGCATGACGAATACTCAAATACCGTTCCTTGCCTAGATGTAATAGTAACTGTTAACGTTAGCACCCTTTTTTTAAGTGCATTTTCTTCTTCGTTTCCTGTATTTTTCCTTGTTTGGGCTGGACTGTTATCACGGACCGCACAGCACTTCACTCCTTCATACCTCTAGTATGTTCTGCATAACACGGTCTCTCAGCCTTGGCATTACTGACACGTGGGGCCAGATATTTCTTTGTGAGGGTTGCGGGGACATCCTCTGCACTGTCCAGTGCTTGGCAGCATCCCTGGCTTCTGCTCACTAGATGCCACTAGCATCCTTTTGCAGTTGCGACAACTCAGGATGTCTGCACACATTGCCACATGCCCCCCCCCCCCCTGCCAACTTCGGGGGACAAAAGCGCTCCCAAGTGACCACTCCTATCCAGCCAAAACCCCACTTTCACGCAGAACAATTAACAGTATTTTCTTACTGCCTCCTCCAGTTATTTGTCTCTAATGCTTAGTCTCTATTCAGGTGTCCCCAGCTGTAGCCCAGAGTGGCTTTAACAGCAAGTTTCTCAGGATGATTCTGTTTGTGTGATGCATGTGCGAATAGAATACGGCACAGTGAGCCTATCACCAGGCTGAGTTATGACAAAGTGAACACACCTGGGTGACCGGCCCTGGGGCCACAAACCAGAGCCTAAGGGCAACCCGAGGATAACCGTTGTGCAATCAGAATGGCCCTGTGGTCTTTGAGAGCAAACCATTCAGGATGTTTAGTTAGGGGTGTGGGGGTGAGACCAGGAATAGGGAAATAGAGAAAAACTGGTTTCCTCGGCCACCTTCCCTTCTGACCTATAGTTCAAGTGGGTGTGTTCATATTTGAGCACCCACCTCGGGCTCACTAAGCCACGTGTGACTTTGGACTCCGCCTCTCTGTGCCGGATTCCTCTTCTGTGAAATGGGGCTGACCGCGTGTCTGCTTCACAGTTGTAAAGCCTTTAGTGTTTACTGTGTATCTGGTGCTGTTTTAGGAAACTCAGTATATACACACTTGCTCGTTTTTTCTTTGCAACCTCACCACACAGGAATTATGTTACAGCATCTGTTTTAGAAAGGAGGGTGTAAAGGTAAGTGTTACTATATGCTCCTGAAGTCACAAAACCATATACTAGGTAGTGGAGCTGGGGTTTGAACCTAGATGTCTTACCCTCCAAACCCCCTCGCCAGTGAGTGCGTTTACTGTCCTAGGAATTTTCACCGTGCTGAGTGGCTGTCTTGTTTGCTGCCAAGCCCCTGGGTCCTGTATAGCGACCGTTTAGGTTTGGGTCTGAAGTTTTGGTTTTTTCTTTCTTTTTTTAAATTGTGAAAAATACATGACCGAATTGTTTTGGTTTTTAATCAAGATGTAACGTATCTCTAGTAAGGTACACAGATCCTTAAGAATGACTTTGTTTGCACACGAACATTAGCATAGCCGCTGGTCAGTTCAAGTTCATTGGTTTTTAAATTGAGGGGCCGTGGTGGCGGGGGGGTGGAAGGTTGGGGACCCGTGGTGGGGGGCTTCTCTTTTCCCAGAGCAGCTGTGTTTCTTCCGATTGGATTTATTCACTTTCTTTTTAAAACTTGTTTCTTAATGTTTATCTTAGAGAGGGAGAGAGGGAGAGACAGTGTGAGTGGGGGAGGGGCAGAGAGAGAGAGGGAGACACAGAATCCAGAGCAGGCTCCAGGCTCCAACTGTCAGCACAGAGCCCAACGTGGGGCTCGAACCCACGGACCGCAAGATCATGACTTGAGCCGAAGTTGGATGCTTAACCGACTGAGCCGCCCAGGAACCCCTCAACTGATGGTCTTTCTAATGACGTACACCCATTTGTCAACCATCACTCCATGTAGTCCATTTGGTCTGTCTTGCAGTGGGCTCGGGACGAGTTTGAAGGCCTCTTCAAGCAGCCGGCAGAAAACGTCAACCAGTACCTCACGTAAGTACCCAAACGCCGCCCCCGTGCCACCCCTGCCTGCCAGCCAAGGCGTCCCGTCTGCTTTCCTCACCAGTAACACCCAGCACCAGGCACACTTGTCAAATGAATCCGTGAATCCTGGGGGTCAGGACTAGCTTCCCGTGGAGAAAGTGGGGTTGCCCTGGAGCCCACTCCTGGGGCCGCTGTGTAATCCTGCCCCTTTGACCCCTCCAATTCCTGATAGAGACCCCAAGTTTGTGGAGCGGACCCTGCGGCTGGCGGGCACCCAACCCCTGGAGGTGCTGGAGGCCGTGCAGCGCAGCCTGGTGCTGCAGCGGCCACAGACCTGGGCCGACTGTGTGACCTGGGCCTGCCACCACTGGCACACCCAGTACTCTAACAACATCCGGCAGCTGCTGCATAACTTCCCTCCCGACCAGGTAATGCCCGCTTGCCAGGTCCGTTTGGCGCAGTGCGTTTTCCTGAGATAGGAACCTGCTGTGGGCTCTCCACGTGCTCTTCCCAGTCACCAGTCCAGCTGTGGCAGGCGCCCCGAGGCACGGGGATCTCAGAAGAATGATTAAGTCTGACCTGTGTCTCCCGTCGCATTGCCTTTGAGCCAGAGACTTCGTTTCTGTCTCCTTTACCTGTGGCATTCTGAGTCACACTCGATTCCCAGGGCTATACGATTATGGGGGAGAAGTTTCGTAGTTGAGAGCACGGGAATCCATATGGGTTCGAATCCCAGCTCCATTTGCACTTGGGGGAGTCACTGAGTTCTCCCTGCACCTCAGTTTCCTCTTGTGTGAAGTAGACATGGTAGTAATTTACCTCGTGGGGGTTTTTGTGACGATTCGTTGGTACTTACTAATAGTAAGTCAGTACGGTGCCTGGAAATGGCTGTGTATCTTGCACAAAGTGAGCGCCCACCTCAGTGAGGTCCCTGGTTCAACCTGGCATCGGAGCTTCCACCTCCAGGACCCTGCAGTCGGGGTCTTGCGTGACTGACTCCAGCGCCCTATGTGTGCCCAGCGAGTCAGGGCACATCTGGGGCCAGTGCGAGGAGGCAGGCCTGTTAGGCCTCTCCTCTCAGGTCTTGCCCCTCAAAAATCTCTTTACTCCTCTAGCTCACAAGCTCGGGAGCTCCATTCTGGTCTGGGCCCAAGCGCTGTCCACACCCGCTTACCTTTGATGTCAGCAATGTAAGTGTCCTCCCTGGGGTCTCCTCAGGTCGGGTGGGGGGGTGGGGGGGGGGAAGGAGGCTGAGGCACATCAGGTGAGAGCTGATGGGTTTACCCTTCCGGGCCCTGCCTTCTCACAGCCCCTGCATCTGGACTATGTGGTGGCTGCCGCCAACCTGTTTGCCCAGACCTACGGGCTGACAGGCTCTCAGGACCGAGCTGCCGTCGCCACACTCCTACGGTCTGTGCAAGTCCCCGAGTTTACCCCCAAGTCTGGCGTCAAGATCCACGTCTCTGACCAGGAGCTGCAGAGCGCCAATGCCTCAGTTGGTAAGGGTGTTTGGCCAGTCGGCCCGGAGTCGCCACCTACCTTGTGCCTGGCCTGGGCCAGCCTCCCCACCGGTCCTCAGCCCGTGGCTCTGTTCTGCTCTGCGACCCCAGGCCTGAGGCTTCCCCACACCTTCCTTTGATCCTTCCTCTGGAAATGATGAAGTTCATTTGGGCAAATTCTCTCTCTCTCTCTCTCTCTCTCTCTCTCTCTCTCTCTCTCCCCCCCCCCCCCCTCCCTCCTTCCTTCTCCTCCCCGATGTTTTGCCTTTAAGAGAACTAGCTGTTTGTTTCTCGTGCTCCATGTGTATTTGCCTTGGAAAGAAAAGCTTTTCTGTTTCTTTTTTATGTTTCTCTGGGGGGTATGAACTCCACCAATGGTCTCTTTCCCTGATACCTGCCCCCCGCGTTCCTCTGTGTCTTCATCTTAATATTGCCCTCCATATATCTTTCTTCGTCCCCCTCAGCACTCCCCCCCCCACCCACCGTCTCCCTCTCCATGTCTCTTCCCCTCAACTCCCTGTCTCTCTCCATCTCTTTTCCTCCAGCTCATGCCGAATATCAGGTGAGGGGCCAGATAAGAACTCTTAGGCTTTACAGGCCACATAGTGTCTGTGGCTAATCACCTGTCACAGTTGAAGCACGAAAGCAGCCATACACAACATGTAAATGAATGAGTGTGGATGTTTTCCAGGAAAATTTTACACATACAACAGGTGGCAGGCTGAATTTGGTTCAGGGGCTATAGTTTGCTGACCCCTGGTTTCTATGTATTTATCTCCTTCCTTCTGTACCTGTCCTTGTCCCTGTCCATAGAATAGATACTGCATCTATAGCTTTGTGACCCGCCCCCCCCCCCCCCCGCATTTACCATCACCACCCCATCTTCTTCTCCACAGATCTCCCTTCTCCTGTCATCTCCCCATCTCCCTTCCCACATATCTACCCCCTCATATTCCTCTCTGTATGTTTATTCTCATCTTTTCTTCCACATCTCCTTTCGTCTTATCCCTGTATTTGCTCCATTTTTCTCCTCATACACATATGTAGGTATGTACATATAGTTGTGTAAGTGGACACAAGATGTAATAGTGCACATTACACCTGTATAATGTACATATGGTATACGTAAAGTGTATATAAGCAATATGTAAGGCATGTATGAAATATACAACATACAGGGGCGCCTGGGTGGCTCAGTCGGTTGAGCGACCGACTTCAGCTCAGGTCATGATCTCACAGTCCATGAGTTCAAGCCCCGCGTCAGGCTCTGTGCTGGCAGCTCAGAGCCTGGAGCCTGCTTTAGATTCTGTGTCTCCCTCTCTCTCTCTCTGCCCCTCCCCTACTCATGCTCTTTCTCTCTCTGTCTCAGAAATAAATAAACATTAAAAAAAATAAAAGAAATATACAACATACATAAAATTTCCTACTTGTCAAATGCCCCCAATTTTCCCCTTTTTATATCTTCTGCCCCTCTGCCATATCTTTTCTCTATCTCCATGTCTGCATGTTCCCCCCCAGTATTCCCTCTGTATATCTTTGTCACCCCCTGTCCCCTCCCCATAGTCTTCTCCATGTCTCCCCACTTCGTTTGTAACATTCTCCCCAAGACGTATAGCTCTCCCATCTGGGTCTGTCCACGTCCACTTCCTCCTGATGCCTTGCTTAGTGTCTCTGGAGATCTCCCTCTTGATATACCCATTCCCCTTTCTGTCTCCTTCAGGTTTATGCTCTCTTGCCCTGCCCTACCTCTTCCCCTTGCGCCTCCTCTCTCCCAGGATAGTTTTCCTTTTCACGTCTTTTCTCTACCTGAACATATTTTGCCACCCCTGCCCCCCACCCTGGGCTCCTGTTTCCCCCTCAGACGCTGGCCTGGGATCTAAATGGCTGATGGTATCCCTTTCTTCCTGCAGATGACAGCCGTCTAGAGGAGCTCAAGGCCACACTGCCCAGCCCAGAAAAGCTCCCTGGATTCAAGATGTACCCCATCGACTTTGAGAAGGTGCTGGGTGGGGGCCCTGGGCAGGCAGGGGGATGGGCTAGACAGAACAGGTCTGTGGGGATCTGGAGGCAGCCCCAGGCCTTTATGGGGATTGGATCATGGGCCTGCCACAGGCCCTGAAAGAAAAGACGTTCCTAGCCATGCGTTTGTGATCTGAGAGAGCCCAGCAGGTAATTGCAGTGGAGGATACTTGTGTCCCTGAAGTCCAGGAATCCTCTTTCTCCTCTGATCCTCTCATCATTTCCCCACCCTTCCCCTTCTCCGTCCCCCCATCGTAAAAGGATGATGACAGCAATTTCCATATGGATTTCATTGTGGCTGCATCCAACCTCCGGGCAGAGAACTATGACATTCCCCCTGCGGACCGGCACAAGGTGAGGGGAGTCTGGACCTGATTTCCTGCCTCCCCCCTAAACCTCCCAGACTTGAGTTCTCCACATCCCATTCACTGTGTGTGGGCTCTGAGCTTCTTCTACCTTGACTACCACCTTTCTTGATCCTTCTGCCTCACAGAGCAAGCTGATTGCAGGGAAGATCATCCCAGCCATTGCTACGACCACGGCGGCTGTGGTTGGCCTTGTGTGTCTGGAGTTGTATAAGGTGGTGCAGGGGCACCGACAACTTGACTCCTACAAGAATGGTTTCCTCAACTTGGCCCTGCCCTTCTTTGGCTTCTCTGAACCCCTTGCCGCACCCCGTCACCAGGTGAGGGCCTACGTCAGGGCAGGTGGGTTTGTGAGTGGGGTGTTTCTCTGTAGAGCTGGCTTTAGTTTGCTTCATAGCTTGTCACCAGGTGAGAGTTTCTGTCAGTGTGTACCTTCTTTTGTGCACCCGTATTCATTTATTCACTTATCATATTTTGTGCTAAGTACTGGTCTGAATCTGCCAATGGAAGCCCTTAGAAAAGATGGGATTTTTTAAAAAAATTTTTTTAATGTTTTTATTTATTTTTGAAGGAGAGAGAGAGCATGAGTGGGGGAGGAGCAGAGAGAGGGAGACATGGAATTTGAAGCAGGCTCCAGGCTCTAAGCTGTCAGCATAGAGTCTGATGCAGGGCTCGAACTCACGAGCTGTGAGATCGTGACCTGAGCCGAAATCGGACGCTTAACGGACTGAGCCACCCAGGTGCCCCAGTGGGATATTTTAATTGTACCCAAGGAGGTTATTAATGACACAAGAAGAGCAACCAACATCCATTGGGTGCTTATTCTAATTCCTTTTACATGTTTCATTCATTAATTCACTTCAAAGTTTAATTGAGCACCTGTGTGCCAGAATAGGTGCCAAGAAACTGTATTGTGAAATAGAGTGTATAAATGACATGATAAGTGGTTTTAGAACCCCCAAAAAAGGGCAGGGTAAGGAGGACTTGAGTACCAGGTGACAAGGGGATGGGTTGGGGATTTTAAATGTGAGATGGTCAGGAAAGGCCTTGCTGGACAGATGACATTTGAGCCCAGACTTGGAGGAGAGGAGACCAGGCAGGCTCCTGCGGGGAGGGCATTCCAGGCAGTGGGATCAGTCTCCAAGGGTTCTGAGGTAGGAGCATGCCTGGCACGGTTGAGGAAGACTAAGTCGTTAGAGCAGGAGTGAGAGGTTGAGGGGGTAGAAGATGAGAACAGAACAGGATCCCAGTGATTAGGCCATGTGGGTCATAGGTCATCGAAGGGTTTCCGTGCTTAACTCAGGGTTTGACGGAAGCCACACGTTTTTGACAAAAGAAGCTTGCAGTCTGACTTAGCGTGTTAGCATGAGTGGTGGTGAGTGGGGCGGAGGCCGAAGATAGGACTGACCCTTTGGTGGCCCCCATCCCGTGGGACCACTCCTTGTCCCGCAGTACTATAACCAGGAGTGGACGTTGTGGGATCGCTTTGAGGTACAAGGACTGCAGCCTAACGGGGAGGAGATGACGCTCAAACAGTTCCTCGACTACTTTAAGGTGAGGTCCCTCCCGCACTCTCCCCCGACCTGCCGGCAGCGCTGCAGGTGACTCACTGGTCTGTCAATCCCCATGACACTGCTGTCCCCTTCTCCCTCCTCCAGACAGAGCATAAGTTGGAGATCACCATGCTGTCTCAGGGCGTGTCCATGCTCTACTCCTTCTTCATGCCAGCCGCCAAGCTCAAGGAACGGTTGGATCAGCCGTGAGTTGGATGGCGGGGGGCCTCCACTTGGAGCTATTCCACCCCTGTTCACCACCCTCTGCTTCTGCCTCCCTGCCCCCCCTCCTCGCCTTTTGCCTCTCTGACCTGCCCCTCCCCCCGCGCCCAGGATGACTGAGATCGTGAGCCGCGTGTCGAAGCGAAAGCTGGGCCGCCACGTGCGGGCGCTGGTGCTTGAGCTGTGCTGCAACGACGAGAGCGGCGAGGACGTCGAGGTCCCCTACGTCCGATACGCCATCCGCTGACCCTGTCCATGCCCGTAGACTGGCCCCAGCCCCACCCCCTCCAGCCCAGGGCTCCCATTTGGCCTCTGGCAGTGGCCCAGTTAGCCACACTTGGTGTTCCCTCTTCATCCCCCTACCTGCACCCCTCTTGCCGCTGCTTTCTACCTTGTTTGGAACCTGAATCCTAATAAAGAATTAACCCGGATGTGGCATGCCCTGCTGGTTCCAGGGAAGGAAGAGACTTCCTGGAGCTGTCTGGTTCGGGTGGTAGCCCAAAGGGCTCAGCGCCCGCCCCCCCCCCCCCCCCCCCCCAGCTGCCAGTTGCCTGGGCAGAGAAAACGTGGCAATTGCCACCTCTTCCTCCTGCCCTCCCTGCTTAGGAAGAAATTAGAATGTGGGTACCTAGGTCCATGTGACTATATTTGAGCGGGGGTTCAGATTTCATCTGCTCCAGCTCCTAACTCCTAACTCCTAACTCCCTGTCATGTTGATTTTGAGAGGTAGTATAGAGTAGTGTTGGAGCAAGTCCTGTGACTTCTCTAACCTTGTTCCCCCTCTGTGAAGAGGAAAGTTACTGCAACTGGTCGGCCAGGGCTTGGTCAATGTGGCTAATGTCCTTGGGGCTGATCCCTTCCCACCTGGTTCAAAGCCCCAAGACCCTGGACAAGTCTTTACCATCATGGTTCCCAGTGCCAGGAATGCCTGTGGTGCCCTGGTTGAACTTCCCAGCTGCACGAGGGCCTAAACAACTCTGTTGGACTGAGGAATGCCCGTGACTGTGCAGACTTTGCAGTTTTCATGCAAATAGTTGGCTTAGAACATCTGTGGAGGAAAAGCCCCTTTCCCATTCCACTCTGTTCTCCTTTGGGCCTGGTCTGCTTGTCGGGAGGCCTCCTACCTTACAGAAGAGAGCCAGCTGTGGGTTGTTGGTTATGGCAGGCTCACCACAGGCCCTACCAGGACCACAAAGCTCCCCACACTCATCCGTGGCTCATGGCTGAGCGCTGTAGACAATTGAAAGCACTGGTCGGACAGGCAGACTGGCCACCTGGTGTGTGAGGATGCCACTCCCGCCTCTCCGTCACCCAACCAGAAGGCCAGCTTCTCTCTCCCTCTTAGAAATAGACCCCTCATTCCTTCACTCAACCCTGGGTATTGGGAATAGCACAACCTATCCCTGAACTGGACCTGACACTCCTCACAGAGTGTCCTGACATCTGCTGCCTCCTGGGCCAGCTCCAGACCCCAGGCACAGTGTATGCCCTTGTCCACCCCGTCTCGTGACTCTTGGCCTGCTCTTCTTGGGTGACCTCATCCTTCCATGCTTCCTTTTTATCTCCCTCCAGGACATTAGGGACTGACTGCTTTACCTGTGGCATCTATTTAATGGTGATGCTACCTGTTTTAGGTCAAGCAGAGAGGTTTTCTCACCAGGGATACTTTTTCCATTATTGCTGCTCAAGAGCACATCAAACACCATACCTCCTGTCCACTGTTGCTATGTTACAGCATCTGAGACTCAAACACAAACTTCCTCTGCCCCCTTTCTCCACTATCCCAGCTCTTTGTTTGCTATCTTCCCCATTATAGCTCCTGAGTCTGGACACTTCTGTCTCTTTCTTCACCACCCACCCCAGCTCCCAGATCCCTTGCTACCTTAATTCGCCCCTGCAACACTTCATCAAGAACCCATGAGTCTTGGTTGCATCCTCGTTTCCCCAAATGCTCTTTTACTTTTGTCATGTTTGTCTACCTTTATAATACCACCAAGACAGAAGACCAGGGTTCAGTGGGCAGGGTTTGGGTCACTTCATCGAGTCCCCTGCACCCGGCAGGCACCATGTAGTGGTACATACATGGTTGTCTCTTGTCTCAGCCTAGAGCTTTGCCATCAAGCATTTGCCACATTTGTTGAGTGCTTACTGTGTGCCAGGCACTATTGTAGGCATTGGAGACAGCAGTGGATCAAAACGTCCCTGTCTTGGGGCACCTGGGTGGCTTAGTTAAGCGACCAACTCTTGGTATGGCTCAGGTCATGATCTCATGGTCTGTGAGTTCGAGCCCTACATCGGGCTCTGTGTTGACAGTGCGGAGCCTGCTTGGGATTCTTCTCTCTTAACTCTCTACCCCTCCCCTGCTCGCTCGCTCTCTCTGTCAAACTAAATAAAGTTTAAGAAACTAAAAATTCCTGTCTTGAGGGGTGTGGGTATGTGCGTGGGGGGAGGGGTTCTGTTCTGCTCGGGTGAGACCCAGAATAGACCAACAAGTAGATTGTAAGAGGTTGACCGGTGCCATTAAAAAGGTCCGTACAGCCAGGTCTGGGGATCTAGAAAGATGGGGGTGCAGGTAGGCATTTGTAAATAGGGTAGTCAGGGAAGGCTTCATGAAGGTGACATTGAAGCAAGGACTTGGAATTAAGGGATGAAACGTGGATATCTAGAAGAATATTCCAGGCAGAGGAAACAAGTGCAAAGTCCCTGAGGCTGGATTATGCCTGTTTTATTCAGAAACAGAAGGAAAGAAATACGTCTGGAGTGGAGTGCGAGGAAGAAGGGTAGATGAGGATGAGGTCAGAGAAATGAGGGACCTGATCCTATAGCCCGAGGTGCACTTTTGCCTCTGTCAAGTATTTCCACTCCCATCATGCTCTTGTAAATTTTCGCTAGTATGAAACTTACTGAAAACTCTAACCAGTGTGACCAATGCTGCTATAAAAGGAAGCCCAGAAGAGGCGGGGAAGCTGGCTTTGGACTGGGGTGCAGTGTAAAGATATCCCAGAAAGGCCTGCCAAAAGCTGCCGCCATTTGAGCTGGGCCAGGTGATAGTGTAGGAGTTTTTCAGGCATAGAGGAATTGAGGGATTAGTTTTGTTGGCAGTGCTTGACACACAACAGACGCCTAATAAATAAAACAGAAAACCGCAGACCTGGGGAGAGCCACGGGCGGGGCTCTGGCAGGCAAGAGGTAGTTGAGAGGTGGCAAGAAAGAAAACCCAATCCAGGATGCATACGCAAATGCTCGCGTGAGGCGGTAAAGAGATCTTCTTCGACCCAAAGTCCCAAGCATGCGCAGTAATGCACCCTTCCCTCTAAAGGTCCGCCTTTCTTTTCTCAGCCTAGGCTCCACCTCCGTGAGTCTTGCTGAGGGGGGAAATGGGAGGGGCTAGAGGCGGGACGAAGGCGATTGAACATTCCTTTGACCAATCACCTTGCGGAATATTCGGCCTATAGTGAGAGAGGAACTCAGAACAAAAAGAAGTGCCCGCCCCCCTGCGGTGAGAACCAATGAACACCGGGCAGAGGCGTGGTAGGAGAACAGTGAAATCACGCCTCTTCAGCTCGGCCACGCCCTTCATTCTTGCTCAGCCTCACCCCAGGGGGCAAATCTGATTGGCTGGGCGACAACCTCAAAGGGCGGGGCCGCACACGTTCACACAGAGAATGAGCTAGCAGAGGGAGCGGGGAGGTGGGGGAGCACATCTGGGCGGGGCTAGACTGTGTCCTATCTAAGGTGGTAAAAGGCCAATGATTCTCCAGGCCGCCTCTCCTAGAAAAGTCATCTTCTCGCGAGCATTTAAAATTCCTGCCTGCTGAGGCACCTCAAGGGACTCAGACTGCCTCATCTGTCTTTTTCTTCTTTGCAAAAGTCCCGTTTGCTACCATGGGGATGTACCAAATGAGACCAAGTAGGGGGACCAAGTGGTGATCGGCACGCTGGTTACTGAATGCTGCCCACTTCGGCGCTAGCAAACTTCTAGCAAGATCGGAACTGAGTACTAAACAACCTCTACACGTCCCTCTGGCGCCGTTCCAGGGCTGGCGCCACATTCCCCGGTGGGCGCGCAATGGCTGCGCCCCCTCCCGCTGCGGACGGGTCTTTTGGTACAGGCAGTCCGAGGTGAGTCCCCTCCTTCCCACTTCAGCCTTTGCTGCGCGTGCGTGCGCATGCGCGGAGCGCGGCGCGCGCGGCGGTTGGGCCATTGGGCGTTCGGCCCTGGGATCCGCCGCGTCTCCGCAAGCGGTCGGCTCTGAGCCGTGAGCCGCCGTGAGCTCTCGGATTCGAGCCGGCACCAGCGAGCCCGGGGGCATCGCCCGCAGCGGCCAAGCTCATGGCCGGCTGAGCGGGACGCCGCCTCCGCCTCAGCCACCGCCGCCGCCGCCGCCGCCTCCTCCTCCTCAGCCGGCGGCGGCCCGGGCCCAGCAGCCATGGCCGAAGACTACTGGGACGGGCGCCTGCGGCGAACAGGAGGAGAAGGAGGTCGCGCGGCCTCAGCCCGGGCCGCCGCCCCAGGCGCCGCCGCGCCGGCCCCGCGGCGCTGAGGTTGCTCGCGCGCCCCCGCCGGTGAGCGCGTTTCCGAGACAAGGGGTGGGGGCTGCCCTTTTCCTGCAGAACCAACTCAGACCCCGGGCGGTGCCTAGGGGTCTGGGCTGCACCGCTGGCATGTGCCCCCTCCCCCAGCGAATTTCCCAGAGTGCACCGGGGCGGGGGGTCATTCTGGGCCTCCCTGACCTTGGCCCCGCCCTGGGCCCGGTCTGGGAGCTGGGGATGGGCAGTCCTGTGGGTGCTAATTGGGAGCAGGGTGATCAAGGGACCAGAGAGTGTGGAAATGGGTGGTGAAAGGCTCGAGGTTTGCTAGTGGCCTGAGCTGTGGAGGGGTCGGAGCATGTGATAATAAGTCTTAACCGCTGTGTAGGGCTTGAGGCCCAGCGTGTGCTAATGGGGTGTGTGTGTGTGTGTGTGTAGGACCCCAAGGGTGTGTGATAGGGGAGAGCATGCCAGAGGAATGCTGAGGTGTGCAAATGGGGTTATAGGTGTGGAGAGACCCCGTGTGTGTTAATGGGGGATAGGGTGGTAGAGATAGCAGGAGGTGTGCTCATAGGATCAGGGCTCTGAAGTCCTGTGTGTGGTAATGAGCGTCAGGGTGGTGGTAATTCTGTGTATTTGTCCATGAGGGACTGTGATGTGTGAGGGTCCAGAGAGCGCTCGTGGAGGTCAGGGTAGTGGAAGAAGTCCAGTGTTGAGAACGTGCTAATGGGAATCATAGCCGTAGAGGGTACATGCATGTGGTAATGAAGGTCTGGGTAGGATGAGGCCCAGTATATGCTAATGGGGACAGTGGTGGAAGACCCGAGTCCGTGCTACTGGGTATCAGAAGTTGTGGATATATGTGGGGTGGGAGGGCACGGTGGTGAGGGAAGTGCCTTAGCACTGTAAGAGGTCCAGTATATTAAGGATCAAGATGGTGTGAGATCAGTGTGTGTGGGTGTGTGTTTGTGTCCATGTCCGTGAGGACAGGGGATGTGAGACTACTGGATGCGCTCAGGGACAGGTATATATGAAATTCTAGTGACCGTTAAAATGGGCTTAGAGCCTTGGAGGCGCTTAAACGTGTGCCACTGCGGGGAAGAGTCAGGGCAGTACGGGGTCCGGAAAATGCTGGTGAGCATCAGAACCTTGTGAAGACAGTGTGTGCTTGTGTCCACAGGGGACTGGGGTGTGTTGAGGGTCCGTGGGGTGCAATGAGGAGGATCAGGGAAGGTTGTGAAGGAATTCAAGTGTGAACCAACAGGCATTATAGCTGTGCGGGAGTTCAAGCAAAGAGAAATAAATGAGTAGGGATATGTGACGGTCTAGGTGTGCTGAAGTGGATTAGAACCATGTAGGGCTGTGTCCTAATGAGGCTCCAGGCTGAATGAAGACCTGTGTGCACTAATGAGGGTCAGGCCATTATGAGCAGTGTGTTTGTGTATCCCTGGAGAATGGGGCTGAGTGAGGGTTTAGGGTGTGCTAATGGGGACACACGGTGTGTGAGGCTCAGTGTGTGCTAATAGAGGTCAGGGTGAAGTGAACGTCCAGCTTGTGCTGATGGGAGGTGGTGGGCACAGGGTAGTGGGAGGACCAGAATGTGTGTTTAATGATGGTTCTAGCTGTGGAGGGGTCTGAGTGTGGGCAAAAACAGGTCAGGGATTGGCAAGTTTCACTTTGTGTTAATGAGATTCAGGGCAGTGTGAGAGTCCAGTGAGTGCTAATGTGGGTCAGCCACAGAGGGTCCCAAGTGCATGTTAATAGGGGTCAGAATCATGCACGGGGAACAGTGTGTCAATGGGGGTGAGTGCTTTGGAGAAGCTAACAGGCAGCTGGACCTGGGAGGCGCCCAAGAATGTGGCAGTAAGAGTTAACTTAGAGGGGTCCGAGCGTATGCTAAGAGTTTTGTGCTCTGTTGGGGCTTCGTATGCTGATGGGGGTTAGAAATAAGTGGGGAAATTGCAGGTGCTGATAGTTAAAATGCTGAGAGGCCTTCTTGAGGGTCCAGTGTGTGCTTATGGGGGTCTGAACCAGATGAGGATGGTGTGTTTCTGTGGGAGTTAGTAGAGTGTAATGATTGTGTCCTCAGTGGTCAGTGTGGTGTGCGCTGATGAGTGTCCTTGGGTGTGAGAGTATTCCGAGGATGGGTGTGTGACCTCGGAGGTCAGGAAGGACAAAATGCCCTTTTTTGAGTGGACTTGTGTGTCTAGTTTCTCGCTCCATCCCTCACTCTTCTGGGATCTAAAAAGCTCAGAAAATGGAAATAATAGTCTTTAAAAGTTTTACTGTATATTAACGTTCAAGTGTCTCTGTTCACAAAGGTCTGCCCAGGGCACCCCTGATGGGAATATTGCATGATACACAGATTTTGTGTCCTGTCTTCCTCAAATCCTCAAAACAACTGAACTCGGGAACATGTCCAGCCCTTGGAGTTTCCAGCTAGAGGTCATGGACCCATGGCTCCTTGTGGCTCCCTCTTCATCTTCCGTCCGGTCCTGCTTACCCCTGCCCCTAGATCCCCCATTTCCTGCCACAACAGGCAAAGCAACTGGGTATTTGTACCATGGAGGCAAGACTGCCTTTGGGGGCTGGCCATGCTTCTTCTTCAGCTTCAGGTCCAGTGTTTGGCCTACTGGTTCAGGATTTTTGTTGTTATCTTGGGTTCTCTGAACGGACCTCATCCTCTTTACTGGGGTCTTTCTGCTACACTGGTTCCTCTTCCCCTCCTGGGGGTGGTGGTGAGGTCAGGCAGGTGGAAGTAGGGTATAGGGACCACTGGGGTAAGCACCTGATTTCAAGGTAACAGATGACCCACTTCTCTCCTCGAATCCAGCCCCAGCCTCATCCTCCCACCTCCTATCTAGCTCCACTTCCCTTGGGCCCAGGGCCATCTTAGGCCCTGCTGCGAGTCCAGATGGTTCCTAGGCCAGGTCTTTCCCCCACCTTGCTGGCCTAGAGCCCAGGAGGAAGCAGAAGAAGGCCAGCTTAAGCGTTTTGGTGGCCCTGTTCCCTCCAGCAGCCCCATCTAGGTCATCTTGCCGATGCCAGCGTCCCTGGGCCACCTTTTCTGGAGTTGTTCACGAATAGCAGAGATTTATCCTGCCCATTCTGGTAGAGATTGGTCTTAGGCCCTCAGCCCCCCATTCATTAATATCTGCCATAAGCACTTTTTGAGCATCTACTCTGTGTCAGTCACTGTTTCAGGTCCTCAGGATCTAGCCGTGACCTAAACAGACAGAAATCTACCCTGGCGGAGCTGATCTTCTAGTTATGGCGGTGAGGAGACAGACAGTTAAGAATAAAGAAACCAATAAGTAGATGGTGTCATTTCTGAGGAGGTGATAGTGCTGGGGGGATGATTTGACAAAGTGAGGGAGCTCGGTATGGTTGAGATTTTAAATAGGGTTGTTTGTGGAGGGTTATCCATGAAAAAGGTGATATTGGAGCAATGGTCTGAAGAGGGTGAGGGAATGACCTATTTTGAAGGGTTTTCCAGGTACCAGGAACAACAGCCTGTGCAATGGCCCTGAGGTGGGACTGCTGGGTGTGGTTGCAGAACAGCAAATAGCAATGATTGAAGGGGAGATGAGGCCAGAGAGATAATAGGGATGAATAGGGTAAGACTTTATGGGCCACCCTTGAGGACTGGGACATTTATTCAGGGTGATAAGGGAGATGAGCACTCTCAACTAGAGGAGAAACGAGACCTGGCTTGTAAAAATGTGGGTGGGACCCATAGGGTCCCAACCTGATCGAACCTTGCGAGCAGTCCTCAGGACAGCTGGTGTGCATTGAGCCCCCCCCCAACACACACACACACAACCCTAGCCAGTGGTTGGGTCTGGGTAGGACTCCCTTGTCCTGCACCCCTCACTTGGGGAGACCAGTGGGGTGGTCCACCAATCACCGTGACGATGGTTGCTGGGCACGCCGCGAAGGTCCTTGTGGCTGTGGGGAGCATTCTGCCTAGGCAGTTGGGGGTAATGTGGGGCTGGTGCCGGCGGAATATGCCATTCTATGGGCATGCCCGGGGCCGTATCAGTGGCCCCGCGGTCCTGGGCGAGCCCCGAGCCCCATCTACAGATGGGTACATCTCTGCCGCCACACCTGAAAGTGCCTGCTGTGGAGGCCTCTGCTCCCACAGTGAGGCTGCCCCCATACGGGCCAGCACTTCACCAGTTGGTCCCTTACCCTCAGCCAGCCACCCAGGCCTCAATACCCAGGTGTGCTACTTAGGAAGAGGGTACCCAGGGGCTGGCTGTAGGTGGGCAAGCACTGACAAAGGTCCGTATCTATGCCAGGTTTACAGGAGTCCTGAGTGGTTCCAGGGCTCCACAGTGGTTGGGTGGATACTGACACAAGTTCATGTCAGTATACCTCAGTAAACCTTGGATTTTAGGGGGCCTGTGGTGGTCAGGCCAAGTGCTAATGTGGGATCCATTGCCATCTATACCCCCTGCTCAGGTCGCCATGGATCGGATGAAGAAGATCAAGCGGCAGCTGTCGATGACACTCCGAGGGGGCCGAGGTGTGGACAAGACCAATGGTGCCCCTGAACAGATAGGCCTGGATGAGAGTGGGGGTGGTGGCGGCAATGACCTCGGAGAGGTACCCACTCGTGCCGCTCCTGGGGAACCTCGCTCTGGACGGGGCCCTCTCAGTTCTGCACCAGGTGGGTCCACTGACCACTTCTGCCCCCAGACTGGTCTCCGGTGCCACCTCCCAGCCGAGTTCCCCTTAGATTTGTGTTATTTCCATTTTCCTTTCTCCCGTTTTCTCCCCCTTCCCTGCTATCCTCTCCGCACACACTCTCTCTATCTGTTCCCCTTTCCTTGGCTTTGTGCCCAGGCCTCGGGGAGGAAGAGTGCCCTGCCTGCTGCAGCTGCCCCCAACCTTCCCTTTGCCCTTCTCCTGCGTTCTGCCATGGCCCCCCTCAGGCCTACTGGTGCCTGCCTACCCTGGGCCTGCCTTCTCAGGGCCTTTGGCTACTGTGCCGCTGCCTGCCTCCTGGTCCTGGGCCAGCCCCAGTCTCAGCTCACCCCTGAAACAGGGTGCTCCACTGGGTGACTATTGCCCCCCCCCCATCCCCCGTTCAATCTGTCCTGACCTGTCTGAACCTCCTTGGGCCTTGCCACCCTCTCCCTGAGGGACTCTAGGCTGCTCTGGGGGTTTGTGTGTACGTGTGTGATCAGGGGATTGTGTTACGTTGAGGAGGGGGTGTCCTGGGGCTTCAGCCCTCAACTGGTCTGCCCTCCCCCTGTCCTCACTACCAGAAATTGTACACGAGGACTTGAAGATGGGGTCTGATGGGGAAAGTGACCAGGCTTCAGCCACGTCCTCCGATGAGGTGCAGTCGCCAGTGAGGGTGCGCATGCGCAACCATCCCCCACGCAAGATCT
Organism: Neofelis nebulosa; assembly: GCF_028018385.1. Classification (NCBI taxonomy): domain Eukaryota; kingdom Metazoa; phylum Chordata; class Mammalia; order Carnivora; family Felidae; genus Neofelis; species Neofelis nebulosa. Next base: position 41,650,338 of record NC_080800.1, read on the forward strand.
CCACTGAGGTGCTTAACTCCCTGTCTGGCTGGTGGTGGGGCTAGAAAAGAGGGTTAAATGTGGGGAGGTGGAGCTCATGGTCCCGTTTCTCACCCATCTTGCCTGTTAGGACATCAACAAGCGCCTATCACTACCAGCCGACATCCGGCTGCCTGAGGGCTACCTTGAGAAGCTGACCCTCAATAGCCCCATCTTCGACAAGCCCCTCAGCCGCCGCCTCCGCCGTGTCAGCCTGGTGAGTGTCTTCTGTGCCTGTCCTCTCCTCCTTTCACTGCCCACCCGCCTCTGTCCCCTCCTATGAGCCTTCTTCAACCTGCCCCTTTACCCCACAGTCTGAGATTGGCTTTGGGAAACTGGAGACCTACATCAAGCTAGACAAGCTGGGAGAGGTGAGAGACCATCGTCAGGCACATGGTGGGGATGGGGGTCAGTGAGAACTTCCTGCAGCTTCCTCTCCTGTCACTCGTCCTCACACACCAGGGTACCTATGCCACCGTCTACAAAGGCAAAAGCAAGCTCACGGACAACCTTGTGGCACTCAAGGAGATCAGACTGGAACACGAAGAAGGGGCACCCTGCACCGCCATCCGGGAAGGTACAGACACACAGGAAGGCTGTCCCAGGCTTCCCACGCTCACCTCTTGACACATACACACACGCCCTGTAGTAGGAACAGGGACTGGGGGTTGGGGCATTCCCTCCTGACACTCTGGGCTTCACGCGAAAGTGCCCATCATGCACATATCTAGATGATAATCAAGGTAACCAGGAATCTGTTCCCGTTTGGAGAAAAGACCAAGAATTAGACAGCAGGGTGTTTGCTTTGGGTCTGAGAGCACCCGAGAAAGGGCTCACCAGTTTACTTGACAACAATTTCTAGTCAGAATATCACGCGGGATGAATGTGAATTGTGTAGAAGTTATGTGTGCAAAGTGAATTTCACACCAAGTTGCAGGCCTCTGTACTGAGGGTTGACGCAAAACCCCTTTCCGGAAAGCAAAAACAGGTTGTGAAGATCTAGTGTCCTGTAAGCCTGGGGTGGCAATCCCAGGTCCTTGCTCCATACTCTTCTCTGAGCCTTAGTGTCCACATCCGGAACATGGAGCCACCCCTTCCTGGCATTGGGTGGGATAGAGCCAGTGGCTATGAGCCACCACCTCAGGCTGCACAGGGAAAGAAGGAAACCCTGGGCTTGTACCTGTCTGGTCCTCCTCGCCTCTACCCTGAGGGTGGGTGGGGCCCTGACTATTCCCCCATCCCCTCCTCCCCATGCTCCCTGCAGTGTCCCTGCTCAAGGACCTCAAACATGCCAACATCGTCACGCTACATGACATTATCCACACGGAGAAGTCCCTCACCCTTGTCTTTGAGTACCTGGTAAGGTTGGGGGGCAGTGGGGGTGGGGACTGGGGAGAGGGCCAGGAGCCACGGGATGTGGCCCTCTTTCCTCCCGTCTCCTCTTCTGTCCTCAGGACAAGGACCTGAAGCAGTACCTGGATGACTGTGGGAACGTCATCAACATGCACAACGTGAAAGTGGGTGTGGGGCAGGAAGCAGGGGCACAAGGGGGCCCCCACTCACCCACTCCACCCCACAAATCTCCCTGAAACAGACTTTTCCCGTTTGGCTTTTTTGCTGGGAGCCCTTGGAGGGCATTGGGACCTTGTCCTCTTTTATGAGATAAAGCTCTGGGCTCAGTGTCTGTGTTTGGGAGGGGGAACAGTGTCTGCTGGGCGTCAGGCTGCTGGATGCTCTCTGACCTCTGCCTGCCCTTCCTGGGTCCCCAGCTGTTCCTGTTCCAGCTGCTTCGTGGCCTGGCCTACTGCCACCGGCAGAAGGTGCTACACCGAGACCTCAAGCCCCAAAACCTGCTCATCAACGAGAGAGGAGAGCTCAAGCTGGCCGACTTTGGTACCCTGGCCTCCCCCTTTTTCCCAGTGATCGCCCCGCCTTACCCTTTCAGACTCCCCCTTCCTCATGACCGCCTTATCTCAGTCCCCTTCAGCTTCTACAGGCTTTGCTTAGGACACCCTCAGTCCCAGCTGTGCTCTCCCCGAGGCTGCCCGGGACCTCCTCAATTCCAGCTGCCCCTTCTCTCAACCTACCAGGCCTGGCCCGGGCCAAGTCAATTCCAACGAAGACCTACTCCAATGAGGTGGTGACACTGTGGTACCGGCCCCCCGACATCCTGCTTGGGTCCACGGACTACTCTACCCAGATTGACATGTGGTGAGGACAGGTGGAAGTGTGGCAGGAGCCATGTGGTGAAGCGGGTGGCTTGGTCACAATGGCCAGCCAGCCAACTGCCTCTCTATTCACTGTGCCCTCCCTGCCTAGGGGTGTGGGCTGCATCTTCTATGAGATGGCCACAGGCCGGCCCCTCTTCCCAGGCTCCACGGTGGAGGAACAGCTGCATTTCATCTTCCGTATCTTAGGTGAGGAGGAACGAGCCCTAGGAACTGTGGGGACATTTAGGGATGCCCTGTGGATGCTTAGGGTAATTCTCCTTCCCTGCCAGGAACCCCAACTGAGGAGACGTGGCCAGGCATTCTGTCCAACGAAGAATTTAAGACATACAACTACCCCAAGTATCGAGCCGAGGCCCTTTTGAGCCATGCACCCCGGTGAGGCTGGTGGGTGGGAGGGTAGGTGGGTGTTAGGGGCCGGAGTGCCCAAACTCAACTTAAAGCAGATCCTCTTGTCCTTACGGTAGACTTGACAGCGACGGGGCTGACCTCCTCACTAAGCTGCTGCAGGTGAGACCACCCTCCCGGACCAGCCTTGGGGGCTAGGGGATTCTAGGTATAGGGGGACAGGGAGCTCCCGGGGTACGGTCTGGGATGGGGCAAAAGAGAGGTCTACTTGTTGAAGGGGTCAATACACCCCCCCCCCACCCCCCCGACCCCTGCCTGTCCTCCCACTCAGTTTGAAGGTCGCAATCGGATCTCCGCAGAGGATGCCATGAAACATCCATTCTTCCTCAGTCTGGGAGAGCGGATCCACAAACTTCCTGACAGTGAGTGCAGCTGGCGGGACCTGTGGGGAACAGGATGCTGGGTGGGCTGTGCGGGGCACACCCTTGTTCACATATGACATGTTATGTGTATTACAAGTTATTTAGTTTTCAGTTCCTTTTTACCTTTCACGGGAATTTTCTAACATACGTGAAAATAGACGTAACATCGTTTCTCTCTCTCTTTTTTTTTTTTTTTTTTTTTTAAAGCAAACATTTCCTTGTAAAACATATACCGAGAAATGCACAGGTCACGAGTATACGGCATAGTGAATTTTTAGAAACTAACCACACCCATGTAACTGGCATACAGGTCAAGAAATAGGATGAGAGAAGCTCCCCCGAAGTGCCCTCTTATTTCCTTTAGTTATTCCCAGCCCCTTGCCAAGGGTTACTACTAGTTTGACTTCTCACAGCATAGGTAAGTCTTCCCCATCCTTGTACTGTACAGGAACAGAATCACACGTGGTGTTCTCCTTTTATACCTGATTAAAAAACTTTTTCATATGGACACTTTAAAATTATATATGTTTAGGGGCGCCTGGCTGGCTCAGTCGGTGGAGTATGGGACTCTTGATCTTGGCATTGTGAGTTTGAGTCCCACGTTGGGTGTAGAGGTTACTTTAAAAAATAAATACATAGGGGCACCTCAGTGGCCCAGGGATTGTCTCCCTCCTTCTCTCTCTGCCCCTTCCTCCACTCGGTCGTGCGCGCTGTCAATAATAAGTAATTATTAAATAAATAAAATTAGACCCAATAACAAGTCCCTAAGCACTCTAGCAGGTCATCAACTCGTGGCCAATCTGGTTTTGTTTTGTTTTTTAATGCTTATTTATTTTTGAGAGAGAGCGCGCAAGCAGGGCAGGGGCACAGAGAGGGGGACAGAGGATCCGAAGTGGGCTCTGTGCTGACAGCAGCGAGCCTGATGGGGGGCTCGAACTCACGAACCGTGCAATCATGACCTGAACCAAAGTCGGACGCTTGACTGAGTGAGTCACCTGGGCCAATCTGGTTTTATCTGTATTCCCTCTGATTATTTTGAATCAAATCCTGGATATATCATTCACCTATAAATTTCAGCATGTATCTTTAAGAGGTTTTTTAATAACTATCATTATCCTACCTTCAAAATGTTGGCCCACTGCCTGAATCTCCCCACTGGATTCATCTAAACCAAATCCCAAACACCATCCATCACCTAGACTCAACAGATGGTAATTGCAATACCATTATCACACTCGACAGAATTACTGACTTCTTCGTGTAATAGCCCATATTCCATTTTCTCTAGTTGTAGCTGGTTTGTGTGTAAGGATTATATGACAGATGAGAAAGTCAAACTTCTCAAAGACAAGACAGCTTTTTGTAATTCCCCCAATGGGGCCATGTGGGAGGTGGTCCTTGGCTGGCCCCATGGGTCATTTCCCACTGTCTGTCCTCCACCCACAGCTACTTCCATATTTGCACTAAAGGAGATCCAGCTACAAAAGGAGGCCGGCCTTCGGTCTTCGTCAATGCCTGACTCAGGTAGGTGTGGCCCTTGCCCTCTTCCCCGCCCTGGCCACCTACCTGCTTACCCACCAACAGCCATCCGCTCTGCTTTCCCCTGCAGGCAGGCCAGCTTTCCGCGTGGTGGACACCGAGTTCTAAGCCAGAGACCGAGGCCCCAGCAGGCAGCAGCTGGAGGGATGCCACTCCCCCTCACAGGGCAGCCCCCAACTGTATCCTCCTTGCTTGCTGCCTGCCTACCTGCCTGACTCATGCTCGCCTGCCCACATGTCCCCTGCTGCCTGTCCAAACACCCGACCATTGGCCTGTCAACCCACCCATTGGCCTGTCTGCTGGGTGCTAACAAAGCTCTCATCGCTCCTTCGCCTGGTTTGTCTGTCTGTCTGTATGTCTGTCTCTCTCTGTCTCGGTAGTTGCCGGCGGACAGCATGGCCGTGTCAGCCTCCCACACCGAGGCCAGGCCTATCCCCCTTCCCATCATCCCCTCCCCCAGGACCACTACCCCATGGCCAGCCAGGGGTCCGGAGCTAGCCCAGGCTGGGGATCTCGACTCAGACAAGACGTGACAATGCCTTGGGTCTGAGGCTTCCCCTGCCTGCTTTCCTGCCTGCCCCACCTGCCTCATGTTGTGTGGGCCTTTTTTTGTTTGTTTCATTCATTGTTGTTTTTTAATTATTTTAAATGAGGTTTTCATTTTTTAAATGCAATATCTCTGTATACAGAATGGCTGGGCCCCACCCCCTGCGTGTGGCCCTCCCACAGTATTTTGTGCAATGAAGCCCCGCTCCCAGCCTTTCCAAGGCAGGGACACAGCCCTATTTGGAACCCTGACCATCACCAGACCCTGGGGTCGGCTAAGGGAAAGCATGCCTCGACCATTCGCCTTCCTACCCCCCGCCTGCCATCCTCAGCTGCAGGGGGACCTGGGGACTACTGGAGACTCTCTGGGAGGTGGACGAGGTGGGGGGGCCCCCACACTTTCCTCCTACAGTCCCATAGCTGGGGCCTCCTTCCTTCTCAGGGTCTCCCTAGCCCAACCCTCCTGCCCCCATCCCACTCGGTGCTGTTGAGTAGGGGCCCTGCCAGGAACTGACCAACTCTTCAAGGAGCCATAGTGTATATATGTGCACAAGCAGGGGCAGAGGGGCGCATGGGGGTCTGTGCCCAAGCGTTAGCCCCTAACCCCTGGGGAGGGTGAGGCAGGGCAGGGGCAGTCTCTGGGGTCAGTCTCAGATGGGTGGTTACCTCCCCGTCCTCCACTCTAAACCCTGGGGCCCTCAAATGGGGTGGGAGGGCTGGGGTGGGGGCCCTCCTAGTGGGGTTTGGAGGGTTGGGTTCCTGAATGCACCATAATCGCTGTATGAAATATTAAAAAGTCTAAAGTGAAAAACCTGATTGCAAGTCCCTGCAAGGGTGGGGGTGGGCTCAGTCCAAGGTGAGTCCTGGGACTTTGGAGAATTCATACCTCGCCAGGGACATGTCACGACTATGGAAGGCATTGGAGGGGCTGCACATGCAATAGTAGAACGTCAAGTTGAAACAGGGCAGGCTGAATAGAGGGTGAACTAAGAAGCAGAGGGAAGAGTGAGATTTACCCAAGAATATGAGGAAGCCAGATAGATGGGAGACCGGTGTATGTAGAGAGGCTGTTTGTTTGAAAGACTTGCAAGGCGCCATACAACCGGGGGGTGGGGAGGTGAGGCAGGCCCAGTATGACCACCATGCGTCAGACCTGGACACCATGAGGCAGGCCAGTTGGAGAGGGAATATGAGAGGAGGGTAGATTTTGGACTGCTGAGTAGGTAGGGGGATCTTAATACATGGGTCAAAGTCAGGATTGGGGCCATCGGTGGATGGATGGAGCTGGAAGTTTGGATTGTTGGTGTCCAGGAAGTAACAAACCATGGGCATGGGTGAGAGAACCCGAGAAAGATGCAATGGCTTGTGAGAGACCAGAGGTCAAATGGCACCGTGGGACTTGGCCTCAAGTGTGAGGATAGTTGCGGCTTTGATTTTCTCCATCCTTGGAGCTCCAGCCTCTGTCCCAACCTCTGGGCACAGCCAAGGATAGACTGCAAGCAGAAGAGAGGAGCATGGGCAGGGCCAGGCAAATACTGCAGAGAATAAGCCTAACTAAGGCTGGTTACTGAAGTTCAGCAGTGGTGGCCTAAGGATCATTCCACTGTGTCCCTGTAAGCACTTTGGTGAGCTCTCCGCTTGCAGCCTTACAACTGTAAGGGTTCTCCATGTTCCCAGAGATGGGGAAGCAAGCAAGGAAAACAGGACACCCTCCCTGTTTCCTTGTAACAGAGCTGAACCTTCCACGAGCCCCTCAGCAGGCTTCCTGTGCCATTCTGTGGCTAGAATAAGATGATATGGTCACCTCTGGCAACAAGGGAGGCTGGGAAGATGAGGGCCTTGCGAAAGACAGGATTGCCAGGCCAAACTTAGAAGGACTAGAATTCACCCAACTGCTCTGGGAAGTGGTAGGGTCATTGGTGTGTGCAGAGGTGGTTGGCCTTTGGAAACCAAACGGTCTAGGCCTGGGGAGGGAGGCCTCTTGTTGGATTGTAGGAAGGGCAGGCTACCTGGTAAATGCGGTGGGGTGGGGTGGTCTGTAGAGGGGCAACGAGGAGAGGAGAGGCAGTTCAGAGAATCTGACAAGATTCAGCTAGGCTTGAAGAGCAGCTACTTGCCAAGTGCCGGACCCAACTCCATGCCATTTTAGAGACACCCCCCACCCCCCAGGTGAAAGGGTTGCTCCCTTTTCTCGCTCAGTTTGCACAACTGAGTTGCAAACCCTCATCTGTGCCAGGTCTGGGCTAGGGGCTGGAATCACAGTAATAAAGACACAATCCCTGCCCTGTAGAGGTTAACCGACAATAGAGGTGAATTGTGATGTGTATGGGTGGGTGGGGGTTGCAATTGTGCAGGAGGAGGGTGTTCTGGACATGCCAGACCCAGTGAGCTATGTGCAGCAACCTAGAGGTGGGGGGGGGAGGCGAGCTGTGGTCTTGGTTGTGGGAATGAATGATAATAAGGAAGTCGCTGAACCAGAGCCAGAATCATGAGCTTGTCTTGGGGAGTTTGTGGGATGGCCAGGTGGAGACAGCCAGTAGGCAGGCAGATGCAGGGAGCCAGAGAGTGAAATATTAAAGTTATCTAGAGGTAGGGCTGGGAGCCCTAGCAGATGCCAGAGCCTAGTGCAGTGGTTCTCAACCAGAGATCATCTCCACCCCCCAGGGAACACTGGCAATCTCTGGAGACACTTTTGGGGATGAGACAAATTAGGGGATGATACTGCTATCCAGTGGGTAGAGGGCAAGGATGCAACTAATGCTTCCTTGTACAATGCTTCCTACAACAGAGAAATGTCAATAGTGCCTAGATCGAGAAGTCCCTGGCCTGGTGCAAAGGTTCTAAACTTTGTGGTCACGATTCCTTTATAGCCTTAAAAACTGAAGACCTCTAAAGAGCTTTTGCTTATATAGCCTCTGAGGATATTCCACCGCACACGCAAGAGAGAACAACAATGAAGTACTGTGAAAATTGTTTTGACTTTGTGAACCCCCTGAGAAGGTCTCCTGAACCAGCAGGAAGCCTAGAACCACAGGTTGAGAATCTCTGGCCTGGTGTTTAAGATCATAGCTGAGTTTGAACTACAGCTCAGCAGTTTACTACCTGGGGCAAAATGAATTAACATTTCCAGTCCTCAGCTTGACCCATTGATGCCCATAGGGGACAGTGATATTTATCTGTTGCCTAACGCTACTATTTACCGTGCAATAAAGCACTTAAACAGGGCCAACTATCATTAGTTATCATTGCCATAACGCCAACAAATACACTGAGCCTGAGGCTGACTTGCCTTCAACACGTTTGTCTAGAGAATAAATCTGGTTCAGGCAGGGAAGCGGCCCTCAGGCCTGGGTGGTGACCTTTTTTTTTGCACTAGGTGGCCCGCAGGCCTGGGTGGTGACCTTTTTTGCATTAGGTTTTGATGGACGGGAAGAGTAGTGCAATGAAAGAAGGGCATTCTGGTCAGGATAAAAAAAACTCTCAGGGTAGGGGCCGCGGTCCCCAGCAGAGCACGGGACCGAGAAAGCCTGGCACCTTTGCGCCCCTAAGTACTCCCCAAAATGTCCTCGTTCATATCGGGGACCTCTGCCTCCACCTTTCCACACAACCTTTTGCCCCGACTCAACATGGCGTTAGAATCCTACAAGACACCTTTGTCTTTATTAGTTCCCAACTGGAGGTTTTACCCCGCCTATTGGCCGCAGAGGTCACCGCCCACTCAGTCCCGATGCCCGCCTAGCCACTCCACGCGTCCGAGCACGGGGTCCCTTTCCAAGATGGCAGTAGACCCCCGGCTATTTGGGGGGCTCTGTTTCCGTTTCCGGGACCAGAATCCGGAAGTGGCATTTGAGGGGCCTCTTCCTATCTCCAGCTGCGGTGGTTGGGAGAGGAGGGCGAACGGTGATGGCGGCGGTCGCAGCGAATGTAGCGGCTGCGGCCGAGGACCAAGAGCCACAACACGAAGCAGTGCCGGGCCTGGAGAGCCAGTGGCTCCAGATCGAGAATAAGGAGAGTGGGCGAGATCGTCCACTGCGGGCCGGGGAAAGCTGGTGAGGCAGGGCTGCAAGCGGAGCCTCCGCAGAAGGGACGGTGGGGGGCGTTGGCGGCGGTGGGGGACGTGGCGAATAATTGCCATGGGGGCGGGGAAGTGCCTGAGAGTGGATCGCCTTGTCTGGGAAAGAGGCGGGGCCTGCACGGTGGCGCCTGAGGCCTGAGAACAGGAGAGGGTTTGTTGTGGGGCGGCAGGGGAGGGGCCTGAGAGGAAACGGCCATGGGGGTGGAGCCGGGCCTGCGAGGTGGAACTCGGAACCTGGGAAGGGGGCGGTGTTGGCGGGGGCCTGGGGGGGTGTGGTCTCCGTGGCTTAAAGTAGCTTCTGGCGGCTGGGGCGGCCTGCGGTTTTTTGGCGGCGTCTGAGAGCTAGGCAGAGCGGGTGACGTCAGGCAGGAGAGCGGAATCCAAACCTTAGGGCTGTGGGCGGAGGGAAGAAAGTCGGAGCCTGCGCGGTGAGGGAGCTGGCGCCTGGGAACGAGGCTTGTGACGTGGGCCGAGGGGCGTGTCCTGAGGCCGAGGAAAGACTGCAGAGGGGAGGTGGTGCCTGTGAAGCAGAAAATGGCGCCTGCGAATGAGCAAAGTTTGTGACGCGGCGAGGTTTTTGCCTCTGGCCGAGGCCCTCTTCCCAGGACGGGAGAAAGTGCAGGTGATTGGCACGGGAGGGGCCTTCGATGTTACATTTGTTTTCTGTCTTAGTACTGTCTTGTTTTTGTAATCCAGAGAAATAGCTATTTAGAAAAATGTCTATGCGTTATCTTGATAAACCGGTTTGTTGTACTGATTTCTTGGCTAACCAGTGCATGTAATGTACTGTTTCTGGGTTTAATTTCTTGCTCGCCGAGTTGCATCTCATTTGTTAAATTGTGAAATACGTAAGACCTAAAACGGTTGCAGAAAGCGTTTACGTAGCCCAGATTGATGGACATTCTGTAAAAGTAAACGGCCTGTGGTCCTAAAAAATTTCAAGGTCGTGAAAGACAAAGGATGAAGAACTGTTCCAGATTGAAGGAATTAATGGGATTTAAAGAGTCATGATAACTAAATGCAACGTGTGATCCTGGATTGGATCCCGGAGCAGAAAAAATAAATTACTCAGAAATCAGGGGGTTTTTTTCCTCATAAAATTAATTTTCTCTTTTTTACTGTAAAAGATGTTAATGGGAAAATTGGTGAAATTTGACTGAGGTTTGCAGATTAGCTATTAGTACTGATCATTTCTTGCTTTGGATGATTGTATTGTGGTTATGAAAGGGAGTATCTTTTTTTTTTTTTTTTAAGGGCATACGTATCGAAATATTTATGGATAATGAACCATCGTGTAAGCCGTTTACTCGCAAAGGCTGGGAAAAAACTAGTGTATGTAAAGATGTATTTAAAGAAACAATGATCGGGCAAATGGTGAAAATGTTACATTTGGGGAATCTGGATGAAGGGCATATGGGAATTCTCTATAAAAACTGTTTTTGCATTTTTTTCTCAAGTCTGTTTCAAAGTAAAAAAAAATAGAGAATAATAAAACAAAAATTTGTGAATTCACTATTCAGATTAAGATTCAGACCGTTACCTTAAGAAATCCTGTGCCCTTCCCAGATGAAAATCCCCCTTCCTGTGCCACGGGAAACTATTATCGTAAATTTTTAAATTTGTCAACGTTTTCCACTTCTGTATGCACTCCTAAATCGTATTTGTGGTCTAAGCTTTTATTTTAGGAGGATATATATGAAATCGTACTGGATGCGTACCTTGTGCCCTTCGCATCATATCAGGTGGTATATGGTATCCACATGACGTCATTGGTGACGTTAGCCTTGATCATTCGGTGAAGGTGGTCTCTGCCTTGTTTGTTCGCTGTGAAGGAACTATTTTTCTCTTTCCGTACACAGTAATTCTTTTAAAAACCTTTTTATGCCCATCTATTCCTCAAAAACGTTTCAGTAGCTTCCCCTCTCCTGCAGTGTAAATGCAGAAATTCTTACAGTGACTTGCAGCGAGGCTGGTCCCCAGCTCTGATTGCTTTTCTGATTTCGCTTCTGATTCCTGCCCCCCCCCACCCCCTCACTCTCTCCATCCGGCCATATTGGATATTCCTCAAACATCGCAAGCATGGTCACACCTGAGGGTTTGTCTAAGTGAGGTTTGCTCATTTTGCAGAGTTCTTTAATCACAGTGCTAGTGAATGTATATCCCTGTTGCTGGAGAGTACAGAGACAAGTTGAGATTCCCCAAATAGAGAATACGAAATCTTTTTTTTCTTAACCCTTACGCTATAGCTCTCCAGCAAGGAAAAGCCTCATTTCATCCTGAGAATAAACAATAACTAGAATGTTTTTTATAGTTCATTTGGATGTATTCAGAAAGGCGTGGGGACTTTGGTTCCTGCTGCATCCTGCCTTTACAGCCTCCTTCTGACAGTACCCTTTAAATTCCACCCCCCCCCCATGTGTGGGTTTCCTTTTGGGGTGTTGAAAATGTTTTGGAACTAGGTAGAGGTGTGGCTGGACAATAGTGTGTATGTACTAAATGCCACTGAACTGATCACTTGAAAATGGTTAATTTTATGTGGATTTTAAAAATTACATCCTGTCCATAAAAAAAAATTACCCCCCACCAAATGGTGGTTCAGTATTGAAGCCAGTTTATCTCTGCTATTGTGGCTGATATCATGAAGCATTTTTCCTTAACTCCATTTTTTAAATGTTTATCTACTTAGGTAAGAGCAAAGCATCTCAAAGTTCTTTAATGTGCCATTCATTTTACAGAGATTTGCTGTAGTGGTCAGGAAATTTATGTGTAAAGCATTTCAAAGTCATGGACTAATCCCCAAATCATATATCTAATACCATTATTAATATTTTGTGCCTTTTTGTCAGCTGGCAGATCTGGGCAAGGGCAATTAATTAATTTGGCTATCTGAACCGATTTGATTTCTCCATAGAAACTTATATTCTAAGAGTAAATTCAAATTTATGATCGTATAGCTTCCTTGGCAAATTCCAACTTTTCTTTTTGAGGACGAACCATCTGCAAACATAATTAAATCAGGGAGAGCTGAGAGGTGTGGGTAGTCTAACAGTTAAGCAGGCAAGGAATGGGCTCTTTGTTCAGGTAAAGGAAGGAGTGTGGCTGGGTTGAGTGTTGCGGAATGGATAGTGATGTGTGAAGGGCAAGTAATAGTGTTCTGTTAGAGGTTAAGGACTTAGCCTAGAAATGTTGAGGGTTTTCTGTCAATGGACAAGTCTGCACGGCCCAAGGGGCCATTAAGTTTAATGAAGACCCTCGAACTAGATCAGTGCTTCTTCACACGTTTGGTTGGTGATTGCTGCTATAGCTCTTAAACAATGTGGCTGTGCCTTGACTTCTGGAGCTAATGAAAGACTGAAATAAACAATAGGCCTCTGGTAATTCCCTTTTCATTGAGTCCATGCCTCTAGTACTTGTTCAGACTTTTCATGAACCAGGGGGAAAGGGTTTGTGCATTTACAATCCTGGAGTGGCGAATCTTTTGGTAGACAGTTACTGTACCAGTCTTTGTTGCTTGAACAGGAGTATGCTTTTTAGCTTGAAAAGTATGCAGTTATCAAAAGATATGTATATTAGCGTGCCTAACTATAATTAACATAATTATAAGCTAGGAAGATATATTTTTCGATTTGTCGTTTTTAAAAATACTCTTTGCTGAAGAGTACACTTATCATCATGAGCACTGAGTCGTATAGAATTGTTGAATCACCGTATTGTACACCTGAAACTTATATAATGCTGTATGTTAACTATACTAGAATTAAAATAACAAACTTAATAAAATTTAAAAAATACTAAGTTTGGAAAATGAAAGAACTTTTATAAAAATGTTAGGGTCATTGAAACTTGGAGAATTTTAATTAAACCTAATTATACCTGTTGTCATTCCTTTCATAGGGCAAAGGAGCAAATCTTTGTGTTGTGTCCCAGAGACAGTTTAGCCATAAAAGAACATTTTAACATTATTATTCTGAATTTGGCAAAGACAAATCAAGAATAGTTGTTAGAAAAGAAAAGATATAAATTGAAGTAAGGACAAAAAAAATACTTAGAGTCAACTTTGTAAAAACTGCAGTGATAAGTAACAAAGATTATTAGAAGCTTAACGTTTTTTTAAGTAAGGGATCTCTTCTAAAAATGAGCTAAAGTATTTTTTAAATGAGTTAAGAGAATGTCAGAATACACCAAGAGTTAATAATTTGGTGATACAAAAGGAACTTCTAATCTGGGCATAAAATAATGTCATTTTACAGGGGCGCCTGAGTGGCTCAGTCAGTTAAGCACCTGACTCTTGGTTTCGGCTCAGGTCATGATCTCACGGTTCATGAGTTTGAGCCCCGCATCGGACTCCGCGTTGCCATTGTAGAGCCTGCGTGGGAGTCTCTGCCCCTCCCCCCCAGGATAGATAAAATAAAAGTTTTAATTTAAAAAAGGGTCATTTTACAGAAAAGGCCCAAATTCTAATTTTTCTCCTTTGGTATGTCATTCATGTAACAGCGTGTGGTTAAAGGATTAATTTATATGCCTTTATGTACATCTATTTAGGCTTGCACAGACACATAAATAATAAACTTAGAACAACGTAGTATTACATTTCTCATCTGCATAAGAAAGCTTTTAATAAACAGGTAGGAAATCCTCTCTTAACTTATATCCATATTTTTTTGAGAGCGAGCACAAGCAGGGGCGAGGGAGGGGGAGAGAGAGAATCTTAAGCAGGCTCCATGCTCAGGGCAAAGCCCGACTTTGGGTTCCATCTCACGACCCAGAGATTGCCACCTGAGCCGAAATCAAGAGTCTGACGCTTAACCGACGGAGCCACCCAGGCGTCCCTCTCTGTGTAATTATTGTATCTAGTGTAATTAACCTGTTAGGTAAATTGCTATCTTAACCAAAATGACTAATTTCCTTTTCTCCAGACACGAGAAAACCAGAGGACAGAAAATACTGTTTCGTAACTAAATTTTTTCCCATAAGCATCTATTTCATAATCACTTCAAAAAATTTGAAGAAACACAAATAAATGTGACTTTAGCAAGATGGGTTGTATTTCTAGATACTAGCGACACGAAATTAGAGAATTGAAATTTCCAACACGTATAGCATCCTCCTGAATCCACTACCTAGGGGTGAATATAACATTGTGGGTGCCTTCCCATCAGACAGTGGCAACTCTGTCATGACTGCCATCTGGGCTGACAGATTATGAGGCATCCCAGTTTCAGAGATGTTAAACATTTGTAAAGTGTCCTTGAATTGAAGAAGCGAGATAGTCTTATTTTGTTAAAATTGGCATAAAGCTTCGGTCTTCTGTGAAACCTTTAGAAATCCAGGATGTTGTCAGGTATGGGGGTTTTGCTTACCACTGCAGAGTGATTTTTTTTAATAGAAGTATAGTTGGTACACAGTGTTATGTTAGTTTCAGGTGTATGCACAGAGCGATTTTAATGTTAATTCTCCTTAAAGAGCTCTTAAAGAACAGTCAAGGGGTGCCTCCCTTTGCATGGATCTTTTCCAAAGAAATTAACCTCATAGACCGTCTGTGGAGGCAGTGAAAGCCACGGGGGGGGGGGGGGGGTTGGGGGGCGGCGGGTTTACAGGTATGAGTGGTGGAGGGGTAGGGCCAGTGATGGGGTATTCCAGAATAGCAGTGGGAGGTTTGTGGCATGAGCCACTGGGGCGGGGGTGGGGGGTGCGCGTTCCTGGCATGAGTGAGATGTGCAGGTCTGTGGGGGTCGGTGTAGCAAAAACAATGAAATCGCACAGAAATGTGTGCCTATTCAGGTGACTTGTGACCATTGCAAGGTTTTGCTAGCCCTCCATTTTCCCACCTCCCTCATCCTTTCATAAGCGCAGGAAAGTTGCCATTTTAAAGAATCCCGTGTATAGGGTTAAATTGCTGGAAAATGAATCAATACAGTGTTAGATGTTTTTCATCAATTTTGTAATATTTTAAAAAGTGCCTATTTGAGACAGCCTTTTTAATGTGTCAAAAATCCCATAGCAGCGTGGGTTTGTGGGTGAGCGTGGGACCAGGGTTGTGTGTCAGTGTATGTAAGCTTTGAGGTCCAAGCCCTGGGGTCGGAACAGTTAACTGCTAAACATTCAGTTAGCATTTACTCTAGGTTGTCTTTTCCAGACTTGAGAATCGCTCATGACATTTTACACAGGCAGGCTTCAGCAGTCCTAAATGTTTATCATAGGTGTAGAGTGATATAACAGTTTCTCTTTTAAAAAGAGAGCTGGCCCAGCTGTACACTTACCACAATTTTTAAAAAAGGACGAGCTAGTCACTGTAAGCTTAGAAATCTATTACAGCGGTGCCTGGGTGGCTCGGTCAGTTAAGTACCAGACTTTGGCTCAGGTCATGATCTTGCAGTTTGTGAGTTCAAGCCCCACTTCGGACTCTACAGTCAGTGCTGTGCCCGCTTTGGATCCTCTCTTTCCCCCCCCCCCCCCGCCCCTCCCCTGCTTGTGCACTCGCTCTCGCTCTCTCTCTCAAAAATAAATAAACGTTAAAACAAAGAAATCTATTATAAAGCCAAAATAAATCCTAAACACAAAAATGATGAAAAATGGTGATATGTAGTTTTTGAAGGAAAACCTGATTCTTTTAGCATTTTAGATTCTTCTTAATTTCTGAGCAGGTTTCCAGAATTTAGTGATTATTTCTTATCCTCTATTTATCTGTCCTTTACAAACACTCCACACTTAATGAATGGCTAAAGCCTTATAAAATTAGCTGTAAATAACATAATTTTCAGCCTAATTATTCTATAATAAAACCTCATATTTCCTGGCACTGAGTATGGATTTGTGGTTTGTTTTGGGTTTTGCCCTTTTCTGTTTTTTTTTTTTAATTAATTAATTGATTTATTTATTTATTTTTGCCCTTTTCTGTTTTTAATGGAATCTTTTAGTATCCTAAGCAGGTAGGTAATCTATCCAAATCTGGGTTTCACTGAATAAATTTTGCTTCTAATTATTTTTATATGATGGTGAAACTTTTATCTTTCATGTTGAATTTTGGGAGGAATTTCCTTTTTCTGTTGAGATAGAATCAACACACGACGTATCAGTTGTAGGTGTATGTGAAACTTGGCATCTTGACTTCCGGTGTGTTGATCTTTCTGGTCTAATATCCATGGGACCTGGTACCGCTAAGCCCGGGGTAAACGTGCATCACTCGTGTTCCGTGTCTTGTGCAGGTTCCTCGTGGAGCAGCACTGGTACAAGCAGTGGGAAGTGTATGTGCAGGGAGGAGACCAGGACTCCACCGCCTTCCCTGGCTGCATCAACAATGCTGACCTCTTTGAAGGTACCAGGCCCCTCCCTCCTCCCTCCCCCCTGCAGCCCAGCCCTGGGCTGGGAAACAAGAGTTTCTTGTCCCCTCTGTCCCTGCCAATAATCAGAAAACTCTCCGTCTGAGGGACGTCACTGGTGAGATGGCCAGAGTGACTTACCACTTTCCTTCCCTGATTCTTCCTTTGCCGCCTCCCCCTGACACCCCGCCCCCTGCAGACCAGGTAAACTGGCGCCTCAAGAGGGGACTAGTGGAAAGTGAGGACTATGTGCTGCTCCCAGCGGCTGCTTGGCATTGCCTGGTCAACTGGTATGGTCTAGAGCATGGCCAGCCCCCCATTGAACGCAAGGTACGGCGGATGGGGAGGTGCTCAGGGGAGATTCTTGGGGGTCAGGGTAGGAGAAAGTCCTTGTAGACCCAAGAGGGGTCTAGACCCGTGTGTGTATGTGTGTGTGTGTGTGTGTGTGTGCGTGTGTCTGCGCGTGTGCGCGCGCACGCGCTGTGTGGATACACCTTGTCTGCACTCCTCTGCCCTCAGGTATCTCAGTGTGTCCCAAGTGTGCACTCGTCTGTTGGGCGCGCTCCTCCCATCTCCGAGGTCACCGTGCCTGTGTCTGTGTGTGTGTGCTGTGTGGGGACACCTGTGTCTGCACCTTTCCACCTTCCAGGTCGTGGAGCTGCTCGGCGTCCAGAAGATCGAGGTGTATCCAGTAGAACTGCTGCTTGTCCGGCACAGTGATATGGACACACCTTACACGGCTCAATTCAGCCATACAGATTCCGTTGGTGAGTCTGAGGGCTGCGGCGTGAGTGGGCGTGCCCACAGGTCAGGGATCTAAGAATGCGTGGGGTTTGGCTGTGACAGACTGAGAAGGCATTGGTCAGACTTCGGAGGACCAAGAAGGTATCCGTCAAGTTGGGCAGAGGCCCTGAGCGAGTGCCCTGGAGTCCTCAGGGTATGCGAGCCGCGTCCCAGTGACTTAGATGGTACGCCAGATGATACTGGCTGGGGGTCTCAAGTCCTGAGTGTGGATCAGTCATTTGGAGACCCCTCGAGGACACAAGGTATTGACCGAGTGTGCAGGGTCTGTGAGGAGGAGTCAGGGTGTAATGCTGTGATGGGTCATTCGGGGTTCCAGGAAGACCTCGAACGTGCTCCATTACCCTCCACAGACCTAGTTTTGCGCACCGCCCGAGAGCAATTTCTGGTGAATCCCCAGGAAGAGACAAGGCTGTGGATCAAGAACGCGGAGGGCTCTTTTGAGAGGTTGTGCAACACCCGCGTCACACTGCTCGAGGCTGCCCTCCAGACTGGGCAGGTAAGGGTGGGGAGGGCCTTTCTGCTCACCGGCAGTGCTCGGGTTGGGGCAAGTGAGGGCTCGGTGCCCGCAGGCCCTCCGTGAAGGCCTGTCCTGCTTTTCTTTCTCTTTCTCTTTCTCAACCCAGTTGATCATCATGGAGACCCGAAACAAGGACGGCACTTGGCCCAGTGCCCAGCAACAGGCTGTGTAAGCCCAGCGCGGGGTCTGGCCCGGGGTGGGGTCCCACAGCAGGTAGAATGGCTGAGCTCATGAGCCCATTTCACCTGCACGTCATTGGCCCTCGGCTGATAAGAGATTCTCACCCACCCCAGGAGCACTGCGTCGGAGGAGGATGAAGAATTCCAGGGCCAGCCAGGCATCTGTGGTCTCACCAACCTGGGCAACACGTGCTTCATGAACTCGGCCCTGCAGGTTGGGCGGTTAGGCCTGTGTCTGGCAGAGCCCCAGGGGTGGGCTGCAAGTGACCAGGATTTGGCGGGGGGGGGGGGGGGGGGCTGCAGGGCAATGGGTCAGGTTGCAAGCTGGGGCCCCACAAGTCTGACTTGACGTGCCCACAGCCCTTCCCCAAGCATTAGTACCCTCTCCCTCCGCTGGCCCCTACTTTGCTGGATCTTCCCTCCTTTGTTGCCATATTCTTCCCTCTTGAAATGCTTCTACCTTCTCTTCCTCACCTCCCTGGCCCTTCTCTCTCCTTCCTCCTCTCTTCCTTCTCTCTGTCTCCACCGTGGTCACTCCTCCCTCCTTTCCTCTGCCTCTTTCTCCCGGGCCCTGTGTCCTACAGTGCCTCAGCAACGTGCCGCAGCTCACCGACTACTTCCTCAAAAACCGCTACCTGGAGGAACTCAACTTCTGCAACCCACTGGGCATGAAGGGGGAGATCGCAGAGGCCTACGCAGACCTGGTGAAGCAGGCCTGGTCCGGCCACCACCGGTCCATCGTGCCCCATGTGTTCAAGGTGTGACTCGGCCCCAGGCTGCCCCTGTCCGCCCCCCCAACCCCCGCTCCTGACTCTCTCTCGCTCTGACGGCCCTGCCCCATCTTCTCAGACCAAGGTCGGCCACTTCGCGTCCCAGTTTCTGGGCTACCAGCAGCATGACTCACAGGAGCTGCTGTCATTCCTCCTGGATGGGCTGCATGAGGACCTCAATCGTGTCAAGAAGAAGGAATATGTGGAGCTGTGCGACGCGGCTGGCCGGCCAGATCAGGTAGGCAGTCGTCAGAGACCCCCATCCTGAGAGCCCCGTTAAAACCTCCAGGGCCTCTGCTTCAGGGATTCTCTGGCCTCCCTGGGGTATCCCACCCCCCACTTGACCTCCTCTCCATGCCCATTCCCAGCCTTGGCTCCAGCCCAGAGTTAAATAAGCCTATATAAGCCGCAGCCTGACTGGGCACAGCCTCCAGATAGCTCTAGCTGTAACTCTGTCTCTGGACTTCGCCATGGTGCTAACCTTGACCTCACCCACATGCACATCCACCCCAAACTATGGTTTCCCCTGCCCCGGGCAAGCCTTGCCACCCTCCATGACACTGTCAACAGGAGGTGGCTCAGGAGGCCTGGCAGAACCACAAACGGCGGAACGATTCTGTGATTGTGGACACCTTCCACGGTCTCTTCAAGTCCACGCTGGTGTGCCCCGATTGTGGCAATGTGTCTGTGACCTTCGACCCCTTCTGCTACCTCAGTGTCCCTCTGCCTGTCAGCCACAAGAGGGTCATGGAGGTCTTCTTTGTCTCCATGGACCCTCGCCGCAAGCCAGAGCAGGTACGGGGTAATGGTGATGCGGGGACATAACGGGCCGAGTAGCCAGTTTGTTTGATGACCCCGCCACACCTTGACGCTGCCCTCACTAACTCCCCACACGCCTTTCTGCTCTTTTGTGGCTACCGTTTCTCCTTCAGCACCGGCTCGTGGTCCCCAAGAAAGGCAAGATCTCGGATCTGTGTGTGGCTCTGGCCAAACACACCGGCGTGTCGCCAGAAAGGGTGAGGCTCTGCAGGCGCAGGGAGGGTGGGATTTAGGGGCAGGGAGGTGAGGGCCTGGGATGACCTTGTCGGCTGCCCGGCCTCCTGTCTGCATTTCCATTCCCAGATGATGGTGGCCGATGTCTTCAGTCACCGTTTCTATAAGATCTACCAGCTGGAGGAGTCTCTGAGCAGCATCTTGGACCGAGATGATATCTTCATGTGAGTGAGGGCACCAGGGGAGCTAGGGGTTCCCCAGGAATCTCCTCTTTAACCAACTTCCCTGTCCTCCATTGGCCTGACTTGCAGGGCACCTGCCTTGTGCAGGGCTTTGGCCACGGGCCTTAGCAGGCCGGGAGGCTTGGGCTGTCAGCAGGGTGACCCGCGTTGTTCTTGGGTATTTTCTTCCTTGTGATGTGATGGAGGTTCCTGTTTCTTCTTTATTCTGTGTTCTGTTCAGCAGTCACTGAGTAGTACCTCACGCTTGGTCTGCGTTTCTTACACTGCAGTCACATTGCGGTCCTCGGAAGCCACAAGCGATGCTTGAAACAGGGAGCACCTAAGACACTTTCTGAGCATAAGAACACTCAGAACAAATCTGAAATCTCTGGGTCACTGAAAGAGAAAGGGGGTCATGAGTAGAAAAGGTGTTTTTTAACCAAGGAGTGTTTGCCAACAAAAGAAAACGGTTTTAGATCCCTTCGTTGCTAAAATTTTGTTAGTCTCCTCAGCACTTTCATAACGCCAGGGTGCTTTATAAACCGTCTCACCAACAAAGTGCTGTGTCATCTAACAGTTTGTAAAGCACAAAACACTGGGTGGCTCTTTAAAAAAAATACTTTCAGGCTATTAGGGGCGAGTGGTGGGAGCACGTGGGGCAGAGTCCCCAGGCCCTCTTTTTTTTTTTTAATGTTTATTTTTGAGAGAGAGCGAGCACACATGAATGCAGGGGAGGGGCAGAGAGAGAGGGAGACACAGAAGCTGAAACAGGCTCCAGGCTCCAAGCTGTCAGCCCAGAGCCCGCTGCAGGGCTCGAACCCACGAACCGTGAGGTCATGACCTGGGCTGAAGTCAGACGCTCAACCACCTGAGCCACCCAGGCACCCCCACAGGCCCCTCTTGAGTGTCCTGATCAGGTGTGGCCTCATGTTCACACCCCCCCCACAGATACGAGGTGTCGGGCAGGTCTGCTATTGGTGACAACTCGAGAGAGGACGTGGTGCTCCCCATCTACCTGCGGGAGCGCACGCCAGCCCGGGATTACAACAACTCCTACTACGGCCTGATGCTCTTTGGGCACCCGCTCCTGGTGTCGGTGCCCCGTGACCGGCTCTCTTGGGATGCCCTGTATCACATCCTGCTGTACCGCCTCTCGTGAGTCTGCCTTTTGGGGGGCAGGGGGAAGGTGGGTCTGAACTCAGAACCGGGTGTCGAGCTGTTCAGAGTTGCCACCCCTTGCCACTTGCAGGAGACAGCTAAGTTTAACATGGCCAGAGAGCAACTCTTAGGTTTTTTTTCTTTTCCTCTTCGTCTAAACCTCTGGCTCTGCCACAGTCTCTCCTGGGTGTTGGAGATAACGGGGGTCAACAAAATGGACAAAATACACACAATTTTGGTACTTCATTACTCTCTCCTTAGAGAGGCATGGTGATTTGTGTCCTCACTGGTGGATTGCCATTGTGCCTAAAATCTAGAGTCCTTAGGCAGGCAACCACCTTGTCGAGCCGCCTCTTCGGGCGTTTCTGTATCCTCTCCTGAGCCCATCTGGGCTCACCACGAACAACTGCTTGTGTGTGGGCCTGCCGGTGGTTTCCCATCATAAGCGAAGTGGAATCCTGGGCCCTGGCTGGCCTGCCTTCGTGCCCTTCCTCCAGAGTCTCCTCTGCTCTCTTGGCAGGCGCTACGTGACCAGACCCAGCTCGGATGACGAAGACGACGGGGACGAGAAAGGTGAGGAAGAGGCAGGAGAGAGCATCGACAAGGATGAGGGTCTGTACAAGCCGGGCACAAGGGAGGGTCAGCGGCTGGGGGGTCTGGGGTATTTCCGTCTGGATGCGCCTTACCGCTCCGGCACCCCGGCTCACACGGACCCGTCTGCTGCCCTACCCCGTCCTGGCAGATATGGAGGACAAGGACAGCATCCCCAAGCCCGGACGCGTGGCTGGGGGCAGCTCCCAGGATTCCGGGCC
Source organism: Neofelis nebulosa (assembly GCF_028018385.1). NCBI lineage: Eukaryota > Metazoa > Chordata > Mammalia > Carnivora > Felidae > Neofelis > Neofelis nebulosa. The sequence goes on from NC_080800.1 coordinate 41,672,287, forward strand.
GGAGCAGGCAGGGCCTAGCTCTGGAGTGGCAGGCGGGAGCCGCGCCCCTGTGGACAACTCCCCTGGACCATCTCACTGGCCCCAGAGGGCACGGCGCAAGCACCTGTTCACCCTGCAGACGGTGAACTCCAACGGGACCAGCGACCGCTCAACCTTCAACGAGGATACCCATGGTGTCTCCTTCAGCTGTGAGCCAGGGTGGGGGATGCGGGAGGGGGTTTCCTTGGCAGCAGGGCCCATGACCACCTCCCCTCGCCCCCAGCCCAGCCGTACATCGCCATCGACTGGGAGCCAGAGATGAAGAAGCGTTACTATGACGAGGTGGAGGCTGAGGTAAACGAGATCCCGGGGGTGGGAGGGGCCACTTTCCGCTTGCGCCCCCGCAACCCTTCACACCCACGCCTCCCCCCGCCCCGCCAAATTCCTCCAAGTCGTGACCACAAAGCTCCCAGGGCCTCAGAGTCCATGCCCTTAGCCACGGGCACATGTCTTCCACCTCCCGTCCCCTTCACCCGTCGCCCGCTCCCCTGGCCCAGGGCTACGTGAAGCACGACTGCGTGGGGTACGTGCTGAAGAAGGCGCCGGTGCGGCTGCAGGAGTGCATTGAGCTGTTCACCACCGTGGAGACTCTGGAGAAGGAAAACCCCTGGTGAGCGGCCAGAACGGGGCCTCTGGGGACGTAGTGGGGGGGGGTGTGACCTGCCCAGATGCCTCCTACCTGTAAATGTTCATCCTTCGCCCCTCACTCAGGCCCTCCTGCCACTCTGACCCCCAATACCCGGGCTTAGTCGTACGTCAGAGCCTTTGCCTGGCTGTTCCTTCTCCCGGGAGGGAGTGCTCTCCCCTCCCCGTTATAGCTGCGGGACCTGACCCCTTCACTTTGCTCAGGTCTCTGACCAAATGTCAGTTCATCAGAGATCTCTTACTACCCTGTTAGGAGCCAGGCCCCCCAGCCCGTGCCTCCGCCCCCCACCCCGCTCCCTCCCCACTCTGTTTCTGCCTAGGCCAGCATCACTTTCTTTGCGGTTCCATAACACCACCTGACGTCATATCCTAGATCCCCCTTTGTGTCATGATTTGTCTTCTCCGTTGGAGTAGACCCTCAAGAATGAAGACTTCTGATCTTAAGTTTGTGCTGTGTGTCTGTTCTCATGATCATAATGGTGTGGGGGGTGCAGGAGGCACTCAGTAGATCCTTGGAGACTAAGCAAACAAAACATAAAGGGACAACCAAAAAGATGAAGCCAGTCTCAAACATTAGAGCGGCATCTCCGTGGAGCAGGAAGGGAACAGAAATACAAAGTAGCGGCCAAAGGACTCAGCAGCAGGCTGTCAGCAGACACCTGGCGAGTGAGCGAATGGGTGACTCGGAGAAGTTAGAGGGACACAGGCTCTAGAATGAGACGAACGTCCCACGGACCAGAAACCAAACAAAAGCGCACACTAGTGTAAGAGCCCGACAGTACTTGACAAATGACAGGATTGTAAGATGTGAAGAGAGCACGCTAGAGTGACGGGTGGGCTGGAAGGAAGGGCTGGGCAACATCTCTGTGGACCAGACGTGGCCCGTGGGGGCCACGCAGTACAAAAAGAGTATGCAGTAGGTGCTCATTAAGCATGTGTGTGCGCGCGCACGCATGTGCCTACTCGTGCTCTTGTGTTTGTAGGTACTGTCCCACCTGCAAGCAGCACCAGCTGGCCACCAAGAAGCTGGACCTGTGGATGCTGCCTGAGACTCTCATTATCCACCTGAAGCGTTTCTCTTACACCAAGTTCTCCCGCGAGAAGCTGGATACCCTTGTGGAGTTTCCCATCCGGTCTGGGCTGGGGCCTTGGCCTGGGCAGGAAGGCTTAGGGGGGAGGCACAGGGAGAGGGGAAGAGGCGTTCTGGGAGTGACCCTGTCCTCCCCCACAGGGACCTGGACTTCTCCGAGTTTGTCATCAAGCCGCAGAATGAGTCGGCTCCGGAGCTGTACAAATACGATCTCATCGCGGTTTCCAACCATTACGGGGGCCTGCGTGACGGACACTGTATGTGCGGGGCTGTGGCAGGGCTTGCCCGGGGTCGGGGGGCAGGATGTCCTCAGCGTGCGACTAAGATAAGTGAGCAGGGGTGGGCGGTGGACCCGGGAAGCTCTTCGGGGAGGCAGGGCAGGTGCGGACGGCGCCCCTCTCTTACAGACACGACGTTTGCCTGCAACAAGGACAGCGGCCAGTGGCACTACTTCGACGACAACAGCGTGTCGCCCGTAACCGAGAATCAGATCGAGGTGTGCCCTCCCTCCCTCCTCGCTCCTCCCTCCCCCCCCCGCCCCACCGCGCCCCAGGTCCGTGCCGACGCCTGTCCTCTCCCCGCAGTCCAAGGCAGCCTATGTCCTCTTCTACCAACGCCAGGATGTGGCACGTCGCCAGCAGCCCCAGCCCGGCTTACGTGACTCCCCAGCGTCCCCTGCCTGCGGTTCCCCACCCAACTCTGAGTTCATGGATGTAAACTGAGGGGCCCCCGGCCCCGCCACAGGGAAGGAAGCCATCTCTGCTCTCTTCCTTCCCGTCCCCGCCCCCCAGCCCCGTGTTAGGTGCCCCGTGCCAGGTGTCGCAGGCTTTAGTCGTGGCTGCTGTTCTCCTGTGCCGCTATATTGCTCTCTCCCGGGGAAGAAGAGGTGGTGTCTCGCCCCGGCCGTGTGTCCCCCGCCTGTGTTTGCCCCTTAGAGCAGTAACCTTCCCTTCTATTCTCTATTTATGGTTGTCCCCTTCCCTCCGTCCTCCACCTGGGGTGTTTCGAGGGGGTGGTGGTGGGGTGCACCTGAACACAGAGTGTATTTTCTTATCGAGACCCTGTACCTTCCGCTGTGTATATATAAAGTGCCAGTGTGTTCCGTGGCAATGTGCTTTTCTTGCTGCGTACCAAGTGCCAGCCGGGTGTCTGTGTGCTGACGCGTGCTCGCTGGGTGCGGGGGGTGTGACGAGTGATGCTCTGACTGCGTGTCGCGCACGACTTTGGGGGAGTTTTCGGCACCATCTGGACGCCACGCACGATTCCCAGCACCAGCCACACGCCCAGTGTTTCCCAGGGCGTTTCACACACTGACTTGCAGTTCTCACACCGGTCTTGGGGTGGGCGGGGCTTGTCGTCTCCGGTTTCAGATGGGGAAACTGAGGCACAGCTTGAGTCATCATTCAGGCTGTCGGGAATTGGCACGCGTGGCTAGTCACGCTGGTGTTGGTCCCTGGAGGGGGGCGTTTGACCTCTCTGGACGTGGCCCGCCCCACGGCCGATGTGGGAAAGGCGTGCCTAGAACACACGGGCATCCGTGTGGGCCAGTGTGTGCTTTCTGGACACAAAGATACTGACCAGACCACAGACGCCCGCCCCCAGCAGTGTCTTCCGAGAACCACAGAGGTGGCACACCTGACCCAGATCAGCTAACCCAGCAGGACAAACGTGCCTTGTCTCTGTTGTCCCTCCACTCGGCCTCCCCGCGCCCCACCATGACCGCAGCTCCCCCACCAGGCAGGGGCCCTACGGCTGCACCCAAAGAGGGACGTGGAACACCGTGCCCCAGAATGGGAGCAGCATGGCGTGTCTGGGGGACAGACACCACTTAAACACAGGACGCCCCCCGCATGACCCCCCCCCCAGGCGCCCGCCATCTCCTCTAAGAACTGGCTCCTCTAAGGAGCAGCTGTGGACTGGGCTGTGGGGTGGGGCGGTGTGGACGGATGTGTGGTATGTGGACTTAAACAAAAGCCCCAAGCCCTTCACACCAAGGGAGGGACCTGCACGGTGGCGCTCAATGGACCATTCCCACAGTAACCGCCTCAACACCCGCCCTGGCAAGGGTCGCTCGGCATTACCACCTGCAGACCTCCCAGTTGCGCTGTCGACACCGGCGAGGATCAAGGTAGTCGCTGTGAGAAACCCGACTCGACCTGACTTAGGCAAAAACAAATAACTAGTTCTGGGTATGACCGGATCCGGGAACTCAAAAATGTTGTCATTTAATCCTCACGGACACCATGTGATTTGAACACTATGACCCCGTTTTGCAGATGAGGAAGCAGGCATAAAGACCTGGCTCAGAATGGGCTTTCCGTACCGGAAGACGTCCTTACCTATGCATAATCAGCCCTGGACAAAGCCCTCCTAAAGTGAATCCGTTTCAAATAATTTCCCAGATTTAACCAAAAATGTCTTGAAATGACACCATGCATAAGAATCAGGAAGAAGCGAGGGGCGCCTGGGTGGCTCAGGCGGTTGGGCATCCAACAGTCGATTCTGGCTCCGGTTCTTATCTCATGGTTTTGTGGGTTCGAGTCCCATGTTGGGCTCTGTGCTGACCCTGCAGAGTCTGCTTGGGATTCTCTGTCTCTGTCTGCCCCACCCCTGCTTATGCTCTCTTTCTCTCTCTCAAAATAAGTAAAATTTTAAAAATTATTTTAAAGAAAAGGAATCAGGAGAAGTGAGAGACAACAGACAGTTCCACAGAGATGCCTCGCATCAAGAATTCTCAGGGGTCAGGGGCGCCTGGGTGGCTCAGTCGGTTGAGCGTCCGACTTCAGCTCAGGTCATGATCTCATGGTCTGTGAGTTCGAGCCCCGAGTCGGGCTCTGTGCTGACAGCTCGGAGCCTGGAGCCTGCTTCCGATTCTGTGTCTCCCACTTTCTCCGCCCCTCCCCTGATCATGCTCTGTCTCTCTCTGTCTCAAAAATAAACATTAAAAAAATTTTTTTTTTTTATAAAAAAAAAGAATTCTCAGGGGTCAATGTAAAACTGTTGTGCTTACTCTGGTCATGGAAATAAAGACGATTACAAGTGAACAAGAAATGTGAACATTTTAAAAATGAAAACGAGTTGAAAAAGAACCAGGTAGAAGTGATAGGCCTGAAATAGATAATAACTAAATTTAAGAAACGAGTGGATGAGTTGAACAACACATTACATGTAGCCGAGGAGGGAATTGGTGAATTGGATAGAGTTTAAAACAGGGGCTCCTGGCTGGCTCAGTTGGTAGAGCATGTGACTCTTGATGCTGGGGTTGTGAGTTCAAGCCCCACGATGGGCAAAGAGCTTAAATAAATAGAACATATAACGGATAGAAGTTAAAGTGTCCCTGGAATCCTCTGTTTTCCAGAGCTCTGACATGGTTTGTTCTGTCAATTCTGCTTGGGGTATGTGTGTGTGTGTGTGTGTGTTGATGTATATGGTTTATAGTATACATGTTTAACATAGCAAAGTCTACCCTCAAGTGATGGATCCCACTTCGCATTTAATATAAGAACTTTTCCATAGTGTGTCCATTTCTCCCTGCTCAGCCCTTATGTTGTTACCGCGCATTTTACTTTTGCATATGTTATACACCCCAAGATGCATTGTTTTTTTTTTTCTTTAAGCAGTCGGTTGCCTTCAAGAGATTTAAATAGGGGTGCCTGGCTGGCTCAGCCGGTAGAGCATGCGACTCTCAATCTCAGGGTTGTGAGTTCAAGTCCCACGTTGGGCATGGAGCCTACTTAAAATTGAAAACAAAAAAGAGATTTAAATAATAAGAAAAGGAGTTGAATATATTTGCCATGCCATACTTACCGTAGTTACTATTTCCAGTGCTTTTCATTCCTTTCTGACGGTCCTGATTTCCATCTGGTGTCACTTGTCACTTGTCACTTACTTGCCTTCTGCCCGAAGGACATCCTTTAAATTTTCTTTTTGGTTTTTAATGCTTATTCGTTTATTTTAAGAGAGAGAGAGAGAGAGAGCAGGGGAGGAGCAGAAAGAGACAGGGAGAGAGAGAGAATCCCAAGCAGGTTCCACACTGTCAGCGCAGAGCCTGATGCAGGGCTTGATGTCACAAACCGTGACATCATGACCTGAGCCAAAATCAAGAGTGGGACACTCACCTAACCGACTGAGCCACCCAGGCGCCCCTCACCTTATTTTTTGAAACAGGTTTTCATGGGTATAGAATTCTAGGTACAGTTTCTAGTTCTTTCAGTACTTTAAAGACCTTACTTCGCTGTCTGCCGTTACTCGGCTGCTGCCGTCCTTTTCCTTGTGCCTGTGTACCTAGCATGTCCTTTTTTTCCCTGGCTGCTTTGAAGATTTTCTCTTTAGCCCTGGTTTGGAGCAGTTTGATTATGATGGGCCTTGGCATAGTTTCTTCACGTTTCTTGTGTTTCGGTTTCTTTGAGATCCTTGGATCTCTGGATTTCTACTGCCTGTCAAATCTGGAAACATTTTGGCCAGTATTTCTTCAAATGTTTTTTCTGAAGTTCCCCTCTCTCTTCTCCTTCACTGATGCAATTTTCATTAAAAAAATTTTTTTAATGTTTGTTTATTTTTGAGAGAGAGACAGAGCATAAGTGGGGGAAGGGCAGAGAGGGAGGGAGGCACAGAATCTGAAGCAGGCTCCAGGCTCTGAGGTGTCAGCACCGAGCCCGACAAAGGGCTCGAACTCATGAACCCTGAGATCATGACCTGAGCCGAAGTTGGATGCTTTTTTCTTTCCCTTTTTCATATAGAAAATCTTATGTATGTACGTATGTATGTAACCTCTCTGCCTGATGTGGGGCTTGAACTCATGACCCTAAGATCAAGAGTTGCGTGCTCTACCCACTGAGCCAGCCAGGCTCACCCATGTGTCTCATTTTCTGTGGTTTCTATTGCTGTGCCTTCGAGGTGATTAATATTTTCTTCTGCAATGCCTAATGTGCTGTTAATCCCATCTTAGTGTATTTTTCTTTTTTTTTTAATTGTTAACGTTTATTTTATTTTTGAGAGAGAGAGAGAGAGAGAACACGAGCAGGGAAGGGGCAGAGAGAGAGGGAGACGCAGAATCCGAAACAGGCTCCAGGCTCTGAGCTGTCAGCACAGAGCCCGATGCGGGGCTCGAACTCACAACCGGTGAGCTCATGACCTGAGCCAAAGTCAGATGCTTAACCGACTGAGCCACCCAGGCGCCCCGATTTTTCCACCAGGGCATTGTACCTGCTCAGTTTGGGTCTTTTTTATATCCTCAGTGTATCTGTTTAACTTTTTGAACATATGACTACAGTCATACTAATAACCATTAATGACTTTCTCTGCTGATTTATCAGGGCCAGTTCTAAGTCGGTTTTGATTAGTTGAGGATTGTCCTTATAATGGGTCTTTCCCTGCAAAGACATTTCTGGTAATCTTTGGTTGGATCGTGGGCATTGTGAATTTTATCTCACTAGTTGCTGGATATTTTCATCTTCCTTTAAATCTCCTGCAGCTTTGTTCTGGAATGCATCTGATTTTCTTAGTCTCACGTCTTGCTTTTATGGCCTCTTATGCAGTTCCAAAGACGTGTTTGTTCTAGACGTGTTTGTCCCATTCCCCGCCACTGAGTCCTCTAGCCCATGACCTGTGCATTATGAGTGTTTCCAGCCTTGCTGGTTGGATTAGCCACTGTTCCCCACCCTGGGTGAATGCCAGGCACTGTTCCCTCTAATAACCCTTTTGGATGGCCCCTTCCCCCATCTTGGGCAGTTTCCACACACACACATGCTCTGACTGATACTTCGCTGACTGTTCGAAGAGAACCCTCCTCTCTGCTACTCTGGCCTATGGACTCTAGCCGTCCTGGTCTCCACGGACTCTGTGCTCTGGCTCCTCAAGTCGAGGGGTCTGCTGGGCTCTGTCTGGGTTCCCCTCCCTAAGCTGAGGACAATCCCTCCAGGCAGTAAGCTGAGAAATTCGTAGGGCACAGCTCATTCGTTTCCTGCTTCTTAGGGATCACTGTCCTTCATTTCCTGAGGTCCAGTATTTTGAAAACTATTTCTGATTCTATTGTCGTTTGGGACAGGAAAGTAAGTCTTGTCCCTGTGGCTCCATCATGGCTGGAAGCAGAAGTACTTTTCCTCAACTTTGTTAAATCGACTTAGCTTTTTTTTTCTCACTTCTTGAGATGAGGTTTAGCCCATTAATTATTCCAACTTTGTGTCTTGATATATTTGTAATCTTAGGTACTAAAAGATGTGGAAACACGGATTGTAAAAACCTCATATACACTGAATTATTATTTTTAACACTGTTGGATTCTTCAAATTCTTTAAATCCGAAAGAAAAAGTGATACATTCATGAAATGCTTATATATATATATTATATATATTTTATATATATTGTATATATTTATATATACATATATACACACACATATATGTGTGTGTGTATGTGTATATATATATATATATATACAATTGTGTGATTATAATACATCGTAGTCTTTGTATTGAAAAAAGTTTCCTTGGGGCGCTTGGGTGGCTCAGTTGGTTAAGGGTCCAACTCTTGATTTCAGCTCAGGTCATGATCTCACGGTCATGAGTTCGAGCCCTGTGTTGGGCTTTGCACTGACATTGTGGAGCCTGCTTGGAATTCTGTCTCCCTCTCTCTGCCCCTTCCTCACTGGTACACTCCCTCTTTCTCTCAAAACAAATAAATAAACATAAAGAAAAAAAAGTTTCTTTAACAACTGGACAAAAATGGATATAAACATGAGTATCTATCTATCATCTATCTGTCTATGTTTATTTATTTTGAGAGAGAGAGAAAGAGCATGAGCGAGAGAGGGGCAGAGAGAGACAGGGAGAGTGAGAATTCCAAGCAGACTCCCTGCTGTCCGTGCAGAGCCCGATTCGGGGCTCGATCTCACAAACCATGAGATCATGACCTGAGCTGAAACCAAGAGTCAGGTGCTTGATCGACTGAGCCACCCAGGTGCCCCGGAAACCAGGGTTTTAAGGGACCATCCTCCCCCCTCTCGCCCATAGAAGATCCACGTCCTAATCTCTGAGCAGCTCTAGAATCCTGATTCCTTCCATTCTAGATGCTAACAAAAGTTTGGTTTGGGTTTGCTCTAGCAGATACTCACTAAGGGACTTCTCTCCTTCCCTCCCTCCCTCCCTCAGCCAGTAGGCTTTTCTGTGCCCGGTTGGAAGTGGGGCAGAGGTAGAGAGGATCTATCCGCCTTCCAAAAGGAGACCATGCTGCAAGCAGCAGGTTTTAGATCCATTTGGAAACACTGCTGCCTTTTCCCAAGCTCCTGCCCTTGGCTTTCAGTCAACCCTTTCTTTTCGCAACGTATGAATAGGGCTGTGAGTTTCAGTGAAGTTAGCATGTGTTTCAAAATAAAATATGCTTTTGGATCTATCCTGGAAACAAAAAAAAACCCCTTTAATAATTATTAAAAACTGTACTGTTCTGTCATGAAAACAATAACGTAGATGGGAATTCAGAAATTCCAAATACATTCTCACTTGCCGTCGTGGTAACGCGATGGAATGTGGTGTTATTGTTGCCATATGAACAGATGCCCTTGCCCAAGGTCATGTAACAAATAAGCAGTATCTTTTAGCCAGGTCTTCTCTTTGAAGCCCGAACTCTTTCTACTACTCTATTCCTTCTAACGTGCTAAAACGCAATTTTATTTGTTTAAAGAGAAAGAAAGCATTTTCAGTTCTCCTACTGATTTTGTTCATGCGTAAGCTCAAAAAACAGGGAAATGTAGTCCTATAACATTTTTTTAGTGTTTATTTATGTATTTTTGAGAGAGAGCACAAGCAGAGGAGGCGCAGAAAGGGAGGGAGACACAGAATCCAAAGCAGGCCCCAGGCTCCGAGCTGTCAGCACAGAGCCCGACGCAGGGCTTGAACTCACGAACTGTGAGATCATGACCTGAACTGAAGTCGGACACTTAACCGACTGAGCCACCCAGGCGCCCCTAGTTCATTATGTTAGATCATCTCATTTCCTAGCTTTCTCTCTTTGCACCCTGCCATGGTGGGATTAATGCCATTTTAGTCTGTGTCAGGCTTTTCATCACAGGATGGTTGAGGGAGGGATGTCTCTGGGATGGCTATGCGCTCAGCGGTTCTGGCATGAGGTTTGAAAACAAGCAGCTTAGGGGTGCCTGTGTGGCTCAGTCGGTTAAGCGTCCGACTTCGGCTCAGATCATGATCTCACGGCTTGTGAGTTCGAGCCCCGTGTTGGGCTCTGTGCTGACAGCTCAGAGCCTGGAGCCTGCTTTGGATTCTGTGTCTCCCTCTCTCTCTCTTTGCCCCTCCCCCACTTGCATTCTGTCTCTGTCCCTCAAAAATGAATAAACGTTAAAAAAAATTTAAAAAAAAAGAAGCAGTTTAACAAAGCTGGCCTTCTCTAAGAATTTGCCCGCCCTCCCCCACCCCCCGCCCAAATTTCAGCAATTCGTGTAGCTCTTTGTTTTACCCCAGGGTCAAAAAAGCGGAGGTGGTTATTTTCCAACCAGAGAGAACATCACCTGCTTTGACTGCTACTGTGAAATTCCTCCATGGTTCCATGCCTATCTCCACCATGTTCTCAGAACTCCCATAATGGAAGAGCACAGAGTTCCTTCTCTATCTTTGCAAGACACAGAAATACCAGAAGCTTCAGGTGGTGCCCTTGTATTCAGTTGAATTTTAAAAATCTTTTTTTAAAAAAATTATTTATTAAACATTAAAAAAAAAAAAAAAAAAAAAATATATATATATATATATATATAAGGGGCACCTGGGTGGCTCAGTCGGTTGAGTGTCCGACTCTTGATATCAGCTCAGGTCATGATCTTGCGGTCTGTGAGTTTGAACCCCACATTGGGCTCTGTGCTGACAGCGGGGAGGCTGCTTGAGATTGTCTCTCTCCTTCTCTCTCTGCACCTTCCCTGCTTGTGCTCTCTCTCTCTTTCTCAAAATAAATAAACATTAAAAACATCTATTAAAATTCATTTAAGTAATCTCTACACCCAACTTGGGGCTCGAACTCATGACCCTGAGATCAAGAGTCACATGCTCTTCAGACCGAGCCAGCCAGCCAGGGGCCCCTCAGCTGAGACAATCTTATTTACAAGAAAACAAGTTAAAGATAATAAAGAAGATTATTTTGTGGTTTTGGAAAACGAGTTTATAATATAATCATAGCCAAAAGCTTACATCTTTTCTGATATTAAAACTCAGCAGAGGGGTGCCTGGGTGGCTCAGTCGGTTAAGCATCCGACTTCGGCTCAGGTCATGATCTCACGGTTCGTGGGTTCAAGCCCCGCGTTGGGCTCTGTGCTGACAGCTTGGAGCTTGGGACCTCCTTCGGATTCTGTGTCTCCCCCTCTCTGCCCCTCCCCTGCTCACGCTCTGTCTCTCTCTCAAAAATAAACATTAAAAAAGAAAACTTACAGAAATTGTTTTGTTGGCAATAGGTCAGGGAACCACCCTATAGGGTTAGATACATCAAGCAGCTAACTTTTATTGGGTTTACTGAATTAAGTCGATGACAAGGAAATATATTAGGTGCCTGTGGTATTTGTTGACTACATCTGAAGCCCTAAATCTCTTAGCAAAAAGGTGTGAGCCAGTGGGAAAGTGAATGTCGATCCTACAGGGGTGTGTGTGCTCCTGAAATCTTTATTTAAAATTTAAAAAAAAAAATTTATTTTTGAGACAGAGAGAAGGGCAGAGTGCAAGCGAGGAAGGGGCAGAGAGAGAGGGAGACACAGAATCCGAAGCAGGCTCCAGGCTCTGAGCTGTCAGCACAGAGTCCGACTCAGGGCTCGAACCCACGAACCATGAGATCATGACCTGAGCCGAAGTCGGCCGCTTAACCGACTGAGCCACCCAGGCACCCCCAGACATCTTTAATTTTAATTGGAATGCTGTGATGTTTCTTTGTTTCTTATTTTTCCCCGTGTGTCCTCCTTCTTCCTTCATCCACGTTTCTTCCAACAGTTTTCTAAAGTAGAATTTGTGGGAAACCTGTGTTTGTTTTAAAGTTGGAATTTTATGAGCCAGTCCTTTATGTGATAGTATTCCCAAGAAATCAGGAGTTATGTCTCTATTTTGGAAATACTATTTTATTTTATTTTATTTTATTTTATTTTATTTTATTTTGAGAGAGTGAGTGTGTGTGTGTGCACGCACTCGTGCACAAGCAGGGAAAGAGGGAGAGACAATCTCAACCCTCACCCAGTGTGAAGTCCAACACGACACTTGATCCCGTGACCCTGGGATCATGACCTGAGCTGGAACCGAGAGTCGAACGCTCAACCGACTGAGCCACCCAGGAGCTCCTAGGAAGTACAATTTTTAAAACTGCAGTAGTCACTTATTAATTTCACTGAAAGTATACCATCAAAAAGTGATAGTTGCTGGGTGCCTGGGTGGTTCGGTGAGTGAAGCGTCCGACTTCAGCTCAGGTCATGATCTCACAGTTCGTGAGTTCAAGCCCCGCGTCAGGCTCTCTGCTGTCGGCACAGAGTCTGCTTCAGATCCTCTGTCTCTGTCTCTGTCTGCCCCTTCTAGAACTCCTCTCTCTCTCTCTCTCTCTCTCAAAAATAAACATTTTTTAAAAAGTTGATATTTGCACTTTTAAAGCATTTTAGATGATACAATGTGAGATAAAGGAATAATTCACATTTCCAGAGCTCTGCAATGTCCTCAAAACAGCTTTAGGTATGATAGACCTCATTCAATAATGCCAAAGGGTGCCTCCTTTGTTAGCATTTTCCAAGGGTTTCTTACTCTAGGTCTGGTCAGAAGCCTGCTCCTAGCTCCCATCCCTGGCTTTGACCTCATTCTCTACATCTGTAAATGTAATAGGTTGGATGACGCTCTAGGAAGAATATAGTTATGGTGGATGCATTCGTGAGCAACGATAAACAACAAAATTGGGAATAATATAGCTGACTGTCTCTATGGTAACCTCCATTAACTGTGCGTATGCATATTTGACTCATTGCGGTAATTTGCATTTTAAAATAGAAATGATTTTTTTTTTGCTCATAATCACGCATTTGTGATCATCATTTACTTGTGAGTGCAGTGATTATTTCTGCTCCGGAATCATAAAAGCTGTGGAGGAGGTGGGTAGAAGAGACACAGGGAAAGAGATGATTCATTTTAACCTTTTCTGAAACAAACAGGTAATTACTTCAGGGGAGAAAAAAATGACTTTATCTATTTCCTGCCACCATCCACCCCCGGAAACCTTTCCCAGTGATGTAACGTCTTTCTGCATTGACTTTGTCCTTCAGCTGTGGCGGTCAGGCTGGGGCTTCTTTTCAAGTGCTGCCTAGACTTGAGAACACTTTGCATTTGTCTTATGCCTGGTGGGGACAATCCTCTGAGGTCCTCATTTGGTAAAGTCTCCCCGTGAGAATTTAAGAAGTGCTTCAGAGCAGGGGTGCCTGGGTGGCTCAGCCGGTTAAGCGTCCGACTCTTGGTTTCGGCTCAGGTCATGATCACCGCGGTTCATGGGTTCGAGCCCCGTGTCGGGCTCTGTATGGACAGTGTGGAGCCTGCTTGGGAGTCTCTGTCCCTCCCCCGCCCGTGCTCTATCTCTCTCCCTCTCAAAGTAAATAAATAAACATTAAAAAAAAAAATAAACGGAAGTGCTTCCTCACCCTCGTTAAACCGGATGGCTGAACAAAGTGTAACATTGTGACCCTGAGGCTTGGGATTTGAATGTCCCACCACGTATTTCTTCCCATCAAGAAACCCTAGGCTTTTCCATTTTTAAACCTCCTGTATTTCCCAGCCAGTCTTCATCAGTCTCAAAAGTTAGCAAAGCTTTTTCTCACACAGGGTTATGGCTGCTAACACATTCAAAAGCAATTACATTCAGAACTCTTGCTTATGGCTTGAAGCTTCCAGCAAATCTCTGCCTGCCTGCTTTTCCTGTCCCTCCTGAAATTCCGACCCCATCCATGCCCACGGTCAAAGCCGCTCCTGTGGCTATTTGAATTTGCTTCCTGTCTTTCTCATCCCCTGTCTGGTTTTCTGGCTGCTGTCAAAGCCAGCTTCTTGTTTACCGTGATTCTCTCTTTTTAAAAAAAATTTTTTTCACGTTTATTTTTGAGTGAGAGAGGGACAGAACACAAGTGGGGGAGGGGCAGAGAGAGAGGGAAACACAGAATCCGAAGCAGGCTCCAGGCTCTGAGCTGTCAGCACAGAGCCCGACATGGGGCTCGAACCCATGAACTGGGAGGCCATGACATGAGCCAACGTTGGACGCTTAACCGACTGAGTCACCCAGGCGCCCCTTGTTTACGGTGATTCTCTTGGTGAGAATCCTAAAGGGCTTCAACTCTCAAGACATAGAACCCGATTTTCCTGCTTGTTTGGACATTTCTCTCCTTGTCTTTGTTATTCTACTTAGACCCAGACAAGTAACATTTTCTTCTGCATTGGTAAAACTGTCTAGTTTTCTTCTCAAAGATATTTCACCACGGTTGGTGATTTGAACCGATAACATGTTGCATGTACCACGCATTCCTTTCCTTAGTCCTTGAAAATAATCTTCAGCTTTTGTTCTGCTATATGGTTATTCCCAGCGACTTTTTTTTTTTTTTTTTGGAAGCATGGTACCTTCAAGTTGCTACTTTTGTAAAGACCACAGTGATTAAAAAGCAAACAAAAAAACCCTCTCATTTTATCGCCCCCAAAGTCCTAATGCTTCCAAGGAAGATTGTGGAATGGCCAGGGGACAGTCCGTACCACAGAAAGTGTATCTTTGTTTCTTAGCCGAGTGATAAAACACGGGCCCCTGCAGCTCAATGGGTGAAGTGTAATTTATATTCAGATTTAGTGGCAAAGGGTTTGCATTCCAATTCCTTGGAAAAGTAATAATCCGGGTGTGGTATGGAGGGTAGCGTTTCGCTAATCAGATTAGTGGACTGCCGGATCCCAACATTCTCCTGTTTACTAAATATAAGAACTTTCTGAAGAATGCTGCAAGGCCAAAACAGCCTCTCTCTCTCTGAGTACTATTTTGCCTTCTAGATTGAGTGATTCAGATGCTTGAGAGGTGGCCAGAGAAAGGAGGCAGAATTGGGTTACAGCCCTCATTTGCTAGGCTTTGAGCAAAGAGTGAATATTATTTATGGAATGGGTGTTAAAGTATAGTTGCAACAGTCTTATAAATTTTAAGGTTGGCCTTTGAGAACATTTGGATTTCAGAGGATACATTACAATTACAGGATTGATCTCTTTTAAACTCTGTAGAGGAAATAGCCACCCCCCCCCACCCAATTTTTGACACTACAAGGCAATATTTTGAATATTTTGAATCGAAATGTCCCATAATGCCCGCCTCTTTATTAAAAACTCACCCATGGGCGCCAGGGTGGCTCAGTTAAGCGTCTGACTCTTGATCTGGGCTCAGATCATGATCTCATGGCTGTGAGACGGACATGTGTATTGGCTCCTCGCTGAGTGTGGAGCCTGCTTGGGATTCTCTCTCTCCCCTGCTCTCTCTCCCCTCCTCTCTCTGCCCCTCCCCTGCTCACGCGCACCCTCTCTCACTCAAAATAAATATATATTTTTAAATTTTTTAAAAATTAAAAATTCTCCTGTAACAGTGTACCAGTATGTAATAATGGAACTGTGTTCAGCATAAGTCCTTCTTTTGACACGTTTATATTGCGTGAACACTGTGGGATGTGTCAATTTCCACTGCCATTACCATGTGTTTTTCTTATTGTTTATGATTTTTCCAGTTGCTGCACACATAGCATAGTAGAAACCAGTCGCGCATTGGAGTCAGGAGAACTGGTTTGAGGTCCAGCTTACTAATCAAGTGGTGCTCAAATCACCATGGCAAAGGGTCAAAGAAGTCCATTCTCTGAAGTCGGTGTATATGTTCATTTATAGCCTAATATTCTTCTTCTTGACTTCCCAATTCACTCTGTCATAAAGATTCTAGCTGTAACTGGAATCTTTGGAAGAAAGAAAGAAATCCAGAGACTGATACTTTCTTCATAATTTCCAGAGTTTTAACATGTAGGGTGTATATAGGGGCGCCTGGGTGGCTCAGTCGGTTAAGTGTCTGACTTTGGCTCAGGTCATGATCTCATGGCTCATGAGTTCGAGCCCTGCATTGGGCTCTGTGCTGACAGCTCGGAGCCTGGAGCCTGCTTTGGGTCCTGTGTCTCCCTCTCTCTCTGCCCCTCCCCGGCTTGCACTCTGCCTCTCTCTCTCAAAAGTAAATAAACATTAAAAAAAAAAAATGTAGGATATATATATATATATATATATATATATATATATATATAAACTAGATATTTGAGGGGCTCCTGGGTGGCTCAGTTGATTGAACGTCCAACTCCTGATTACAGCTCAGGTCATGATCTCACAATTCATGGGATTGAGCCCTGCATCGGGCTCTATGCTGACAGTGTGGAGCTGCTCGGGATTCTCTCTCTCTCTCTCTCTCTCTCTCTCTCTCTCTTTCCCTCTCTCTGCCCCTCCCCTGCTCATGCTGTCTCTCAAAAATAAATACATTTAAAAAACAATAAAATGGTGCAGTACCGACTTCAGTAATTCATGTACAACCTTCACTACCAAATGAGCAGTATTTACTTCCTATGTTTCCCTTAACTAACGCACATTTTGAAAATGCTTTATTATTATTTTTCTTTAGGTTAGCTCTGTGCCCAACGTGGGGCTTGAACTCACAACCCCGAGATCAAGAGTCACACACTCTACTGACTGAGCCAGCCAGGTGCCCCTAAACTGATGCACATTTTGAAGGTTAAATGAAACGATGTTCAGTCCTAAGTGCAGGGTGCATTTATCACTGGTGGTAAGTATGGACACAGCGTTAAATATCAGCGAATCACAGGTGAAAGAGACAGCGCCTTTCCCGGGCTCCTTCAGCTTCTGTGTCTCGGTCTGGAACGTGTGATGACAGAAGAACAGCCCTTGGGCTGAAACCCTTCACCAAACAGTAGGATTTAGCTAAAATTCAAAGACTAGTTTTCGTTGTACTGACACCCAGTATATAAAGGGGGAAAAACCAAATAACTTACAACAAATTTTGTGATCACATTAACATTCTCCTTTAAGAACGTAAATTGTTGGGGGGCGCCTGGGTGGCTCAGTCGGTTGAGCATCCGACTCTGGCTCAGGTCACGATCTCGCGGTTCGTGAGTTCAAGCCCCGAGTCGGGCTCTGTGCTGACAGCTCGGAGCCTGCTTCGGATTCCGTGTCTCCTCTCTCTGCCCCTTCCCTGCTCATGCTCTGTCTCTGTCTCTCAAAAATGAATACATGTAAAAAAAAATTTCTTAAAAGAACATAAATTGTTGGGACACCTGGCTGGCTTAGTTAAGCGTCCAACTCTTGACCTCAGCTCAGGTCTTGATCTCAGGGTCATGAGTCTGAGCCCTGCATTGGGCTGGTGGAGCCTACTTTTAAAAAAAAAGGGGGGCGACTGTGTGGCTCAGTCGGTTGAGTGTCCGACTTCAGCTCAGGTCATGATCTTGTGGTTCGTGAGTTCAAGCCCCACATCGGATTCTGTGCTGACAGCTCAGAGCCTGGAACCTGCTTCAGATTCTGTGTCTCCCTCTCTCCCTGCCCCTTCCCTGCTCACGCTCAGTTTCTCTCTCTCAAAAATAAAAATAAACATTTCAAAATTAAAAAAAAAGAATATAAATTGTTAAATACAGTTAATCTTATTTAGGAAGATGTAAGCGAACGTGTTAGAATTGACATGTCACTACTCTTTTATTGGTATTCTTTTTTAAATGTTTATTTATTTTTGAGAGAGAGAGAGTGTGAGCGGGGAAGGGTCAGAGACAGAGGGAGACACAAAATCCAAAGCAGGCTCCAGGCTCTGAGCTGTCAGCACAGAGTCCGACCTGGGGCTCGAACCCACGTACCATGAGATCATGACCTGTGTTAAAGTCGGACACTTAACTGACTGAGCCACCCAGGTGCCTCTTTAATTTAATCAAAGCAATTCACAATTATTGTTGGGATTTTTCAAAGAGCCACACAGAAACTCAGAAAAGCAATAAAATGCCAGATAAAGAAGCCAGATCTTTTTAGTATTTTGCTTCTTTCTAAAATATCTGAGACCCTGTTATATAACTAACTTGAGTTGTTATACAGGTAACCATTGAACAACACAGGTATGAACTATATACACGGATTTGTTTTTTTTTTTTTTTTTTTTCAACGTTTTTTATTTCTTTTTGGGACAGAGAGAGACAGAGCATGAACGGGGGAGGAGCAGAGAGAGAGGGAGACACAGAATCGGAAACAGGCTCCAGGCTCCGAGCCATCAGCCCAGAGCCTGACGCGGGGCTCGAACTCACGGACCGCGAGATCGTGACCTGGCTGAAGTCGGACGCCCAACCGACTGCGCCACCCAGGCGCCCCCGGATTTGTTTTTATAAACGTGGCACAGTGCGGTACACATATCTTCTCTTTCTTATAGCTTTCTGAATATCTTTTCCTTTTTCTCTAGCTTACTTGATTGTATGAATACAGTATATAGTAGATGGAACATGAAAGAAATATGCGTCCATCGATTATCAGTAGGCTATGAGTAGTTAGGCGTTTAGGGAGTCAGAAGTTACACGCTGATGTTTGACTGTATGGGGTGGAGGTCAGCACTTCTAACCTTTGCTTAAATTTTTTTTTAACGTTTATTTATTTTTGAGACAGAGAGAGACAGAGCACGAATGGGGGAGGGGCAGAGAGAGAGGGAGACACAGAATCTGAAACAGGCTCCCGGCTCTGAGCTGTCAGCACAGAGCCCGAAGCGGGGCTCGAACTCACGGACCGCGAGATCATGACCTGAGCCGAAGTCGGACGCTTAACCGACTGAGCCACCCAGGCGCCCCCCTTTGCTTTGTTTAAAGGGCAGCTGTATAACTACGGCACAAGTATAAGTTGGATTCATGCATTTGACCAAATGCTGCAAGTGAAACAAACAAGCTTTTGGTTCACTTGCTGATCACCCTCCTCCAAGCCCAAAAGTACATGTCACAAGGCAACAGGCGGGGGTGGGGCGACAGCCTCAGAACAGAGATTGGGATCAAGAGGGCAGCCAGGTGCCAAGTAGAAATCGTTCGCAACACAGGAACGCCAGTGTGCAGGCCGAAGGCTGGTGCTGTGGATTAGCGTTGCTGACGTTACCTGAGCACGTCATGTAGTACCCTTTGTTGGGTGGGCATTTTCCCCAAGAGTGAAAATTGTCCTCTATGTGTCTGTGCATTTTTTAAATGTTTTATTTAAAACAAAAATTAATGTTTGTTTTTTTTTTTTTGAGAGAGAGACAGAACGCAAGCAGAGGAGGGGCAGAGAGAAGAGACACAGAATCTGACACTTAACCGACTGAGCCACCACGGCACCCCTAAGCTTTGACTTAAAAAAAATTTTTTTTAAAGTTTACTTATTTTTGAGAGTGGTAGGAGGGGCGGAGAGAGAGAGAAGGAGACAGAATCTGAGGCAGGCTCCAGGCTCCGAGCCATCAGCACAGAGCCCGACGCCGGGCTCGAACCCATGAACTGCGAGATCATGACCTGAGCCAAAGTTGGACACTTAACTGATTGAGCCACCCAGGTGCCCCAGCTTTCACTTAAAAAAATTTTTTTAATGTTTATTTTTGAGACAGAGAGAGACAGAGTGGGAGCAGGGGAGGGGCAGAGAGAGAGGGAGACACTGAATCCGAAGCAGGCTCCGGGCTCTGAGCTGTCAGCACAGAGCCCAACACAGGGCTTGAACCCATGAACTGTGAGATCATGACCTGAGCTGAATTGAAATTGGACACTTACAGACTGAGACACCCAGGTGCCCTCTTTTTTTTTTTTTTTTTTTTTAGTGTTTTGTTGTTGTTGTTGTTGTTGTTATTTATTTTGAGTGAGAGAGCAAGTGAGCAGGGCAAGGGCAGAGAGAGAGGGAAAGAGAAAGAATCCCAAGCAGGATCCTGCCTGTCAGCATAGAATCTGATGTGGGGTTCGATCCCATGAACCATGAGAACATGACCTGAGCCGACATCAAGAGTTGGACGCTTAACCGACCAGCCACACCCAGGCGCCCTGAGGTGTCTCCATTTCTGACCTGTATGACAGGTTCAAAACTCTGTGCCCGTTTGATTTTGGCTGTTGTTGGTCTAACTAATCTCTGAATACCCTTTTCGCTGCAAAATGTCTGTGATCTTGGGGCGCCTGGGTTTGGCTCAGGTCATGATGTCACGGTTTGTGAGTTCGAGCCCCATGTCGGGCTCTGCACTGGCAGTGCAGAGCCTGCTTGGGATTCTCTCTCTCTCTCTCTCTCTCTGCCCCTCCTGTGTGTGTGCTCTCTCCCTCTCAAAATAAATAAATAAACTTAAAAATAAAATGTCTGTGATCTGTGTTCTAAGATTACACCGATGAACTGATTTCTTTCCATTGGGGTTTTCTTCTAGAAAAATGGCAGTTATGGTTTCCTGCCTTGCCTTTTAGAATCGCTTAAGTGACGCCCAAGCCCCCAGGGGGTTCACAAAGGCTAACGTGCCACAGAGTTCTGCCTTCCTCACAGGTGGCAATGCATCTGGGTCAATGTGACTCAGGGAGCTGACGCGGGCAATTGTAAGATAAGGTGACACCGGGAAGGTGTTTCATCAAAATGCCACAGTGTGAGAGAGCCTACCCTCCCTCGCATTTCCGCACATTCCTGTCGCTCGGGCAAGCAGTTCTTCAGCGGCCCTGTGGTGGCCGTTGCTAGGCTGGCTCGTCACATGTCCACAGATTCAGCCAGGAAAGAGACAGGAAGCCCAAATGCTTCTTACAGAGCCGGCAAAAGTAAGCCCAGCGTGCTGCCAGCTGCCACGTCCCTAGTGCCACAGGCTGACAGTCAACCAGAGAAGCCAGATGGCACAGGTAGTGAGTCGCTCTGTCATTGAGCAGCCAATTCAAAAGGGCAGCCAAGCAGTTTTGTAGACTTACACGGAAGCCTGCAGCCGGACTCTCCGTGTGGTCATGGTGGGGAGTCCCATCTGCCCCAGAGCCAGGGGGGTGAGGGAAAGTCCTCACCAGGCTCCCCACCGGGCTGCTTGTCTTGCCACGTCCCGGGGAAGATCGCGGGACCTTCCGCCAAGACCGCTGTCACACTTGAGTCAAGCCTTCCCCTGGTGGCCTATGTGAGGCTGTGCAAAGTCACCACCATGACGGACACAGCTGTTTCCCTACAACTGCACTGCCCGATGCCTCATGTATTCAGCTCAGAATTCTTTTTTTTTTTTTAATGTTTATTTATTTACTTTGAGCAGGGTGTGTGAAGCAGGGAAGGGCAGAGAGAGAGAGGAAGACAGAAGACCTGATTCTGGTTCTGTGCTGACAGCAGAGAGCCCAATGCGGGGCTCGAACCCACGAACGGAGACCATCACCTGAGCCGAAGTTGGACGGTTAACCGACTGGGCCACCCAGGCGCCCCCAGCTAAGAACTCTTTTTTAGAAGCGCAGGCCACCCGATCGGATGCCCCAAGTAATTGTACTGATAGGGGCTTGGACGAAATCCTTTCTATTTGTCTTGAGTCAAATCAGATGGTGGTAACCATGGCTTTGACTCCCGGTAGAATGATCAGACCTGGTCTGATGATCCCAGACAGACCACAGCCAGGCTCCTGGTCCAGAGCCGAGCCAGCTGAATATGTCATTAATCCTGGTTCGGCAAGAGGTTTTCCCAGCGGCACACCCTCTGCCTTACGGTGGCCGGCCAGAAGTCCAGGGCAACGGGATCGTGTATCTCCAGTCAGACCAACGAGCTTAGACTGGTCTGTGTGTGGCAGGCAAGTAGAGGCCTGATGTCCGTGTTAGAAGTGGTACCCTTGGGGCGCCCAGGTGAGCCAGTCGGTTAAGCATCTGACTCCATTTCAGCTCAGGTCATGATCTCACGGTTTGTGAGTTCCAGCCCCGCATCAGGCTCGGTGCTGACAGTTCAGAGTCTGCTTGGGATTCTCTCTCTCCCTCTCTCTGCCCGTCCCTCGGCTCGTGCTGTATCTCAAAATAAAAAAAATAAATGGGAAAAAAAAAAAAAAGAAGGCGTACCCTACGGGGCAGAAACTGTAGCAGGATAGAATCATTTATCACATTCATTATAACTGGAAAACGCCAACTTTGCCTCTGTTATGCAGACGAACCCTTTGAGTGGAGTTCAGCATGTCCCGCAAAGCAGGCCGGCGTGTTTCTACAGAGAACAATTAGGCTACCCCAGCCGGCCCAGCCCCTGCCCACGGCCTGCTCACAGGGAACTGTTTTTTTTTTTTAATGTTTATTTATTTTTGAGAGAGACAGACGGAGACAGAGAGAGAGCACAAGCAAGGGAAGGGCAGAGAGAGAAGGGGGGTGCAGACAGAGGATCTGAAACAGGCTCTGTGCTGACAGCAGACAGCCCGATGTGGGCCTCAAACTCGCAAAGTGTGAGATCATGACCTGAGCCGAAGTCTGACGCTTAACCGACTGGGCCGCCCAGGCACCCGTTGGTTCTGCTGGTATGTTTCTAACCACGTCAGCAGCGGCATTTTGTTGACCTGGGGTCCAGGACAAGGTGTCCACAGCATTCTGAGACGACAGGACAAGTCAAGGGTCCTGCAGGCAAGAGCCAAGAAAGCCTAATGGTCCCGCCCGCTCCCCTCTACACCCAAACCCCTGGGTCTGAGGTGTTCCTTCCCCACCAGCCCAAGATATCACCGTCCTATTGTGGCCACGTGATGGGTATGCCCGGTGTCTGAAGCACCCACGCCTACTCATCTCCCCCCGTATCTGCCCCACTGAGGCGTCTAGATTCATCTTGAGATGTCTTTGTGTAGCTTGTGTCTTCCTAGGGACATGTGCACCCCTCCAGGGCCGAGTTGGGATCATCCCCTCATACCTATTGCCAGTGCCATCAGTCTATAACCACTCTGACCCGCTGGCCAACAGGATGGGAAGAGAAACACTAGGTTAGTGTCTCCTACCCCCCATCTCTTCTCAGCCACTCAACGTGTCCAGTTGCATGGCTGCCTTCCTGCTGTAGGTGTGGGAGGGGAAGAGGTAACATGAAAAGGACCAGAGTCTCTTGGTTTTTTTAAGTGTTTACTTATTTTTGAGGGAGATGGCGAGTGGGGGAGGGGCAGAGAGGCAGGGGGACAGAGGATCCGAAGCGGGCTCTATGCTGACAGTAGAGAGCCCAACGTGGGGCTTGAACTCACGAACTCTGAGATCATGACCTGAGTCTAAGTTGGATGCTCAAAATCGACTGAGCCAACCAAGTGACCTGTGGTCAGGATCTCTTAGGGCCAGTCTGGGCCGCTGCCTCTTACCCCCAACTTTGGGGTTAAACATTTTCTTCAAATGGGAGGTTCTCCTGTGGAGAATTGCCATGTCTCGAGTCCATACTGACTGTTTAAAATGTGTGCTCCTTTGGGGCACCTGGATGGCTCAGGCCATGAAACATGCGACTCTTGATCTCAGGGTCATGAGTTGAGCCTCACATGTGGTGTAGAGTTTACTTAAAATTAAAAAAAAAATTAACGTGTGCCCTCCTAGGAGGAGTGCCTTGGTGACCTATTATCTTCAATTTTTTCTTTCAGGAATCCATCTTATTTTTTATTTATTATTTTTAAAATTTATTTATTTATGGAGAGAGAGAGAGCACAAGCAGGGGAGGGACAGGGTCCCCTGACACATCCTGAAAGGGTCCTGTTCCGCGGCATCAGTTCACATGGGTCACAAACGGGGCTGTGGGTCTTGTGCAATCCCCCACAGAGGCCGACACTCCATCAGCCAGTGGCCTCGCCACCAGGCTACTGTCCGTGAGTTCAGGGCCGCAGACCCTGCCCGCGGAACACAGTCCCCTTCTCCACGCCCATTGTTTTTTTTTTTTTTTTCATTTTGAAATAATAACTCCACACGAAGTTGCCCCCCAAAAGGGATACAAAGAGATTCCCCGGGCCCTTTATTCAGCCTTTGCATGACTATAGTCCAGTATCGAAAAGAGGAAATTGACATTGGTACCATCCACCAACTTTGTTCAGATTTCGCCAGTTTGCGTGCACTCATCTGTGTGTGTGCGTGTGTGTGTATGTGTGTGTGTGTGTGTGTGTGTGTATGTCGTGCAGTGCAATTCTGTCACATGTGTGGATTCATGGAACAGCCACTGCAGTCAAGACACAATTGTTCCATCAGCACAGAGAGCCCTGCACTATGCCTTTACAGTCCCCCTCCCCCTTCCCCGTCCCCTTGGCAACCACTAATCCATTCTCCATCTCTATAATTGTGTTATTTCAAGAATGTTACATAAATGGAACCGTACAATATGAAACCTTTTGAGATTGGCTTTTTCCACTCAGCGTGATTCCTTTGAGATCCGACTAAGGTCTTGGATTTCATCCCCGGGCGGAGCCCATCCTATGGATGTGCCTGCTGTTTGTTTTAACCAGTCACCCACTGAAGGATGTCTGGGTTAATTCCACTGTTGGCCCCTTATGAACAAAGCTGCTAAGACCACTCATGTACAGGTTTCTGTGTGAATATGAGTTTTCATTTCTCTCGGATACATGCCCAGGAAGGCAATGCAGGACCGTATGGTGGTTGCGTGTTTACTTTTATAAGGAACTGCTGAACTGTTTTCCAGACTAGCTGGATCATTTTGCAATCTCCCTAGCAACGCAGAGTTAACCCTTGAACAACACAGAACACAGGTTGGAACTGCGTGGGTCCACTTACCGGTGGATTCCGCCCCTCCCTCCTAATACAGTACGGTACTATGAAAGTATTTTCTCTGCTTTATGATTCTCTTAATAACATTTCCTTTTCTCTCACTTACTTGATCGCAAGAGTACAGTATACGATACATAGACAAAATATGTGTTCATCGACGGTTTAGGTTACCAGTAAGACTTTTGGTCAACAGTAGGCTATTAGTAGTTAAGTTTTGGGGGAGTCACGAGTTATACATGGATTTTTGACTGTGTAGGGGGGTGGTCAGTGCCCCTAAGCTCTGCGTTGTTCAAGGGTCAACTGTAGAGGTGGTCCAGTTTCTCTGCATCCTCTCCAGCATTTAGTATTGTCACTACTTTTTATTTTAGCCATTTTGATAGTCGGGTAGGGATATCTCATTGTGGTTTTCAAATACATTTCCCTGGTGGCTAATGATGTCGACGTCATTATTTGCCATCTACGTATCTTTTGGGTGAAATGTTTTGTCATGTCTTTGGGCCCCATTTGCTAATGATGATTGTTTGGTTTTCTAATTGGCTTGTGTGGTTGAGTTCTGAGAGTTTAAAATTGTATTTTAGATATGGGGTGCCGGGGTGGCTCAGTAGGTCGGGTGGCCGGCTCTTGCTTTAGGCTCAGGTCATGATCCCACGGTTTGTGGGAGCGAGCCCCGTGTGGGGCTCTGTGCTGACAGTATGGAGCCTGCTTGGGATCCTCTCTCCCCCCTCTCTCTCCTCCCCTGCACTCTCTCTCTCTCTCAAAATAAATAAATAAAACTCTAAAAAATTAAAACAATATATCTTAGATGCAAGTTCTGTGTTGGATATATGTTTTGCAAATTTTTTTCCCAGTCTGTAGCTCATCATTTCATCTCTGTAAAGGCAAAATTTTTTAGTTTGGATGATGCCCAATGTGCCACATCCCCCTTCTGTAGATTGTGCTTTCAGTGTCATGTATAAGAACTCTTTGTCTAGCCTGGTGTCTTGAAGATTTTCTCCTGTTTTCTTTTTCTTTTTAATTTTCTTAAAAATTTTTTTTGTTTTATTTATTTGTGAGAGACAGAGAGAGAGAGAGAGAGAGAGACAGCGCGAGCGGATGACAGAGAGAGGGAGACACAGAATCCGAAGCAGGTTTCAGGTTCTGAGCTGTCAGCACAGAGCCCGATGAGGGCCTCGAAGTCATGAACTGTGAGATCATGACCTGAACTGAAGTCGGATGCTTAACGGACTGAGCCACCCATGCGCCCCATTTTTTTTTTTATGTTTTAAAGAGTGCAAGTGGGGGAGAGGGGCAGAACAAGAGAGAGATAATCTTAAGCAGGCTCCACGCTCAGCACAGAGCCCAATGTGAGGCTCCATCCCAAGACCCTGGGATCATGACCTGAGCTGAAATCACGAGTCCGACACTCAACTGAGTGAGCCATCCAGGTGCCCCTGTATATCTAAGTATTTTATTCTTTTGGAGCAATCATATATGGTATTTTGTTTTGTTTTGTTTTTTTAATGCTTATTTATTTATTTTGAGAAAGGTAGGGAGAAGCAGAGAGAGGGATAGAGAGAGAATCCTAAGCAGGCTCGGAGATGTCAGCACAGATACTGATGCGGGACTTGAACCCACAACCGAGATCATGGCCTGAGCCGAAATCAAGAGTTGGATACTTGACCGACTGAGCCACCCAGGCGCCCCTATATGGCATTGTGTTTTTACATTTGATTGTTAGTATGCAGAAATGCTACTGGTTTTGTGTGTGTGTTGCGATAAAACTTTACTTACAAAAATAGACAGTGGTCCACAGTTGGTCATGGGCCATAGTTTTCTGGTCCTTATTCTAAGAGAACACAAAAATAACTTACAACAGATAATATTCCGAGTTCCCTCTCAAAGGCAAATATCCATTATTACCAAATAAACAACAAAAAAGGCAATCAACTGCCTTTTCCATTGTGAAAATTTCTAACGTACAATTCCCAAGTGTAATATTATAGTTACTCATAGGTCACAGGCGCATAAGCTAATGCATATCCCCATGGCTAAGTTGCCTGAATCCTGAATGTCTTTTGTAGTTTTCCTAATCAAATGAAAATAATCTCACTGATGTTTTTATCCTCTGGATGACATATTTAGACAGAAGATCACACATGGCCAAGAATTAAGTAGCTTTTCTGTCTGTTACTATGATACTGATATTGTGATTTATAATAAGAAATACTATTTATTTGATCTTTGCCCTGGATTCCCTAATTAGTGGTAGAAATAGAGAGAGGGGTGTCCACTGCATCGTCTCCAGGAACCAGAAGTCTGGCTGTTGGAGTTTGTCAAATGTTGGGTTTTTGTTTTTTTTTTTTTTTTGCATCAATTGATATGATCGTATGATTTGTCTTCTGTTGATAATGGCGGATTACATTGAGTTTTGAATATCAAACCGGTCTTTCATACTTAGAATAAATCCCACTTGGTTATGGTACACTTCTTTTTAAGTATTATGGTATAATTCTTTTTAAACATTGCTGGGGGGCGGGGCACCTGGATGGCTCAGTTGGTTACATGTCAGACTCTGGACTTCGGCTTGGGTCATGATCTCTCAGTCTGTGAGATTGAGCCCTACATCGGACTCTGCACTCACAGTGCGGAACCTGCTTGGGATTCTCGCTCTCTCCATCTCTCAGTGCCTCCCCTGCTCACTCGTTCTGTCTCAAAATAAGTTCAATAAACAAAATTAAAAAAACAAACATTGCTGGATTTGATTTGCCAATATTGTGTTGAATTTTTCTGTGGCTGAGGTCATGAGATCTCTCAGTCTGCAGTTTTCTTTTTTTCTTTTTGTGCCTTTTTCCCTGATTTTGGTAGCAAAGCAAAACAGGCCTCACAAAATGAGGTGGGAAATGTTTTCTTATCTGGAAAAGATTCTGTAAAATTGGTGCTAATTTCTCTTTAAATGTTTGGTAGAGGGGCGCCTGGGTGGCTCAGTCGGTTGAGCATCCGACTTTGGCTCAGGTCATGATCTCACAGCTCGTGGGTTCGAGCCCCGCGTCGGGCTCTGTGCTGACAGCTCGGAGCCTGGAGCCTGCTTCGGATTCTGTCTCCCTCTCTCTGGCCCTCCCCCACTCCCACTTTGTCTCATTCTGTTTCTCAAAAACAAATAAGTGTAAAATAGATAAATAAATAAATGTTTGGTAGAATTCTCCAGTGAAAACATCTGCATCTGGAGATTCCTTTTTTGAGGGCAAAATAACATATCTAATCTCTGTAATCGTTACAGGGCTATTTGGATGAGTTTGATAGTTTGTACTTTTAGAGCACTTGGTTGATTTCTTCTAAGTTGTTGAGTTTATGAGCATAAAGTTGTTCATAGTATCCTATTTTTTAAACTTTATTTATTTATTTTGAGAGAGAGAGAGAGAGAGAGAGAGAGACAGAGAGACAGCAGGACAGAAGCAGAGAGAGGGGGAGAGAAAGAATCCCAAGCAGGCTCCACACTGCCAGCACAGAGCCCGATGCTGGGCTTGAACTCATGAACCTCGAAATCATGACCTGAGCTGAAGTCGGACACTTAACCGACTGAGCCACCCAGGCGCCCCTAAAAAATTTTTTTTTAACATTTATTTATTTTTGAGAGGCGGAGAGAGAGCACAGCACAAGTGGGGGAAGGTCAGAGAGAGAGGCAGACGCAGGAGCCAAAGCAGGCTCCAGGCTCCGAGCTGTCAGCACAGAGCCCAACGCGGGGCTGGAACCCACAGACCCTGAGATCATGACCTGAGCCGAAGTCGGACGCCTAACAGACTGAGGCACCCAGGCGCCCCCTTACTATCTTTTTAATAGCTGCAGGATTTGCAGAGGTATCCCATGTTTCATTAGTGATGTTCGTGATTTGTATTTTCACTCTTTTTATCTTTGTCTTGCCAGAGGTTTTCAGTTTTATTGATCTTTTCAAAGATTTAGCCTTTAACTTCATTGATTTTACCTATTGTTTTTCCATTTTCCATTTTATTGGTTTTTGCTTTTTATTGTTTCCCTCCTTCTGCTTGCTTTGGGTCTATTTCACTCTATTTTTTCTTAGTTTCTTGGGACTAGGAACCAGATTATTGATTTGAGAACTTTCTTTCTTTCTTTTCTTTTTTCTTATTTATTTTTTAAATTGGAGTAGAGTTGGCACACAATGTTACATGAATTTAAAAGAACTTTCTTCTTTTCTTTTTCTTTTACTTATTTATTTTGAGAGACAGAGACAGCATGAGTGGGGGAGGGGCAGAGAAAGAGGGAGAATCCCAAGCAGGCTCTGTGTCACCAGCACAGAGCCTAACATGGGCTTGAATCCTCAAAAATTTGAGATTGTGACCTGAGTCAAAATCAAGAGTGAGATGCTTAATTGATGGACCACCAAGGACTCCCAAGCTTTCCTCTTTTCTTTAAAAAAATTTTTTTTTAATGTTTTATTTTCAAGAGAGAGAGAGAGTACGAGTAAGGTAGGGGCAAGGAGAGAGGGAGACACAGAATCTGAAGCAGCCTCCAGGCTCTGAGTTGTCAGCACAGAGCCCGACGCAGGGCTCAAACCTGTAAACCATGAAATCATGACCTGAGCCAAAGTCAGATGCTTAACCGACTGAGCCACTGTGCCCCTCGTCTTTTTTAATGTAAGCATTTAGTGCTACAAATTTCCCTCTAGGTACTGCCCTAGTGCATTACACACATTATGCTGTTCTCTCTTTTCTTTCATTTGTATGTATTTGCTTTTTAAAATATTTTTATTAAAAACCGTTTTTCTGTAGTTTCAAATTTTTAGTTAAATTCCAGTTAACATACAGTGTAATATTCAGGTGTAGAATTTAGCCACTCATTACTTGCATACAGCATCCAGTGCCCATCCCAAGTGCCTTCCTTAATCCCCATCTATCGTTTAGCCCTTCCCCCTCCCACCTCCCCTCCAGCAACCCGCAGTTTGTTCTCCGTAATTAAGAGTGTCTTATGGTTTGCTTTCCTCTCTCTTTCTTCCCCTATGTTCATCTGTTTTATTTTAGTTTTATTTATTTTTTTTAACATTTATTTATTTTTGAGACAGAGAGAAAGCATGAACAGGGGAGGGTCAGAGAAAGAGGGAGACACAGAATCTGAAACAGGTTCCAGGCTCTGAGCTGTCAGCACAGAGCCCGACGCGGAGCTCGAACCCACGGACCGCGAGATCATGACCTGAGCCAAGTCGGACGCCCAACCGACTGAGCCACCCAGGCGCCCCTATGTTCATCTGTTTTGTTTCATAAATTCCACATATGAGTGAAATCACATATTTGTCTTTCTCTGACTTATTTCACGTAGCATAATACTCTCTACCTCCATCCACATTGTTGCAAATGGTAAGATTTCATTCATTTTTATGGCTGAGTAATATTCCATTATATGTATATATATATATATATATACCACATCTTCTTTTTAAAGAACTTTTAATGTTTATTTATTTTTGACAGAGGGGAGGGAGGGTCAGAGACAGAGGATACAGAATCCAAAGCAGGCTCCAGGCTCTGAGCTGTCAGCACAGAGCTCAACGCAGGGCTCCAACTCATGAGCTGTGAGATCATGACCTGAGCCAAAGTTGGACACTCAACCAACTGAGCCACCCAGGGGCCCCCACATCTTCTCTATCCATTCATCAGTCAATGGACATGTGGGCTCTTTCCATAATTTGGCTATTGTGGACAATGCTGCTATAAACATTGGGGTGCATGTATCCCTTCATGTTAGTATTTTAGTATTTTTTGGGTAAATACCTAGTAGTGCAAATGCTGGGTGGTAGGGTATTTCTATTTTCAACTTTTTGAGGAACCTCCATTCTGTTTTCCAGAGCGGCTGCACAGTTTACATTTCCCCCAACAGTGCATGAGCGTTCCTTTTTTTCTACATCCTTGCCAACATCTGTTGTTTCCTGTGTTGTAAGTTTAGGAATTCTGACAGGTGTGAGGTGGTAACTCATTTTAGTTTTGATTTGCATTTCCCTGATGATGAATGATGTTGAGCATCTTTTCATGTGTCTGTTAGCCATCTGGATGTCTTCTTTGGAGAAGTGTCTATTCATGTCTTTTGCCCATTTCTTCACTGGATCATTTGTTCTTTGGGTGTTGAGTTTGATAAGTTCTTTATAGATTTTGGATACTAGCCCTTTATCAGATATGTCGTTTGTAAATATCTTCTCCCATTCTGAAGGTTGCCTTTTAGTTTTGTTGACTGTTACCTTCACTGCTCAGAAGCTTTTTATCTTGATGAAGTCCCAATAGCTCATTACTGTTTTTTGTTTCCCTTGCCTCCAGAGATGTATCCAGTAAGAAGTTGCTATTGCCAATGTCAAAGAGGTTACTGCCTGTGTTTTCCTCTAGGATTTTGATGGTTTCCTGTCTCACATTTAGGTCTTTCATCCATTTTGATTTTATTTTTGTGTATGGTGGAAGAAAGTGGTCCAGTTTCATTCTTTTGCATGTTGCTGTCCAGTTTTTCCAAGTCCATTTCTTGAAGAGACTGTCTTTTTCCCATTGTATATTCTTTCTTGCTTTGTTGAAAATTAGTTGACCATATAGTTGTGGGTCCACTTCTAGGATCTCTATTCTGTTCCACTGATCTATGTGTCTGTTTTTGTGCCAGTACCATACTGTCTTGATCGCTACAGCCTTGTAATATAATTTGAAGTCTGGAATTGTAATACCTCCAACTTTGGTTTTCTTTTTCAAGATTGCTTTGGCTATTAGGGTCTTTTGTGGTTCCATACAAATTTTGATTGTTTGTTCTAGCTTTATGAAAAATGCTGGTGGTATTTGGAGAGGGATTGCATTAAATATGTAGATAGCTTCAGGTAGTATAGACATTTTAACTAATTTTTCTTTTTTTTTTAATTTATTTTTGGGACAGAGAGAGACAGAGCATGAACGGGGGAGGGGCAGAGAGAGAGGGAGACACAGAGTCGGAAACAGGCTCCAAGCCATCAGCCCAGAGCCTGACGCGGGGCTCGAACCCACGGACCGCGAGATCGTGACCTGGCTGAAGTCGGACGCTTAACCGACTGCGCCACCCAGGCACCCCACTAATTTTTCTTCCAATCCATGAGCAGGGAATGTTTTCCCATTTCTTTGTGTTGTCTTCAGTTTCTTTCATAAGCTTTCTATAGTTTTCAGAGTACAGAAATTTTACCTCTTTGGTTAGATTTATTCCTAGGTATCTTATACCTAGATTTCTATATATTGATTTTGCATCCTGCAACTTTACTGAATTCATGTATCAGTTCAGGTCTTCTGCCCATTTTTTAACTGGGTTATTTGGTGGAGTCCTTTGGGTTTTTTACATAGAGTATCAGGTTGTCTGCAAACAGTGAAAGTTTGACTCCTTCCTTGCCCATTTGGATGCCTTTTATTTCTTTTTTGTTATCTGATTGCTGAGGCTAGGACTTCCAGTACTATGTTAAATAACAGTGATGAGAGCGGACATCCCTGTCTTGTTCCTGGCTGTAGAGGAAAAGTTCTCAGTTTTTCCCCATTGAGGATGATATTAGGTGTGGGTCTTTTGTATATGTTGAGATATGTTCCCACTATCCGTACTTTGTTGAGGGTTTTTATCAAGAATGGATACTGTACTTTGTCAAATGCTTTTTTCTGCATCTATTAAGAGGATCCTGTGGTTCTTATCCATTCTTTTATTAATGTGGTGTGCCATGTAGATTGATTTGTGAATATTGAACCACCTTTGCAACCCAGGAATAAATCTCACTTGATTGTGGTAAGTGATTCTTCTAATATACTGCTGGATTGGATTTGCTAGTATTTTGTTGAGAATTTTTGCATCCATGTTCATCAGGGACATTGGCCTGTAGTTCTCTTTTTCAGTGAGGTCTTTGTCTGGTTTTGGAATCAAGGCAATGCTGGTGTCATAGAATGAGTTTGAAAGTTTTCCTTCCATTTCTATTTGTTGAGATAGCTTGAGAAGAATGGGTTATTAACTCTTCTTTAAATGTTTGGTAGAATTCGCCTGGGAAGTCACCTGGTCCTGGACTTTTGTTTTTTAGGAGATTTTTGATTTTTGATTTGATTCAATTTCTTTGCTAGTTATGGGTCTGTTCAAATTTTCTATTTCTTCCTGCTTCAGTTTTGGTAGTTTATATGTTTCCAGGAATTTATCCACTTCTTCCAGATTGCCCAATTTGTTGACATTTAATTTTTCATAATATCCTCTTATTACTGTTTGCATTTTCATGGTGTTGGTTGTGATCTCTCCTCTTTCATTCGTGATTTTGTTTATTTGGGTCCTTCCCCTCCTGTTTTTTTTTTAATAAGTCTGGCTAGGGGTTTATCAATTTTATTAATTTTTTTCAAAGAACCAGCTCCTGGTTTTATGGATCTGTTCTATTGGGGTTTTTGGGGGGTTTTGTTTGTTCGTTTTTCTGTCATTTATTTGTGCTCTAATATTTTTATTATTTTTATTTCCTTCTGCTGGTTTTAGGCTTCATTTGTTGTTCTTTATATAGCTCCTTTAGGTGTAAGGTTAGGCTGTGTGTTTCAGATTTTTTTTGCTTTTTGAGGTAGAGCTGTATTGCTGTATACTTCCTTCTTATGACTATTTTTGCAGCAACCCAAAGGTTTTGGACCATTGTGTTTTCATTATCATTTGTTTCTATGTATTTTTTAATTTCTTCTTTAATTTCCTGGTTGACCCATTCATTCTTTAGTAGTAGGATGTTCTTTAACCTCCATGCATTTGTGATCTTTCTAAATTTTTTTCTTGTGATTGACTTCAAGTTTCATAGCATCATGGTCAGAAAATATACATGGTATGATCCCAAACTTTTTGTACTTGTTGAGGCCTGATTTGTGACCTTGTATGTAATCTATTCTGGAGAATGTCCCACGTGCAATTGAAAACAATGTGTATTCTGTTGCTTGAGCATGAAATGTTCTGAATATATGTTAAGTCCATCTGGTCCAGTGTGTCATTCAAAGCCATTATTTCCTTGTTGGTTTTCTGCTTAGATGATCTGTCCATTGCTATAAGTGGAGTGTTATCGTCCCCTACTATTATTGTATTATTATCAATGAGTTTCTTTATGCTTGTTATTCGTTGTTTTATATATTTGGGTGCTTCTAAGTTGGGAGCATAGTTATAATTGTTAGATCTTCTTGTTTGATAGACCCCTTTGTTATGATGTAGTACTCTTCTTCATCTCTTGTTACAGTCTTTGGTTTAAAATCTAATTTGTCTGATAGAAGTATTGCTAGTCCTGTTTTCTTTTGACATCCATTTGCATGATAAATATTTCTCCATTCCCTCACTTTCATTCTACAGGTGTCTTTAGGTCATAGGAGTTTCTTGTAGGAAACATATTGATAGGTCTTGTTTTTTTTTTAATCCATTCTGACACCCTATGTCTTTTGATTGAAGCTTGTAGACCATTTACATTCAGAGCAATTGTTTTAAAGATTTTATTTTATTTTTTAATGTTTATTTTTGAGGGGGGGGAGCATGAGCAGGAGTAGGGGCAGAGAGAAAGGAGGACAGAGGATCTGAAGCAGGCTCTGCATTGACAGAAGAGAGCCCTGATGTGGGGCTCGAACTCACGAACCATGAGATCATGATCTGAGCCAACGTCAGACGCTCAAATGACAGAGCCACCCAGGTGCCCCTAAGATTTTATTTTTAAGTAATCTCTATACCAAATGTGGGGCTCAAATTTACAATCCTGCGATCAAGAGTCATGTGCTCCATCAACTGAGACAGCCAGGTGCTAATTATTGATAGATTAATTTAGTGCCATTTTATTCCTTGTTTTGTCATATTTTTCTGGAGATTTTCTTTGTTCCTTTTTAATCTTTGTTGCATTTAGTCTTTCCCACTCCCTTTAACATTTCTTGCAGGGATGGTTTAGTGGTCCTGAAGTCCTTTAGATTTTGTTTTTCTGGGAAGCTCTTCATCTCTCCTTGTATTCTGAATGATAGCTTTGCTGGATAGAGTATTCTTGGCTGCAAGTTTTTCCCATTCAGCACATTGAAAGTATCATGCCATTCTCTTCTGGCCTGCCAAGTTTCTGCTGCTAACCTTATTTGTCTTCTCTTGTAAATTAGGGACTTCTTTTTTCCTCCTGCTTTTAGAATTTTTTGTTCTTATCTCTGTATTTTGCAAATTTAACTACAATATGTCTTGGTGTTGGCCTGCTTTTGCTGTTTTTCATGGGAAGTCTCTGTGCCTCCTGGATTTGAATATCTGTTTCCTCCCCCATATTATGGAACTTTTTAGTTATAATTTCCTCAAATAAACCTTCTGCTCCCTTTTCCCTCTCTTTTTCTTCTGGGACTCCTATGATACATATGTTATTATGCTGTATGAATCCTTTAGTACCCTAAGGCTCGGCTCATGATCCCATATTTTCCTTTTCATCTTCTTCTCTTTGGCTTCATTTTTTCCTGTACTTTTATCTTCTATATAACTTATTCATTCCTCTGTTTCTTCCATCCTTGTGGTCATTACATGCAGTTGGTTTCACATCTCCTTTATAGCATTTTTC
Organism: Neofelis nebulosa; assembly: GCF_028018385.1. Taxonomy (NCBI): domain Eukaryota; kingdom Metazoa; phylum Chordata; class Mammalia; order Carnivora; family Felidae; genus Neofelis; species Neofelis nebulosa. The sequence continues at coordinate 41,707,292 of NC_080800.1, forward strand.
ATTTAAGGGATTCCCTGGCGTCTCCTATACTTTTCTCTAGCCCATTGGGTATCCTTACGATTGCTGCTTTAAATTCTGAATCAGGCACGTAACTAATGTCTGTTTCGATTGGATCCCTGGCCATGACCTTTTCTTGTTCTTTCTTCTGGGATGAATTCCTTCATCTTGGCGTTTGTCTAGGTCTCTCTCTTCTGTGTGTTAGGAAAGCCTGTTATGGGGGCGCCTGGGTGGCGCAGTCGGTTAAGCGTCCGACTTCAGCCAGGTCACGATCTCGCGGTCCGTGAGTTCGAGCCCCGCGTCAGGCTCTGGGCCGATGGCTCGGAGCCTGGAGCCTGTTTCCGATTCTGTGTCTTCCTCTCTCTCTGCCCCTCCCCCGTTCATGCTCTGTCTCTCTCTGTCCCAAAAATAAATTAAAAATGTTGAAAAAAAAAAATTTAATAAAAAAAAAAAAAAAAAAAAAAGGAAAGCCTGTTATGTTTCCTGCTCCCGAGAGTACTGGCTTTATTAAGAAGAGGTCATATACTGTCCAGGGCCTGAAGCTTTAGGAAGTGTTTCTGGTGTATGGTGTGTGCACTCTGCTGCTGTGTTTGGGCTACTCTTTCCCTCAGGTCAGTCCTCTGCAGGATTTCTCCTTGCCTGCAGTGTGGAGTGTTTGGGCCTTGGCCAGAGTGTGGTTTCAACTAGGTGCGCTCTGGTCTGCTTGTTAAAAGAGACCTGATAGCATTTCCGCTGGTGCTGAAGCTTTGCGGCATCCCATGGTCAGTGGATGTGGAGGGGGCAGTGGTGGGTGGGGTGGGGATTGTGCTAGTCTTCTGGGGGCAGTGGCCCAGTGCACTGATTCCCAGCCACACTTGCCCCAGAAAAGCAGCACCTGCAGGTCGCAAGGTGGTGGGGCTTGGTGCAAACGGCTTAGGCCACAAGTGTCGGTGCTGGGCTGCTTACTGAAGTCAGTTTATGCTGAGGGGTGGGGAAGGGAAATGGATCCAGACAGGTCTTTCATCCTTGGAGAGGGGATTTTGCATCTGCTGCTGTCTGGGAAGCCCCCCCAGAAGAGCAAACGATCTCCCCTCATGTGTCTCAGGTGTCCCTGTCTGTGTCCCCGCCGTCTCCCCACCCAGCAGTGCAGTGCACCTTGGCCTCTACCCCAGGCAGGCTGGCTGAGTTTTAAATCTCCTAGCTTTAGGAACCCGGCATGGTGGGGACCTGTTCTGGTCCTCTGGGTGAGGGCCTCGCCGCACTGGGAGTGATGCGGTTTTGTGCAGAAGAGCAGTCGTGAGTAAGAAGTCGAGGAGTAAAGAGCAGCAAAGAGCTGGCACCCAGGTTAGCTACCGTCAGCAGGTGTCTCTGTGTCTACGTTGAGGGGTAGGGGAAGGTAACGGCGCCCGCTGACTCTTTTGTCCCCAGAGAGGCAATGCCGCTTCTCCTCCAAGAAGGGGGAACCATGTCTCCCAGGGGACTCTCAGATTGTACTGTCTGCCCCCAGGCTTCTGCCCTGCTTCTCCACACTCAGCCCTGCACACCCGCCACTCCGTTCACCTCTAAAACTCCAGTCTTTGGGTTCCGCTGGTTGTAAAACCTCACAAAAAATCAGCCCCCCTCATTTTCCCAGTCAGTGGCTTTGGGGAACTGTTTTCCTTGTGTGATTCCCCTGTGTACTCACTCCTCTCTCTGTCACCAGGTCTCCCTCCCCTCCACAGTACCCACGATCTGTTTCTCTCCCAAGCTACGTCTCTGCACCTCCTACCTTTTATGATGTGGCCTCTCCTCTCCCTCTTAGTTGTGCAGTTTGTTCTGTCAGTCCTCAGATTGGTTTCTTTGGTTTTCAGAATGATTTGATATTCATCTAGCTGTGTTCGCAGAATGAGGCAAGTCTAGGGCCCCCCTACTATTCTGTCATCTTAGCTTGTCTCCCCTTTAAAAATTTCTCTTTGACTAATCTCTACACCCAAGGTGAGGTTGTGAGGTTCCAACCTATGGCCCCAAGATCAAGAGTCACGTGTTCTACCGACTGAGCCAGCCAGGCGCTCCCAGTTCTATGTATTTGTAAAATTTCTTTTTGACTTCCATCTCGACCCATGGATTATTGAGAAGCATGTTTTGAAATAAGTGCCTTGGGATCTTACTATTGTCTTTCTGTTATTGATGTCTACTTTGATTCCATATGGTCAGAGAATATATACTGTATGATTCCAATTCTTCTGACTTTGTTGAGTTTTTTTTCCTCTTAAGTTTTTATTTATTTATTTAGTTAGAGAGAGAGATAGCACAAGCAGGAGAGGGGCAGAGAGAGAGGAGAGCGTGAGAAACCCAAGCAGGCTCCGCACCACCAGTGAGGAGCCTGACATGGGGCCCAAACTCACGAACCCCAAAATCATGAACTGAGTCATGCTAAGCCAAGTTGGACGCTTAACTGACTGAACCACACAGGTGCCCCTGTTGAGGTATTTTTTATGGCCGAGATAGTTGTCTACCTTGTGAATGTTCCACGGGCACTTGAACATAATGTGTTGTTGGGGCACCTGATTGGCTCAGTCGGTTGAGCGTCTGACTTTGGCTCAGGTCACGATCTCACGGTTCGTGAGTTCAAGCCCTGTATCGGGCTCTGTGCTGACAGCTCAGAGCCTGGAGCCTTCTGCGGATTCTGTCTCCCTCTCGCTCTGCCCCTCCCCTGCTTGTGCTCTATCTCCGTCTCTCAAAAATGAATAAACATTAAAAATTTTTTTATTTCATGTTTTCATTGCATATCTTTTTTCCTTTCCTTTCCTTTCAACCTACCTATGTCACCATATTTGAAGTGAATTTCTTGTAGACAATATATAATTGGATTGTGTTTTGTATCTACTCTGTTAATCTCCATCTTTAAATTGGCATGTTTGGACCATTTACACTAAAAATAATTACTAAGATATGTTTGGACTTATGTCTGCCATTTTATTATTTGTTTTCTATTTATTCCCTCTAATTCTCATTCTTCTGCTCCTCTCCTTTTCCCTTCCTTTGGATCCATAAACAAATTTTAGAATGCCATTTTTGTATATTTATGTAATTTTGAGTATGTCTTTTTCTATAGTTTTTTTAAAAATCTTTATTGAATTTTGAGAGAGAGACAGAGTGTGAGCAGGGGAGGAGCAGAGAGGGAGACACAGAATCCGAAGCAGGCTCCAGGCCCTGAGCTGTCAGCACAGAGCCCGATGCAGGCCTTGAACTCACGAACTATGAGATCATGTCCTGACTTGAAGTCGGTGGCTCAACCAACTGAGCCACCCAGGCACCCCTAGTTTTGTTTCTTTTTAAATTTTTTTAAATGTTTATTTATTTTTGAGAGAGAGAGAGACAGGGCTTGAGAGGGGAAGGGCCAGAGAAAGAGGGAGACACAGATTCTGAAGCAGGCTCCAGGCCCTGAGCTGTCAGCACAGAGCCCGATGTGGGGCTCAAACTCATGAACCACGAGATCATGACCTGAGCCAAAGTCGGACACTTAACCGACTGAGCCACCCGGGCGCCCCAATCTTTTTGTATAGTTTTCTTAGTGGTTGCTGTAGTATTACAACGTGCAGATGTAACTTATTACAGTCTACTTATAGCAGGGTTTTGCCACTTTGAAATGGAGAAAACTTAATTCTTTTTTTTTTAATTTTTAAATGTTTATTTATTCTTGAGAGAGAGACACACACAGAGTGCAAGTGGAAGAGCGGCAGAGAGAGAGGGAGACACAGAATCTGAAGCAGGCTCCAGGCTCCGAGCTGTCAGCACAGAGCCCGATGCAGGGCTCAAACTCACCAACCGTGAGATCATGACCAGAGCCGAAGTCAGAAACCCAACCGACTGAGCCAACCAGGTGCCCCACCACTTCCTTTTAGTCTGCATGCTTTCATACTTCCTAGGGGCACCTGGGTGGCTCAGTCAGTTGAGCATTCGACTCTTGGTTTCAGTCCAGGTCATGATCCCAGGGTTGTGGGATCAAGCCCTGCGTTGGACTCCATGTTGGGTGTGGAGCCTGCTTGAGATTCTCTCCCTCTCTCCCTCTCCTTCTGTCCTTCCCCCCCTCCCACTTATGAGCACGTGTGTGCACGCACACACACACACACACACACACACTCACTCTCTCTCAAAATAAAATAAAATAAAATAAAATAAAATAAAAATCAGTGATCCCTTATACATAAGGTGTCATTTTTCAGTGTTTCCTTATACATAATATGTCATCTTTCTCTAACTGCTTTCAAGGCTTTTCGTTTGCTTTTAGTTTTCAGAAATTTACTTTATTTTAGTGATGTCTATACCCAACGTGGGGCTTGAACTCATGACCTTTAGACCAAGAGTCACATGCTCTTTCAACTGAGCCAGCCAGGCACCCCTAGTTTTCAGAAATTTAATTATGATGTATTGGCATGGATTTCTTTTGGTTAATTCTACTAGGGTTTCCCCAGCTTCTTCAATCTGCAGGTTTAGATCTTTTCCAAACTTGAGGAGGTGTCAACAACTATTTCTTTTAATACTTTTTCACTGCCACTCTCTTGCCCTTCTACTTCTGGTAGTCCGATGATAAGAATCTTAGATCTTCGTTATTGTCCTCTATGTCCTTGAGTCTCTGTTAATCTTTTTTTTTTTCCAGTGTATTTTCTTTCTGTTATTCAGATTGGGTAAGTTTTATTGTTCTATTTTGTTTAAGTTTATTTATTTATTTATTTTGAGAGAGAGAGAGAGAGAGAGAGCAGGGGAGGGGCAGAGAGAGAAGGAGACAGAGAACCCCCAGTGGGCTCTGTGCTGTCAGCACAGAGCTCGATGAGGGGCTTGAACTCATGAACCATGAAGTCATGACCTGAGCCGAAACCAAGAGTTGGAGGTTTAACTGACATAACCACCCAGGCACCCTATTGTTTTATCTTTAAGATCATTTATTCTCGGGGCGCCTGGGTGGCGCAGTCGGTTAAGCGTCCAACTTCAGCCAGGTCACGATCTCGCGGTCCGTGAGTTCGAGCCCCGCGTCAGGCTCTGGGCTGATGGCTCGGAGCCTGGAGCCTGTTTCCGATTCTGTGTCTCCCTCTCTCTCTGCCCCTCACCCGTTCATGCTCTGTCTCTCTCTGTCCCAAAAATAAATAAAAAACGTTGAAAAAAAAAAGATCATTTATTCTCTGTCAAATTTATCTGCCATTGATCCTTTTGCATGAGTTTTTAAAAATTTTTAAATGTTTATTTATTTTTGAGAGAGAGAGGGGGGCAGAAAGACATGGATACGGTATCTGATACAGACTCCAGGCTCTGAGCTGTCACTACAGAGCCCGACAAGGGACTCCAACCCAAGAACTGTGAAACCACGAGCTGAGCCGAAGTCAGACGCTTAACCAACTGAGCCACCCAAGAGCCCCATCTTTTCCCTGAGTTTTAAATTTCGCTTATATTTTTCAATCCTGTCATTTCCATTTGGTTCTTTTTTTATATCTTATATTTGGTGAGAATGTCTCTCTCTTCATTTGTTTTGAGTTCATTTGTAATTCCATGTTGAATCATTTTTATGATAATTACTTTAAAATCCTTGTCAGGCAGTTCCAACATCCAATTAATCTTGGTATTGGCTTCTGTTGATATCTTTTCATTCATATTATGATTTTTGAAATAGATTTTGCTATGAAATCTGATTTTTATTGTATCCCAGACATTCTGTCTATTATGTTACAAGAGTCTGAATGCTAGTTGAGTCTTCTCTTTTAGCAGTCAATCATCCTGTTTAGGTTTAGCATGGAGGTCTAGACTGTTTTGGGGATGTGGTTCCAACGACAATTTAGTTTTCACAGACCTTGCAATGTCATTTGGGTCTGCTTTATTTGCCTGGTGCCACTGGAGCACCATCGCAGTCTTTGTTGGTGCCAGGGGTGGATCTTGGGTTCCTGGTCCCATCTGATGCCCGTAGATGTGGGATGGAAGATGTGGGATTGGGAGGTGGGAGCACTTTTTTCAGTTTTCCAGTGCTTCCTGTTCCATCTGTGCTGGTGCTGCCTTCAGGAGTGTAGCCCTCTCCTGGGTCTGCATGCTCCATGCAATGCTTTAATTTTTTGAAAAAAAAAATTTTTTTTAATATGAAATTTATTGTCAAATTGGTTGAAATTATTTTGAAATCTTTACTTATTTGAGAGAGAGAGAGAGACAGACAGAGAGACTGAGTGTGAGCAGGGGAGGGGCAGAGAGAGAGGGAGACACAGAATCTGAAGCAGGCTCCAGACTCTGAGCCATCAGCACAGACCCTGATGCGGGGCTCGAAATCATGAACCGTGATATCATGACCCGAGCTGAAGTCGGACGCTTAACCGACTGAGCCACCCAGGCACCCCAAGCCCTATTTTTTAAAGTTTATTTATTTATTTTGAGAGAGTTCAAGTGGGAGAGAGGCAAAAAGAGGGGGAGAGAGAGAATTTCAAGCAGACTCCACACTGTCAGCACAGGTACCCCACTCAGGCAAAGCTTTAAATAGTTTGCTTTTGTTTTTTGGTGGTTGGACTGCTGCAAGTGGGCCAGAGTGCCCCATCAGGCTTTAGCTTTGTTGATCTGTCCATGAATCAGGTCCAGTTCTCCTCAGGGATCTTGATGTACCAAGGCAAATGCCACGTGCAAAACTGCAGCAGAGATTATGGCCTTAGTGGCAACTCATTTTTGCTACAGGCTCCAGTCTGCATAATCATCAGCTATTGACACTTGTAGTTCAGAAGGTTTATTAGGCCTGACTGGCCTAAGCAGGATATTTTTTCTATTTTTAAATTTTATTTTATTTTACTTTATTATTATTATTATTACCACTATTACTATTATTTTAAAGAAAGGCAGAGTGCCACATGCAGCACCTCATTTGGGTGGGTCTGGAGTCCTTGACTGCCCTATGTTCTCCTACAAATGAACCTTGAGAGCTTATTTGGAGGTTTTAGCAGCGGAGCACAGCTACTCGTATACCCTTGACCAAAGAACAGTCCTCCTCTATCTGGGAAGGTCGTCCTCTTTGACCAAGTATGGAGCTTTGGGAGGGACACACATGGAGTGATGATGGGGGAAGGGGGCACCTGCCTAGCCAACCAGATTGGCCAAATCAACCCTGGAGACCAATGGGGTGACAGATGTCAGAGCCAGAGTGTCCTCACATCCTGGATATTTTTTAAAGCCCTTCTGTCTCTGTTAGGTTATTGTTTAATACAATGCTCAGCCACCCCTCCCCCATCTTGTGTTATTTTAGTTAGCCCATATGATTGGCCTGGGGAAGCCATATGGGGTCCCGGCTGTTATCTTATCCTACTGCTACTGTTTTAATTGTTGGTGTTTCTCCACTGGAAGCATTCTTCACAATCAGAAGAAGTATTACTCCTACTTAAACCCTCTGTTAGTCCAGTACTTTCAGCAGCATCTGTTACAACCACAACAACCTGTGGTGAGTTCCGGTGATAACCTGAAAGGGTGTCACAGATCTGATATTGATCTATGAGGAGAGAGTGGGGCTAGTGCCCAGTGTAATGGGGACTTTTTGGTAACAAGACTTTGCCAGAAGTCAAGTCTGACATGCTGTAGTGGTTTCTTATTAGAAACACAGAGTCCTCTATTCTGTAAGAGACTGGACCTTGTGTTATTTGGCTGCCATAAGGATTTACTGTTTAGATAGCCAATAAAAACAAGGTCAGTGTTGTGCCACTCCCCACGTGCCTAGTCCCACAGGATGACACTCGACCAGCGGAACCAGATGGCAGAAAGCATGCATGTCATTGAGAGCCCTCCTATAAACTGTGACCAAGCAGTTTTACAGACTTCCACAGACGTCTGCAACTGTACCCTAAAGGGGGCATCAAAGCAGAAAGTTCCGTGCCTCACTTGAACCAGAGATGCAGGTGAAAAAAAAATGCTTCTCGAGAGCCTCTGGCAAGATAGCACGGTTTCTGGGAGATGGGGGTGGGCAGATGAGAAACGGCCACGTGACAGCTTCAAGCAAGACCATAATGTCCCAGGGGAGGATCACAGGGTGTTCTGCCAGGACTTGGGTGACTGTGGTCAAAACTCGACTACGTGACCTACGTGGAGAAAAGCAAGATGGCCAGAAAAGCAAGATGGGTTTTGAAGCTGTTCACTTACAATTTATAAATGATCACGCAGGCCCAGTAGCTTCTAATCTTATTAGCATTTCATAGGAAATGACAGTCTCGGTGTGAATAATCAGTGAATAGAGAATTTTAAGTTGTACCATGAGTTGCAATTTTGTCTTATTACATATTGGCTCATATGGTTTAAATAGAAAATATTTTGTTAAAAATATTAGAACGCAAAGATAAATATTTTCTTATTATTTATGTGCCATTATTATAACTTTGTAATTCACCTAATAAAAATGTAGAAACAAATATACAAATTTTTTAATGTTTATTTTTGAGAGAGAGAGACAGAGTGTGGAGCAGGGGAGGGCCAGAGAGAGGGAGACACAGAATCAGAAGCAGGCTCCAGGCTCCAAGCTGTCAGCACAGAGCCT